>NC_083780.1:12327664-12723436 GCF_015708825.2 Lethenteron reissneri | reverse complement strand
TGGGGGGGGGGCTGGGTGGGGAGGGTGGGGCTGGGTGGGGGGTGGGAGGGGTGGGGCTGGGTGGGGAGGGGCTGGTCACCCCGTTGTGCCCTTATAAAACTCAACGTTTAAGGAGGCATAAGTCTATGTGCACGTGAGGATCACAATAAGAGTGTTGATTTAGACTGGAGAAATCCGATGAGCAATGAAGCTCTTTTTCACAGATGTCCAGCTTGGGCATGTAGAACGGGAGCGAGTACTTTAACGTGCAGTATATATACACTGTACATTTTGACTTAAAACTTTGGTGACTGCAGGAATTCATATTCTTTGGTTCTTTCGGTAAAGTCACGTAGATAGAAACAAAATAATAATAAAAGAAAGTGAATCAAAATACAATTAAATAAAAACCACGACGTTTCGATCGCAACACAAGCGGTCGTCACCAGGAAAATAACTTTATTTTGTTTCTTGCTGTGGATTTCACACCTGATGACGATTGCGTGTGTTGCAGTCGAAACGTCGTGAGAATTGTATTGTTTAACATTTTATTATTTTATTATTTCTCTTCTACGTGACTTTACCGAAAGAACTAAGCATATTTATTTTCATCATGATTTTTCTATCTACGTGACTTTACCGGAAAAAAACCAAAAAATATACACACACGTAGTTTATGGGAAGAGTGAGTAATATGTAAATGTGCGCGCGTGCTTGTTTGTCTTTGTGGAGGCGAGCCTCTGCGCGGCACGGAATGTGTCCACTCGGTCACGCGCGCGCGCGCGCGCGCCACCCGGGCGGTCACGCATCAGCGGCGCGCGCGCACGAGCGCGAGACGCGAAGGTGTTGGGGCAACGCGTGGGGGGAGGGGGGAGCGTTAATAGAGAGAGAGCGCGTAGAGCTCAGGGTGATGGGTGAGGGGCCGTCCATAAATGACGTCACGCGATTTGGGAGGATTTTTGACCGTCCCCCCCCCCCTTCGTTCGTCACACGGCGTCACAAAAAGTCAGACCCCCCCCCCCCTCTCAAATATGACGTCATAAAGCTCTGCTCTGCCCCCCCCCAAATCTTAAGCATGCTTCAAATCGCTTTAAACTATTGTCATTGTAGTGCGTGTTTAATGTGGCGCTGCACTCTGATGTTGTAGGAGAAAACATTTATTAAAAAGTCTATTTAATTAAGTAGAACGTGTTGTTATTTAAAGTTGCGCATTTTGATGTGACGTCACATTTCTCAACCCCCCCCCCCTTGTCACACATCGTCACAAATGTCTGACCCCCCCCCCTTCCCCCTAGGTGCGTGACGTCATTTATGGACGACCCCTGAGATGTATAGAGGGGTAGAGTACTCTTTGGTTCTTACGGTAAATTCACGTGGGTATAAAATAAATTCAATGACGACGTTTCGGGCGCAACACAAGCGTCCGTCATCAGGTGGGACAACCACAGCAAGAAACAATTGCTGAAGTGGGCAGAGGTCGCAGCCGGGTACGGGTACCCGTTTGCGACCCTGGTGCAGCCGGGTACGGGTACGGGTAGGCCGTGAGTCACTGGTGAGTAACTGTTTGTCACTCATTTCCCAACGTCTTGTCTCTTCTCACAATTCAAGTTCCTAGAATCAACCCACCCACGCCTGCAACGTGGCTTCATCCCAGAGGTCGCAATCAGGCACCCGATACCCGTACCCTACCCGTACCCGGCCGGGTACGGGTAGGGTACGGGTACGGCCGGGTACGGGTACCCGTTTGCGACCCTGGTGCGGCCGGGTACGGGTAAGGAATCAAAACCCGTTTGCGACTTCTGTGAAGTGGGCAGAGGAGATTCGGAGTCAGCACTTTGTAAGCGTAGCGCGAAGAGGTGGGAAATTACAGGGCCCGTTGGACGCATTCGACCCGCGTCTTCCTTTCATACAGCTTGCGACATGAAGACATTCGGCCTCATATTCTTAGGTTTTTTCGGTAAAGTCACGTAGGTAAAACATTAAAATTAATAAAAGTAAAATAAAATAAAAATCACGACGTTTCGGAGGCAACACAAGCTTCCGTCTTCAGGTGGAACCGTCACAGCCACGACAGCTGTATCAAGTAAATGAGAGATTACAAGAGCTACCACTCCGTATATATAATGGTTGGAGAGGGGAAGGGCCAAGTACGGCACACTCCTAAGTCCAGCGGTTCCTTACCGGGGTACTTGGGTTGATTTGGGAGTTTGAGAAGCGATCTGGATATTTTTAGGTTTTTTTCCGGTGAAGTTACGTAGGTAAAAAATTAAAATTAATAAAAGTAAAATAAAAATAAAATCACGACATTTCGGAGGCAACACAAGCTTCCTTCTTCAGGTGGGACCGTCACAGCACGATAGCTGTATCAAGCTTCAAATCTAGAAGCGATCTGGATATTGGTTATTCATTTCATTGCAAGTTAAGAAAAGTTAAAACCGACCACGGCAGGATTCGAACCTGCAATCTTCTGATCCGAAGTCAGACGCCTTATCCATTAGGCCACGTGGCCGCCGATGAAGAACACGCACTGAAAAAATGTTTATATCATTGATGAGTTTAAGGCAAAATTGTACATTTTATATGAATCAGCGTTAATGTTTATATGGGTCGTGTCACGTGCATTGAATTGTATGCATAATAAAAGATTGTACTGTATTTCAATTAATGTGAATGCAACGATGATGTTACATCTGAGCTAATGGAAGTGTGTGGGGGGAATGACACAGACCAGATAAAATAACGACAAACAATACGAGACGGTACAAAACGATAAAACAGAATCGGGTCCTTATTCTCTTCAGCAATCCATTCATCCATTCTATTTTACCCTTGTGTTTTTTACGGTCTCATTTATTTAGTTCCATAACGTTCCATCCTCTACTCCGAATGTAACATTTGCATTAAAGTCACATTCAGTAGAATAGTGCAGATAAATGATACCTGAGTGTCCACGATTCGATACATACATCTTGATAACATGTTTTATTTGATTAAAAAATTGAAGGGAGAATTTTAGTTTGAGTCGACCTAAGGGAGGCCCAGACCAGGTTATTTATTTACTGTGCCATTGATGCGTACACACACAACTCACGCTCGTGATTGATATAAATGCTAATTTTGTTCTTAATGGGTTATACATATGCAACCGTGGCACAAATGTAGAGAGGGATTAAACAATGTGCGAATGAGAGACCACACGAGTGGGTGAGAACACTGAGAGATTGTGGGAGATGTAAACGATTGGGAGAGCATCGCGTGAGAGAGTGGAGAGTGTGTCAGAGATGAGTGTTTGTCGATGTATGTATATGAGAGAGAGCGACTTTTGACTTTTAAACAACTTTTATTGCCGCCAGCAGCAAAAGCACTGGAGGCGATTTCTATATGAAACACACAAAGTCACCAGCAAACAAATGAAAATAAACGCTACAAATCCACGCGCTGTGGCGCTAAAAGAAGAAGACGCGCTGCACATCACCGAAATGTGTGTGGTACATGGCGTGCTCCAACCGGAGCCGCGCCTTGAGCAGGCCTCTGAACACTGGAAGCAGAGAGCAGCCGTCAGTGTCACCTTCCAGCATCTTGTTTCTCGTTCTGTACACAGAGAGAGAGCACGGTGAGAGCGAGTGGGAGAGAGTTAAGTGTGTAGGAGAGGGGTTTGGAGGAAGTGTGCGTGAGAGCATCGAGTGTGTGGGAGAAAAGCTTGAACAAACACTGATAAGTGTGCGAAGAACCGTGGAGAAATCCACTTTGCCGAATTACACTGGCAGAATGATGAACACATGGTGTTAGACAACATGTACAAGTTAGATAACATATACAAGGGTGCCACGGAGACAGGATGTTAACTACCTCATCTGGGGTACAGGAGGTCGTGGGTTCGAACCCGATCTTGACGCTTGTAAATTTGGAGTTTGCGTGTCTCTCTCCCCGTGGTCGCGTGACATTTTTCTCCGGGTACTCCGCTGTTTTCCCCTCCACATTTAGAAACACGCTCTTAAGAGTATTGGCCTGCGAAAAATTTTCACGTGATAAGCCACTTCGTTGAGCTATCGTTTGTGGCCAGGTCGCTCCTGACAAGATAGCTATATAGCTCAGTGGGCCTTACCTGGTAAAATAAAATTAGTTCAGTTTAAGTTTCGATTTAAAGCTTTCGTGACTGCATGGATTCATATTCTTGGTTCTTTCGGTAAAGTCACGTAGAAGGCCAACAACTTTAAACGACGAAACGATTGTTTTTATTTTACCACGTAAGGCGCACTGAGCTCTACAGCTCTTTTTGAGAAGACCTGGTCACAAATGATAGCTCAACAAAGTGGCTTATCACGTGGAAGTTTATAGCCGCCAAAATACTCTAAACGCATTTTTCTAAATGTTGAGGGGAAAACCAGAGGACCCGGAGAAAAATCCACGTGACCACGGGGAGAACGTGCAAACTCCGAATATACAGCAGGCGTCAGGGTCGGAATCGAAACCATGACCTCCTGTATACCAGACGGGGGAGTTAACATCTCGCTTTCTTGGTGCCGCAAACGGCCCGCAAAGCACATTTATCCGTGCCACTGAAAGCATCTTAGCCGTACTAATCGGGCACTCGAGGGATAATGTGTTCTCGACCAGGCAACACTGTGTTTCGTAACTCGAGTGCACTCAATCACTGTCGTCACCGCAAGGACCTCTTGCAAGTGGCAAAAGTGACTTGAGGCTTGTGTTAATGCGTGCCACCGCCAAAAAGTATTTGAAAGATAAAAGTTCCCCCACTCCTGGTGCAAAGAGAGTCAGTGTGTGTGTGTGTGCGTGTACGCGAGAGAACGGCGTGAGTGGGAGAGTGTGGTACAGAGTTAGACGTGTGTGTGTATGTGGGATGGGGATGCGTCACGGAGTGTTGAGTGATCGTGTGAGAACCTCAATACATTAGACAATAACATCGTGGCCTCAAAAGAAATAATATGTGTTCGTATTATAGGAGACGTTTCCTGCAGCGGCCCTTCATAGCACAGCTTGAAGAAGGATTATTGCCCGAAACGTCGCATATGCCCCTCTCCCCCAAACCCTGCCAACGCAATCTCACCAAATATGGAAATGGAGATGAGTTTGAGTGTGGGAGAGAGTCTGTAATGTATGTGTACGGGTCGTTAATATGAGCGTGTTTGTGTGCGTGTGATGATAGTGTAGCGTTAAGCGCGCTGCGCTACGAACCAGTGACGATTATATCGGAACCGGTCATGGGCCTCCCCTAGGTCGACTCAGCCTCAAACGAGGACGCGGTGTGGTGCGTGCAAAAAAAAACATCGCCACTCGGGAGACGAAAGCGGCCGGGTGTGGTGCTGGTCACCCACCCCCTCTCGTGCCTTGCCGGCCTTCATAGGTGCTCGCTAACAGCACTTGCCCCTACAGTCTGCTCGGGCTGTAAAGAGAGAGAGGAGACGGCTGGGGCTGGATTGTTGCCGTGGGTGAATGCACCCCCAGGCATTCCGGTAATTGAATAGTTTTTTTAAGTGACGTTAATTAAAATAAACGCCGAGAGCCAAGTTAAAAATACATTTTAAAACAATAACGGAAATATTAAAAGTTAAAATGTAATAGGACGCCGACGCAACACTTCAAAAAAATTCTGCTCGTTGTGAAAAGGATCGGGGAAAAACCAAACCCCAAACCCACCGTTATCAGCTTCACCAGCCTGAAACCTCAATCTTGATTTGAAGCTTTCGTGACTGCAGGTATCCATACTCTTTGGTTCTTTCGGTAAAGTCACGTAGGTAGAAAATAAAATAAATCACGACGTTTCAGCAGCAGACCATGCTTTCCCACCGAAACGTCGTGATTAATTTTATACCTACGTGACTTAGCCTAAAACCTGTGCCCATATCCTCAAACATGCGCCCGACCTTGCAAGCTAAGCATGCGTTGAGCCTGGATAGTCGTTGAACAAACACGTTGCCGTAGGGCTACGTCGTGGGCAGTCGAGGAGAGTGAAGCGACATAACTTGACAACTGTACTGTACTTCTATGCTCCCACGTCTAATGCGTGCGCGCGCGCCCTCCACAAACGCACATTGGCCTTGATTTGGCCACTGTTGTTACCCCCTTGTTGAGTTTTATTTCAACCGGGTAACCTCGACCCAACGTGGTTTTGAGAAATACATATACGAATCGCGAACGTCATCAATGTTTTAAAACAATTGTCAATTTTAGTGAGGTGTACACTAACTAGCTAGAAACTTCAAGCGAATGCAAACATTTGTTCGGGCTCGCTGCTTACTCTTGGAAACCCGCATTGTTCACCCTCAATGAGTTTAGAAAGGTCCAAGAATATGAATCCCTGCAGTCACGAAAGCTTCAAATAAAAAAGTATTTTATACAGTTCTCGGTTACCAAATGGAATTATAATGTTGTAGTTATTTTATATTGACAGACGCACATACGTGATTATTCACCCATGACTCACGTGTACGGTATAATGTCACACATTTATAAATCATCTCACCTAACCCCCCAAGGGGTCCGCGAATCCCCGGTTGAGAACCAATGGCCTAGAGCGGTCAAAGATTTCCAAATTAGTCCCCACGGAGGTGGCACTCATCCAGCAATGGATAGACAATGGTTGGTGATGGTTGTGATGACAGTACTCTCGTAACGCGTAGCGAATTTCTCGCTTGCTTTCTGTCGGCTTTAGCGTCACACTCTGTTGTTGTTTTTTAAAGTACTTAAGCGGTGAAAATTATTCATTTCATCTTTGTAATCTGCGTCTTTCAAAACGCTCCATGATAAAACAAATATTCGTAGGCATATGTGCAATAACGAAACCGGTTAATATCCCTCTGCCTCCACATATTTAGATCTTTAAAATCCAATACAAACGCGATGATGAAAACGCTTTTCGGCCTTCATCCGCAGTGGATTGCTCATCTATGACTAATGATGATGATGATGCAAATTATTTCTATTCATTTCTACCTATTTCTCCGTTATTCCAATTGGAAGTTTATCGTAAACTATCCATGAATCGAAGCGATAATCGATTCCACACACGTATATTTCGATGCGCGTGTGTCAGAATTTTCTTGATAAATGTTAATCGATGCCGGAGTTCCCAAACTCTCGAATCAACAATCACCAACTTCCGTCACATGGCGAGCGATGTAACGGCGGCCGCGTGGCCTAATGGATAAGGCGTCTGACTTCGGATCAGAAGATTGCAGGTTCGAATCCTGCCGTGGTCGTTACTTTATTTTTAATTTTTAAATGAATTCCCACGTGACATTATAATATAATTTATGTCACACGCCCGCAGGGAAACCGTTAAAAAAACCCTGCGACATGTTCTCATTTGTTTTTTTTAAACAAATTAATTATTTGTATAAAAAAACCGACCGCTGGTTTAGGGGCCGTCCATAAATGACGTCACGCACCTAGGGGGGGGGGTGGGGGTCAGACATTTGTGACGATGTGTGACGAGGGGGGGGGTTTGAGAAATGTGACGTCACATCAAAATGCGCAACTTGAAATACATTTAGACAACACGTTCTACTTAATTAAATAGACTTTTTAATAAATGTTTTCTCTTACAACATCAGAGTGCAGCGCCACATTAAATACGCACTACAATGACAATAGTTTAAAGCGATTTGAAGCATGTTTTAACTTCAAAATGGAAATATGTTTTTTGGCGGCGGGGGGGGGCAGAGCTTTGTGACGTCATATTTAAGGTAGGGTCTGAATTTTTGTGACGCCGTGTGACGAGGGGGGGGTTCAAAAATCTTACAAAATCGCGTGACGTCATTTATGGACGGCCCCCTATTACCCCTTCCAAACACTAAATAATAAACCCAACCGGCACTAAGGGCGTTGGGCCGCAACTCCACCAAGCAGCCGGAGACGAGAAAATCTTTTTTTTTAAACCTTTCTATAAAAAATAAATGTGCGTTTAAATGTTGTTTATATATAATTATTACTTCAACGTGAATTGCCCAAATGAAGGTAACGTTTTAAGTTGTTCATATTCTAAACCGCTGCAACACCCACGGTCTGAGTTGTGCGTCGTGGAGGTCTCTGTGCGGCTGTGAAGGCGTCCGAGTGAGAGATTTCCACTCCTTCATCCCTTGCAATTTGCTTTACATTTAGCCACGACGTTTGAGACCCATCCACCAGGATTGTGAAAAATGCGCCCGTGGCTGTAAAACGGCGATGTCACAACGCAAGGGTGCACCGTGCCAATATAGCAGCAGGTCACGGATTTTGGCAGTGTCAAAGGGGTTGTAAACATTTCGATTTAAAGCTTTCGTGACTGCAGGGATTCATCTTCTTGATTCTTTCGGTAAAGTCACGTAGAAGGGAAATAATAAAATAATAAAAATAAAACATAATAAAATAATTCTCACGACGTTTCGGCCACAACGCAAGCAGCCGTCCTCAGGTCTGTCGGAAAGACAGCGTCTGAATGGGCACCACCAGTAAACAGTCTGCCTCAGCAGCAGACCAAGCTTTCCCACCTGATGACGGACGCTTGTGTTGCCCCCGAAACGTCGTGATCTATTTTGTTTTATTTCTACCTACGTGACTTTACCGAAAGAACCAGAGTATGGATTCCTGCAGTCACGAAAGCTTCAAATCAATATTGAGTTGTATAGTGTGGACTTGAGAGTCATGGGGACAGCATTTTACTGCTTTGTTTTGTATTGTTTATAAATGCCATCACTTTCACAGGAAGGCCAATAACACGACGAGATTTTTCTTAATTAGAACACCATCTTTTCAAAGGTCACTCACAACAACCCCACCTAGTAGACAAGTCACGTGCCGCCACTGCCTATTGTAATATAAATATGCTTTCATTAACCCGCACATGAAGGGCTCACAAGTGTTGTCATTACATCTATCCCTCTATTTCAGGAACGAAACAGGAGGATTTTTCCACAAATCTGGCTGATCATGCTAGATGTCATTTCTGGCGAAACGTCGTACTCAAATTGTAAATGTTAGGAATTTGCTCTCCAACACACCGGAAGTAACGATTTGGCACGTTCTGTTTACGTTACAAACATTACTAATTGGTTGTGTCAGGTGGTGGCGGGTTTAACGACACATTTATATTTAATCGATCTAAGCCCCAAAAAAACTGTATTATGGATGATCTTGGTCGCGAAAGCCTACGTATTAAACTCACTATTATCGATGATTCAAATCATTCGTTCTGTGGCGCATCTAAGAAGCAAAACAAAGACCTGCAATGTGTTTAACAAGAGAAGTATCAATAGAGTTTGACGACGAAGCATCCTTCCCAACGGTGGCCGCGTGGCCTAATGGATAAGGCGTCTGACTTCGGATCAGAAGATTGCAGGTTCGAATCCTGCCGTGGTCGAGGTTATTTTATATTGATTTTTGTAAAGGAAGATATGAAAATAAATAGTTCATCTAAGTTTGCAATGCAACAGATGTCAATGACTCAGGCTGTTTCTCAATCTCATCACTTACAGCTCTTCACAATACAATTGCATGCGGTCATCGACTTACGAACACCCACACTTAAGAACCAGCTTCCATGATTTTTTAAAAATATTTACTTAAAACGTGAACTCGCACTTGAGAAATGAACCGTGGAACTATTTTGACTCTTTACATCTCGCGATATGTCTGCCTTCCCAAGTGCCACTCGAAAAAAATCTAAGTGATTTAGTTAATTATGTATTTGTTCTAGAATCATTGTGTTCATCCTTCCGCCCCCCACCGTGATGATGATGAGAGGCACGCAAACTCCAAATCTACAGCAGGCGTCAGGGTCGGGATCGAACCCACGACCTCCTGTACACCAGGCGAGGTAGTTAACATCTCCTAGCCACCGTGATGATGATGATGAGAGAGAGAGACACGCAAACTCCAAATATACAACAGCAGGCGTCGGGGCCGGTATCGAACCCACGACCTCCTGTACACCAGGCGAGGTATTTCAGATCGCCTAGCCACCGTGATGATGATGATGAGAGAGAGACACGCAAACTCCAAATATACAGCAGCAGGCGTCATGGACGGGCTCGAACCCACGACCTCCTGCGTACCAGGCGAGGTAGTTAACATTTCCTAGCCACCTTGATGATGAGTGACGCAAACTCGAACCCACGACCTCCTGTGTACCAGGCGAGGTAGTTAACATCTCCGAGCCACCGTGAAGATGATGAGAGAGAGACACGCAAACTCCAAATCTACAGCAGGCGTCAGGGTCGGGATCGAACCCACGACCTCCTGTACACCAGGTGAGGTAGTCAACATCTCCTGGCCACCGCGGCGTTCCAAGTTTACATTATTAGTATCGTCTTGGCGACGCCTTCATCCAACAGCGGATAGATCATGGACAATGAACGCCGCACAAGAGGCAAAGCGCCTCGACGTTCGACGAGACACATTGGGAGGGGGATGCAGCTCTCAGCTGATGCAAATTCCACGTTCCTATGGCAGGACACGAACCGATCAACCCCGAGTGGAGGGAGAGGAGGGATCAGACGCCCCCAAGTTGGGAGATGACGTCTACCCGTGGAGACGGAGCGATTAAATGAGCTTGCGCGCAGGGTGTTTGATTGACCGATACATCGATGCCTTCGTCCAGCAGTGGATCGATCATGACAGGTGACGGTGAATTCTCGCACGTGATGTACCCCTCCACCACCCCCGTCTCCGTCGACACCGATTCGAACATGAGTGTTTCATTTGCACGTAAAAGAACAACGCGTCGAGCCTTATCATTCAACGTCGTGTTCTCGTGATCGATTTTAATTATCGATTAACATCATCAACTGCGTAGCGCCACGTGGCGTTTCGCTCTCACCAGTGATTACACCAACTTAGTTGCATGGGCACTAGACAGTGGCCGCGTGGCCTAATGGATAAGGCGTCTGACTTCGGATCAGAAGATTGCAGGTTCGAATCCTGCCGTGGTCGATTTTAATTTTTTTAATATTTTTTCAAATAATGTGTTTTAATTTCAATTGACGTCACACAGCCAGATAATTAAAAACAATTATACGACAACTCTACGCGTTCGGCTCTTTAAAACTAATTTAACGATTAAATATTTATTTACAATCCCGCCGGCTGGTTCTGTAATATACGATGGAGACGCTGCAGCAACTTTGTCAACCCAGTGCTGGATGATGGCTTCTTGATGCCGTGTCGGTGGTGTTGGGATTGTGTGTGGTGGGGGGGGTTAGCTGACCATACTTCACCACGCCGGTGAGTGCGGGTTGGTGAAAGGCTGAGAGAAGCGAAGACGCGGGGCAAACTTTGGAATGATCTGCACTTTATCTGCACTGCCCTCTACTGCTCACAGCGTGTTGCTGCAGGCTTACACACCAAGACCAATCACCACGGGACAGACCCACGTGCATATCCGTCAACCCACTTATCAGTGCCATTCCTTATTACAGGCAAATTCAGACAGTATTGGTCACCACGTGTCCTTTATAAATACTCTTAGGTTTTTTCGGTAAAGTCACGTAGGTAAAAAAATAAAATTAATCAAAGTAAAATAAAAATCACGACGTTGCGGAGGCAACACAAGCTTCCGTCTTCAGGCGGAACCGTCACAGCACGATTGCTGTATCAAGTAAAGAGGATATACATCTTTATAAATCCTTTATAAATCTCAACGTCCATCCTACAAAGTCACATCACAAGGGAGAAAGACAAACAAATTGTACTAAATTTCCCTGTACAAGAATTCGGGTAAACCGTATGGATTGACAGGTATGCGTGCGTGTGCCATGGGTTGGCTGACTGAGATGAGTGGTAGATTGCAACAGTTTAGCTGTCAAATCAACCGGTCACGAATATTGTATCAGCGGCCGGTGAATGTCACGCTACGTTCTCCTTTGTCGGAGCATGATGCACTTCACGCAAGGGCCGCGTGGCCTAATGGATAAGGCGTCTGACTTCGGATCAGAAGATTGCAGGTTCGAATCCTGCCGTGGTCGCATTTTTTTTTAACCCCAATTTTTTTGGTAACATTGCAATAAACGTTAAGTGAAACATACTCTTTGGTTTTTTCGATAAAGTCACGTAGGTAATTTTTTTCAAATACATTAAATTACGACGTTTCGGGCGCAACACAAGCGTCCTCCTTCAGGTGGGGACAACTTAGCGAAAGCACACAGCTTCAAGTGTGTCCAAGTTAAGTGAAACATTCAGCGAATGTTCTCATTCAGACGCTGTCTTCCCGACAGACCTGTTCTTCACCTGAGGACGGCTGCTTGCGTTGTGGCCGAAACGTCGTGAGAATTATTTAATTGTTTTATTTTTATTATTTTATTATTCCCTTCTACGTGACTTTATCGAAAGAACCAATAAGATGAATCCCTGCAGTCACGAAAGCTTTAAATCGAAATTTAATGTTCTAAAACTCCATGTGTTCACAGCTCTTCATGCAATTCAATGAAGAAAGATACGCCGTTTGGTTCATCGCAGCCAGTGAAGGTATATTCCTCGGGGTATGTCCATTGTTAATGCACTGCTTAATGAAGGTGGATGGTTGTGGTTGTTTGACCAGGCCCGCTGTTGCGGGTTGATTAATGAAGGCGAGTGGCGCAGACGTGCAGTACAACGAGGGAGTTTGTATCACTGCCCTCTGCTGCCCATAGCGTAGTCCTGCAGCCTTTCACAGTGGCTATGCATGCAGAGGGCGTGACTCAACCATAACACGATTACCCAGGCTCAAGCTTGAGCTCTGTGTTGGTGCATTTGAAAAGCGAAAACAATTCCCTGTTTAGATCAAGCAACGTCTCCAGTGAGTGTTTATATTCTTGGTTCTTTCGGTAAAGTCACGTAGAAGGGAAATACTAAAATAATATAAATATATGAATATTATAAATAAATCATATCTTTCTGTTTTTTTTAATATATTATTTTATTTTAGTATTCCCCTTTCGGTAAAGTCACGTAGAAGGGAAATACTAAAATAATATATATTTATATTATTTTCCCTTCTACGTGACTGTACCCAAAGATCCAAGAATATGAATCCCTGCAGTGACGAAAGCTTTAAATCTCCAGTGAGTGTTTATATGAGGCTGTGGTTGTAAGAAGACACAGTGAGCGATGTGGCCGCGTGGCCTAATGGATAAGGCGTCTGACTTCGGATCAGAAGATTGCAGGTTCGAATCCTGCCGTGGTCGTTATTTTTACGTATTTCTTCTATATACAAACTAATATGTAATATTTACATTGCATTCATGTCAGTAAAATGCCAAGATCATTTCATATTATTCTCGAATCCACGTGTTCCTCTTACTGTGTCTCAGTGTAAATATTCACATATTCATGCTTCTTTGCACCATTTTATTTTCAGTTTTCTTTGTCAAGGTTTATATATTTCCGATTGTACACACATATATTTACACCAGTGGTGGAAATGTTTTGGACGGCATGCAACAGCGGCATGTTCTTAACCTCAAAAATACGAGTATTTATTTATGGTTTAAAATTATTTAGAGTGGCAGAGGCAAAGCGTGGAAGAGAGCGGACCATAAGAGAATGCAATGGATTGGAGAGGCGGTCACCCAGCAGTGGATGTCGAGTGACTTATTTTACCCAAGTGACTCTCATCTGAATATGAAGGCCCTCTCTTTCACTCTCTAAGCATGATGTTACTATAACCACGAGGGCCGCGTGGCCTAATGGATAAGACTTTGGATCAGAAAATCTTCGTGTAAGGTCTTCATTTTTTAAAGTTTTTTTCCGTGGGCTAATCCTGGGCTGCAACGTGTACAATCCCGGAACCTTTTTTTGCCAGTATCAAAGTATAAGAATAGGTTTTACCCTTTCTTGCAATAAAACAGGTTTTAAGATGTTCATCCTTCAATGATCTCTACACGAAGTGGCGGCGTCACCAAACCGCGAGTGGAGACGGGAGACGAGGTCAAGAGACTCTCACGGCTTGCGAGAGAGTGGGGGAGAGCGCCGGGAGAGACATGGAGGAGGAGAGAAGAGGTAGAGAGAGGTGGGAATGGAAGTTCTAGAGGAGAGGGGTGAGGGATGCAGTGTGGGCCGAGTGAGAGACCACACGGTTTGAGTCAACCTTCGCTAAGTGGGAGGTTGCTCATTCTATTCTGCTACCCCCATTGTCTGGAACTCACCCTTTGCATGCTGTCCGTGCCGTTGACTCCCTGAGTCCGATTCAAGTTAAGGCTCCAGGCCTTCCTTTAAGCCTCAACTTATGACTGCCTCTGTACCTACACGTGTATACACACGGAGCAAAAATAGATCAATTGGGAAAGGGAAACACACGGAGGGAGATATGGCCAGACACAGAGAGGGCTTAGTATAGAATTAGGGGAGAGAGATGGTGACTAGAGAGTTGGAGATTTATTATAGGAGAGCTGGGGAAATATATTGTATTCATTCTAGATTTGAAGCTTTCGTGACTGCAAGTATTCATACTTTTAGGTTTTTTCGGTAAAGTCACGTAGGTAAAAAATAAAAATAGAAATAAATGAAATAATAAATGAAAATAAATAAAGAAAAAGTTTTATTTTCTTTCTATTTATCTTTTTTACCTACGTGACTTTACCGAAAAAACCTAAGAGTATAAACATATTGTAGCAGGGGTGCCACGGTGGTGAGATGTTAAGTACTTCGCCTGGTATGCAGGATTTTTTTTGTTCGATCCCGACGACTGTATAATCAGAGTTTGTATGTTCACTCTCCGCGTAGTCGTGTGGATTTTCTCTGGGTCCTTCAGTTTTTCTATCCACATTCAGGAACGTGCGTTTAGAGGTATTTGGCTGCTATACATTTCGACATGATAAGCCACTTCGTTGAGCTATGATTTTTGGTCAGTTCGCTTATGAAAAAGAGCTTTTTAGCTCAGCTTACCTGGTTAAACATTTTTTTTTTAAACCTTGTAGCTTAGTTCACATGCCGGGATGCGTGAGATGCTGAGAGAGATGGAGAGAGAGAGGGGGAGAAGCGGCGAGAGAGAGAGCTCAAGAGAGCGGTGAGAAAAGTGGCAGCTCTTGTTGATGTTTGAGTTTTCTTATTGAAACGCCACGTGAATCAATGACAGCAACACAAACACTGAGTGCTCAGCCAAGCGGAGATGCACAGGTGGGAACGGGGTGGGGGTTGGGGGGGACCCGACCAAATGTGATTATGAAGGACAAACACTCTCCTCACTCTTGTTTTTTTCCACACTTTCCAACTAACTTTAAGAGTGTTTGATACATTACCTCTGTGCGTCCGTCCGTCTGTATGTAACGGCGTGGGGGAGCAGGGGAGAGGAGGGCGGTGCAGGCACGATCATCCAATGTGAAGTCAGCTTTGGTATGACGTTGGGTTTCTATTACAGACTTAAGCAATTAAAAACTAACTAAATAGATCAAAGCGTTGCCCAAATCCTAGAGACGCAAACCAGAGCAAAAAGGACCATTTGCAGATTTGCAAATGCGTTTTGCCCTGGCAGCTTCCTAATTAAATACGATTAATTAAATGCAAGCGAAAAAACACATTTGCTAGCGTTACATGATCCATCCATCTCTCACTCATGACTTAAGAATGTCACATAGTACTGTATTCCTCCCTGTGTCAGAACGTGATGTCGAAGGACTGACTACCTTTCAAGTGACCCCTGACAACTCCGTGAGCTGATCATGGCCTCGAGCGGCCGCAGAACGACGCGCTCCTACAACTATTCAATTCATCGTCGAGTCAATCTCCGATTCTCTTTCGTCTAATTGGTTTTACCATCTCATTGGTATCGTTGCTGTAGTTTAGGCCATGATCCACCAAAGAAATTGTGGCCAACGGCTTCCGTGCCAAGTTTTTTGCTTTTGTTAACCATATATATATATACCTTGGTTGGTGAGCATAGCCCTCGATTGTCCAAAAACCACAAGCAACAAAACGTAACAGAACAAGGCTATGAGTACCGGAGGACACGGGACGACGATAAATTGCGAATTCCCAAGCGGAGCCACGGTCGCTCACTGCGCACGCGGTCTGCCTTGGGATCGACCGTCGCCCACGATTGCCCTGAAATTTCCCTCCATGCATCACGGCCTCCGTGAAACTGCCCTCCTGCCCGGCCGTGACTGGCCGCCAGGCACCGCCGGCGATGACGATGACGCCCGCTAGATGTAGCGGCGCTGCGCGGGCGTGTAATTGAACGTCTCGCCCTCGAAGGGTACGGCCGGCGAGCGGTTCAGGGTGCTGCTCAGGAAGATGGTGATGGTGCCCAGCACCATGACGGGCCCCACCACGAAGAGGCACAGGCGGTCCAGCGTGCGCGCCACCCGGTACCACGCCTCCTTCTCCTGTCGCCGGCGGCAACGACGGAATCGGCATCAGCATCGGCACGGGCGCGGGCAGCAGCAGTAGAAGTCAGCGGCAGGAGTAGAAGCAGCAGCAATAGCGGCAGCAGGAGCAGCATAAGTAATGTGAGCCGCACCGACAACAGCACTGGCAGCAGTAGTGCTACAAGCTGCAGTAGAAGCATCAGCAGTCGAAGCAGTAGTATCACAAGCAGTATGTATGTTGAACGTGTTTCGCACCCTACTTAGCCATCTGTGCTAATAGGAGGTGCGGGGGGAAGGACAACAAACTAAACACAAAAAGCAGTTCTAAAGAAATTAGTTTTCAATCTAGATTTCAAACTTCATAGCTCCCAAAGGCGTCCTAATATCGGAACGAAGAGCGTTCCAGACGGCCGCAGAAGCACAAATGAATGCGACCGATGCGGTGACCGTCTTTTGTTCCGATGGCTAGCCGAAAGTCGCCGTGAGGATAACCGGAGTTCACGTGATGATGATTTATGCTCCTTGACGAGAATAGCAAAGTAGACGCATCAGCAGTCGCAGCAGTAGTACATTAAGTAGCAGCAGTAGATTAATAAGCAACACCGTCGGCAGTAGCGTCAATCACGGTAGCACGAAGCAGTAACAGCAGCAGGACGAGCAGCAGCAAGAGCAGCAGCACAGTAATGAGCGGACTGATAAAACCAGCAGCAGGATGAGTGCGGTTTTGGGGGGTCGAGGAGGTCGCCCACCTCTCCGTGCAGGTTCTTGTCGCGCGTGTGCTGGGCGATGACGAGGGCACCCTGCACAGCGGGCCTCAGCATCTGCAGCAGCAGCTCAGCCTGCTGCTCCACGCCGTCCGCCACCACCTGCCGCACTGAGTACACACACCGCACGCAGCACATGCACCGCACGCACCGCACACACACCGCACACACACCGCACGCACCGCACACAGTGCATAAACCGCACGCACCGCATACACACGCATGTACACACCCCGCACACACCGCACCATGCACACACCGCACACACTCCGCACAAACCACACACACCGCACACACCCCGCACACACAGCGCACACAGCGCATACACACCGCACACACCGCATACACCACGCATGCACCACACACCCCGATTGTGTACACATGCAGACAGAGAGACGGAGGGCGCTCGCAGATCCCCCGCCCCCCCGGCCCCTCCCGAGCGGCAATTAACCCTTTCCCGTTCCGATGACGTACGTGTACGCCATTTTGATTTTCTTCCGGTTCCGTTCCAATCAACCGGCACTGACCAGCGAACTTGAATAACCCTCATTCAGCAGTGCACTGACATAGTGCCGTTTATCAAATCATGAACACCGCGGAGTCCGGTAGAGACGACGGATTCAGCCCGCACGCAGGCGCCAGGTGGACGCAGAACCGTTGAAGAGACGGACACGGCATAGGCAGGCCCTCGTATGTGCACGCATGTACGTTTGTTTGTACGTACGTTGACCTTCTTTCGCAATGTACGCAGCCAACCATGCTAATCCAGCAGCGGGCAGATCACGCTAGGCGACAAGGGTGATAACGGAGACGGACACGCTCGCGGCGCGAAAGTAGTACCGGCGGGTGTGCGGCGCGTGACGAGGCCGTGCCGCTCGCTCATGCGCTCGAACATGAGCTCGCTGCGCGCCTTCACGTGCACGTACTCCTCCGCCGTGGCGATGAGGCCCAGCGAGCTGCGCCTGCGGGGCCCCAGCCCCGGTGCGCCCGAGTCCGGCGAGTCCTCGGGCTGTGACATGTGCAGTATCTGCGGGAGGCGCTCCAGGAAAACCTGGCAGCACGGCGATGGTGGTGTTGGTGGTGAGGCCATAAGCAAGCGAAAGTCGACGACCATCCCCCCCCACTACCACCCCGCTAACCGTGACAATTTGCCAAACGTCTTGGTTTGGATCGTAGGTGTGGAGGGGTTTCCCACCTTCACGAGGCGGGGGCGGAGTTTGAGGAGGGGCGGGCAAACCCCGCCCAAACTGGACGCCTTTATTAATTTACTTTCAGTCATTTACAAGAAAGATAAAAAAATGGATATTCATTATATGCACCCGCGATTCCTAATGTGAGGGACAAAGTGAACCCCTTGCCCCTTCCCCCTCCCCAAATATAGAAGTCAAACTCCGCCTATGAGCGCCAGTGGTCAACGAAAGTAAAGAGTAGAGTGCAATTTTTTTTCCATTGACGAATCGCCGCCTACCTACCACCGCAGTTGTCACCCCATTGTCTTGTCCCGGGTTTTACAAAGGTAAGCGGCAGTGACGGGCTGGGAATTTTTAAAAAATCTGCCCAGCCATTTGTAAACATCCCGGCCACAAAGTCGTGCTATAGGCAACTATTTATTCGTTTTAATGGGTTGTGAGACAAACTGTGTAGTAATAGTCGCTAGGTTTGCGATGTGGTGATGTGTTTGCGTGACTTTGCTGCTCGATCTCATTGGCCCATTTGGGCTGGGTCCAACAAACACAAATGGGCCGGTAAGGAAGAATCTTCGGGGCCACCAGATATACGGGGACTTAATGCCATCCGAGAGCGTAAATAAGCTACGAAGCGTACACATTATAAGTAATAAAAAATGTTAACAATAAAAAAATTATTCATGTTATTAATAAAAGACCGGCCCTCGGAATGGACCGGCCCATCGGGCACTTGCCCCATGGACTGGCCTATCAGCAGTCAGGGCCTGGCAAGAGGTGGTGCCCCGGGACGTTCACGTGTCATTGGTGGACGCCGTGGTGATGGCGTGGATGGAGGCGGCGGTGGTGGTGGCCTCACCTTGCGCATCCAGGGCTGGAGGTGGTGTGTGCTGGGCGAGCGGTGGTGAAGGTTGAGCACCACGACGGAGCTCAGCACCACCATGGTGACGAGCACCATTATGAACATCAGGTACCTGGGGCCACACCGTCATCAAAATGGCCGCCGTAGATCGTTCGTGTCATCATCACGATGTCCGACGTCGTCATCGGTAGAAGTGGCAGCACCGTGGGCATTGCTGTCATATTCATTACCGTACAGCCACTGTCCGTACAACCACTTCCATCGTCGACTTTACAACCACCATTGTCATCGTCGTCGTACAATCACAATTCCTATGACCTGAATTATCATCATTAGAAGTGTAAGGGTGTTGTAAGCACCCTTAGCAAAATAGCATAAGATAGCAGAGCTGTCACATCCATCGACAGGGGATGGGGACATTGTCTGTGGGAGGAGAGGAGGCAAGGAGGGATTAGTTGAGAGGAGGGGCCAGGGAAGGTTTGAGGAGGGGCAAGGAGAGGGGGGGGAGGACAAGGTGGTGGCCGAGTCTGGGAGATCCACGTGTGAATAAAGAGAAACCTTATGTTAAGCCTCCGTGTTACTTCTTACAGAAGCATCTAAATCACCATCACTATCATGGTCGACATCTATATCATCGTCATCACTATCATTATCGTCAGTAGAGAAAGCAACATCCACATGAACGTCATCATCTTCATTGAACAATCACTGTCCCACCACCAACGACAAAGACCACCCCCCCCCGCCCCCTTATAGCCTTAACAGGCTGTTGGGGCAAGTGCAATTAGTGAGCAGCACCTATGAAGGCTAGGCACGGCACACGAGGGGGGTGAGTGACCACCACCACTCCTGACACCCCCCCCCTGCCCCGCCACCACGTGTCCTCACTTGGCGATGATGGGGACCTCGAGGGAGGTCTCGGGGAGCTTCTGGGCCACGAGGAAGAGGAACACGGTCTGAGCGAGCAGCACTGAGATGGACACAGTCATTTTCTCCCCACCTGCTCACACCAGCATCATCATCAACAACAACACAACCACCACGATTAACATCAGCTGCAGCATCCTCATCGCCACAACCATAAGTTTCATAACCTCCATCATTGTCATCAGAAGCATCATCAGAAGCAGCGGCATCATCAGAAGCAGCAATATCAGCAGCAGCATCATCCCCAGTTGAAACTGCCACCATTAACGTCACCGCCATTCCATCGCCGTGACGTCACCAAATCCGGCTCATCACCTCCCGTCCAGCGGCACCTCCCAATTATTTGTATGTTATCCGATGAATCGAACCACTAGTGTAATTGATCACATAATTAAAGGATATCCCAGCTCTAGAACACGCACAGGGCCAGCTTAGGCTTGATGGGGGCCTGGGACAAGGCCCAGACTGGCCATAGGGCAGTCCATTGATGGCCAGCACACAAAGTGCTCGCCACAAATGAACCACAATACCTTGCTGATCTTGCATTGGAGCATAAACTATTACGCCAACTCCGGTAATCCTCACAGCGGCTTTTGGCTGGTCGTCGAACAAAGACGGTCACTGCATCGTGCGCTCTCAGAGCGTCTGGAACGCTCTTATGATATGAAGAAACCACCGGGAGCTATGCACTTTTAAATCTAGATTGAAAACTCATTAATTACAACTGCTTTTGTGTTTAGTTGTCCTTCGCCCCCCCCCCCCACACACAAATCTGTTTAGCACGGTTGGCTATGTACGGCGCGAAAGAAAGTTCAACATACACACACACATACGGCCTTGCACACAGGCACACGGCGCAGGCACACACACACACACACGCCAGTGCCACTGCCATCATGTGGAAACTCACAGTCGCAGGGGAGGTAGTAGGCCAGGCTGGCTATGAGGCTGATGATGACCATGGGGATGATGATGTTAATGACGTAAAAGAGCGGCTTGCGTTGGATGATGACGTAGAAGGTGATGTTCTGGTACTTGGTGTCGTCCTTGGACAAGGCTTTGTTAATGTGCTTCTTGGCTGGCAGGTGCACAATCTCCCATTCGCCGTTTTCTGCGGACAAGCAGAGGAGGAGAGGGCTTAAGGAAGGGAGGGCATTTACTCGCCAACAGCAGACCGTGTCTTTTTTTCACGATCAGAGGAAACAAGAAGATGCTCTGATATAGTTGGACACTTTGCTTCGTTCATCATTTAGGTTTTTTTTTCAATGCTTTGCTTTATGTGCCCCCCCCCCCCCTTTTTAAATGAAAGATTCAACAAAAGATTTCACGCTCTGCATACCGTGTCAACCCATAGGGGTTTAACCATATTCTTGTACAGGGAAATTTAGTTTTCAGGTCCATACGTCGTACAGCCGTTTGAATACGGCCAAACAAAATGTGTCTATTTGTGCGTCTCCCTTGTGATGGGACTTTGTAGGATGAACGTTGAGATTTATAAGGGCACGGGGTGACCAATAAGGTCTGAGTTGGTCTGTAATAAGGTAGGCACTGGTAAGGGGTTGACAGGTATGGTAAGTCGTTACTAGTACAGCACATCGGTGTGTTGGAGAGTAAATCCACAGATTGTAAATGTTGTGGGTTTACTCTCCAATGTGTACTAGTAACGAATGGGCATGTTCTGTTGACGTGACAAACCTTTCTAATTGGCTGTGTCGGGTGGTGGCGGGTTTAACGACACATTTATATTTACGCGATCTAACCCAAAAAGACCTGTATTATGGATGTTGAGTGTCGTGTTATGGTACATCAGTTCGTCTGGCATTTTGTGCTTGGTTTTTTTTATTACGATTACAGTACTGTGAAAATCAGGAACACATCCAAACCTGTGACCCATTGAGGTTGGCCGGGGTGATGATGATGACAAGATTAACTGCTGCTGATGAAGATGCTGATGACAATTCTCCACAAGCAGATGACGATGAATCTGCTGCTGCCGACAATAACAATGGTGATGTTTCTGTAGTTGCACGATCATTAAATTGCAACTTCTGCTCCTGATGATGATACTATTATTGCTTACGGCAATGAAAAGGATCTTTTTTATCGATGCTGATGATGTTTCTGTAGCTTCTGCTGCGAATGATGATTATATGTCTTACGATGATGACGAACCTGTTACTGCTGATACGAATAATCGACAATGGCTTTCTGATGCTGCTAATGATTATGCTGCTTCTGATTATTCTGCTACTGATGATGATGCTGCTGAAGATGATGCCATGATACCCTTGAATATATCATGGGATCTTTTTTCCAGTATAAAAGTATGAAAAATAAGAAGAGATTCTACCCTTTCTGGTAATAAAACAGGTGTTAAGATGTGCAAAGACCAAATAGAAACCTTTTGCAAGAGATCAAGTCTGCATTAACCACACGTACTTGTGGTGAATATGCAAACAAACATGCTCTGATAATAATACGCATTGTTGTTTAAACTGATTGGTCTACACCAGAGACATCTTCTTTACAAGCTTTCTTTTAACTCACTCTGTCTGTTGTTGTTGTCGTTGTTGTTGTTGTATCCTCAAATCTTCTAACTCAATTTTCACCCACTTCCCAATGTGGTATCGACTGCAAACTTGGTATACTTATGTCATACTGATGACAATACTATATTCTATCATAGCAAATAAAAAATATATTTTTAAACATTCTTTTGTGTATGTTATGTTTCAGCTTGGGTCTAATTGTCCACGGTCAACTGACGTTGGCTGTAATTGGCCACGGTCCCTTACGTTATAGCAAGCTTCTGGGCCACTTGCTGGAGTCGTGGAGTTCTTCCATTACGAGTACATTTCATAAAAGCGTGTTTTTTTATAGTTTTTTTTTAATATTACTTATTTATGGCCAAGTCTCACCAGTGTCAGACCAGATAACGCCGAAAGTCGAGCAGTACAGAGACGATGCACGTATCAGAGTATGTATGAGCGTTACCCGTGAAGGCCTCCTTATCGGTCACGATCCACTCCACGGTAAAGAACTTGTTGGGGGGATCCTGATCCTGATCCAACTTGAGCTGCATGTTAATCTCGCGGGCGCTGTACGTAAGCGAGCTGGGATGGACACCAGTAGCAGCAGAAAAGCAATCATCATTGTCATCATAACGGTCAGTCGAAATGTGTAATCATCAGCAACAAGAGTAGCAATGATACCAGTGGTGGCAACTACAGCATCATCATTATCACAGCAACTACAGCATCATCATTATCACAGCAACTACAGCATTATCAGCAGCAACACCCATCAAAAAGGATTTTTTTTTACAAACGGGAACAGGTATAGATAGACAGGGCGCTCTTCTTCCACCTCCAACCCAGCTTAAATATACGCTCCAAGCATGGTGGTGTTTCATTCTTCACCTGAGGACGGCTGCTTGCGTTGTAGCCGAAACGTCGTGAGAATAATTTTATCATGTTTTATTTTTATTATTTTATTACTTCCGTTCTACGTGACTTTACCGAAAGAACCAAGAAGATGAATCCCTGCAGTCACGAAAGCTTTAAATCGAAAAATGGATAGACAGGTTAGAAGGCGTGTAGATAGGTGGGTGCGTGGATAGATGGGAATTATACAGGCAGGTTGTAGGCACGTGGGTTGTCAAGGGGTGGTGGTTACACGAGAAAGTTGGCAGACAGGAATGTGGGGAAATTAAAGCTATCACATTTCTGGGAGGCTCAACCAAGACACACGGTGAGCTGGCAGGCCCACCTCTTGCCCGCACCATGCGTCACGCGCACGAGTCCCGGGACATTTAGGAAAAGACATTTTTTATTGTAGACAGGTAAACCGGTGTGTTGGTAGGTAGGGGCCGTCCATAAATGACTTCACACACCTGGGGGGGGGGGGGGTCAGACATTTGTGACGATGTGTGACGAGGGGGTTTGAGAAATGTGACGTCACATCAAAATGCGCAACTTTAAATAAATATAGACAACACGTTCTACTTAATTAAAGAGACTTTTTAATAAATGTTTTCTCCTCCAATATCAGAGTATAGCGCCACATTGAATACGCACTACAATGATAATAATTTATAGCGATTTGGGGGGGGGGGCAGAGCTTTGTGACGTCATATTTGAATGGGGGGGGGGGTCTGACTTTGTGACGCCGTGTGACGAGGGGGTCAAAAATCGTCCAAAATCGCGTGACGTCATTTATGGACGGCCCCCTATAGGTAAGTGGTAGATGGGCGGGTGGGTATGCAGGTGGGCGGTTACCGGAACACCAGAGTGCAGTTCTGCCAGTCGAAGGGGTAGTTGATGACGCTGATGGAGCAATAGCTGCGGTAGATTGCGGGTGGCAGCCAGTACACAAGTCCGCTGCTGTCCAGTATTACGTTGCAGTACAGCGCCATCGTGTACTGCCCATCGATGCTGCACACGCACGCAACACAACGGCGACAACTCCGTTATGACTTAGGGGGCCGTCCATAAATGACGTCACGCACCTAGAGGGGGGGGTCAGACATTTGTGACGATGTGTGACGAGGGAGGGGGGGGTTTGAGAAATGTGACGTCACATCGAAATGCGCAACTTTAAATAATTATAGACATGTTCTTAATTAAATAGACTTCTTAATAAATGTGTTTTCCTGCAACATCAGTGCAGCGCCACATTAAATACGCACTACAATGACAATCGTTTAAAGCGATTTGAAGCATGTTTTATTTTGGGATGGGGGGGCAGAGCTTTGTGACGTCATATTTGAGAGGGGGGTCTGACTTTGTGTGACGAAGGGGGGGGGGGCAAAAATCGTCCAAAATCGCGTGACGTCATTTATGGACGGCCCCTTACTCCGTCACCTGGGCCGTGACGGTGAGCATATTTGATCGTACACAAAGACCCCCCCCCCCCCCCCCCCCCCCGTGTAGCATGTATGTAACAGACTGTAGGGGCAAGTGCTGTTAGCGAGGACCTATGAAGGCCGATACGGCACGCGGGGAGGTGGGTGGCCAGCACCACGCCCGACCGCCTTTGTCTCCCCATTCGCGATTATATTATTTTTTACACACCAACAGCAGGTACTCATTTGAGGCTGAGTCCACCTAAGGGGGAGGCCCATGAGCGGTTCAAATAATCGTCACCGGCGTTGGCCGTGAGCGAGAATCGGCCTGAGCCTCTGGGCCACCGGGTTTCGCTGCGCTAACCGTGAGCGCCACCGCTCACGACGCGTCTTCTCGATTCGAAGAACGACGACAAGCAGACACGTGCTCGATCAGCAGCCACGCAACACTTCTTCTTCTTGTTCGCCCATCAAAGTTGATGATGACCATGGCACGTTTGTCATTTTGTTGGGTTTTGACGAGTGCGCAGATGGCTGAACAGGCCAATCCTAGCCCGGAATTCTCTGTGGCACACTGGACAGAGACACTGACGGCATGCAATGCCAACGCACGCGCACGCACGCCAACACACACGCACTGACGCGCTTACTTGTTCTCCAAGACGATTTCGGGCAGCCACACTTTAGACGGCGGAACGCGGAGTTCGAGTATTCCGCCGTATTCCTCGGGGTCCCAACTCAGCCGGTAGTCGGTCCACGTCTGCACAGAGGACAAAGTCAGCGAGCGGCTATTAAGTAGCGATGTTGCGGGTTGGCATAGATGTTAGCCCATACAGTTTACGGTCATATTATTTAGAGGGAAATTGAGTTTCAGGTGAAGGGGCCGTCCATAAATGACATCACGTGATTTTGGACGATTTTTGACCCCTCCCCCCGTCACAATAAGTCAGACCCCCCTCTCAAATACGACGTCACAAAGCTCTGCCCCCCATCCCAAAATAAAACATGCTTCAAATCGCTTTAAACGATTGTCATTGTAGTGCGTATTTAATGTGGCGCTGCACTCTGATGTTGTAAGAGAAAACATTTATTTATTTTATTTTCTACCTACGTGACTTTACCGAAAGAACCAAGGAGTATGGATTCCTGCAGCCACGAAAGCTTCAAATCAAGATTTATTTAAAAGTCTATTTCATTAAGTAGAACGTGTTGTCTAATTTATTGAAAGTTGCGCATTTTGATGTGATGTCACATTTCTCAAACCCCCCACTCCCCTCGTCACACATCGTCACAAATATCTGACCCCCCCACCTCCCCCCAGGTGCGCGTGACGTCATTTATGGACGGCCCCTAAATACAGCGTTCAGCCGTTTCAATACGGGGGGAATTGGGGTAAAAAAAAATAGCGACCACGGCAGGATTCGAACCTGCAATCTTCTGATCCGAAGTCAGACGCCTAATCCATTAGGCCACGCGGCCCTTGCGTGAAGTGCATCATGCTCCGACAAAGGAGAACGTAGCGTGACATTCACCGGCCGCTGATACAATATTCGTGACCGGTTGATTTGACAGCCAAACTGTTGCAATCTACCACTCATCTTCTTGGTTTTTTCGGTAAAGTCACGTAAAAGGGAAGTAATAAAATAATAAAAAGAAAACATAATAAAATATATTATTATATTATTTTATTATTTTATTATATTATATTATTTTATTATGTTTTATTTTTATTATTGTATTACTTCCCTTCTACGTGACTTTACCGAAAAAACCAAGAAGATGAATCCCTGCAGTCACGAAAGCTTTAAATCAAAATCTACCACTCATCTCAGTCAGCCAACCCATGGCACATGCACGCATACCTGTCAATCCATACGGTTTACCAGAATTCTTGTACAGGGAAATTGAGCCTTTTGGTTTGACTTTCTCCCCTGTGATGGGACTTTGCAGGATGAACGTTGAGATTTATAAGGAGCACGGGGTGACCAGTACTGTCTGAATTGGTGTGTAATAAGGTAGGGCACTTATAAGGGGTCGGCGGGGCCGGAAAATATTCACAGACAGACACCGTCTTCTCGGTTCTTTCGGTGAAGTCACGTAGAAGGGAAATAATAAAATAAAGCAAAAAATTGTATTTTTTTTATTATTATAAAATAATAAAAATAAAACATAATAAAATATGTTATAATGTTTTATTATATTTATTATTTTATTATTTCCCTTCTACGTGACTTTACCGAAAGAACCAAGAAGATGAATCCCTGCAGTCACGAAAGCTTTAAATCGAGACAGACACTGCTTCGTCAACTGCTTCTGTCAGTGTCTGTAGTGAACAATGCGATGTGGTGGCTACTTCCCGTGGTGGAGTCGGATGAATTAAAAATCTTACAAATTACAATGTCGAATATTACGGGCGAAGACTGCACCCATTGGCTTTTCCCCAGTAGCTCAATATTTGAAAACTAAGGTTGTTATCTGGTTGTATTACTCTGGGATTATTATTCACTTTTATCATAGTTCTTCATTTTATTGGAATTTCGAGAGTAGTCATTGCTATTTTTATTATCAGCTTTGTATTTCTGCTTAGATTGTATCTATACTTGTGAGTACTCTTTGGTTCTTTCGGTAAAGTCACGTAGGTATCAAATAAAATAAATCACGACGTTTCGATTGCAACAAGCAATCATCATCAGGTGGGAAAACCACAGCAATAATTATTTTTTTTGCTGAATTTTTTTTTTGCTGTGGTTTTCCCACCTGATGATGATTGCTTGTGTTGTAATCGAAACGTCGTGATTTATTTTATACCTCCGTGACTTTACCGAAACAACCACAGAGTATGGATTCCTGCAGTCACGAAAGCTTCAAATCTACTTGTGAGTAGTTTTATTTTTACGTACAGCGCTTTGGGATACTTCGAAATGAAAGGCGCTTTATAAAGCAGTGGTTATTGTTATTGGCTGTCCCATCATCGTTCGTGCCAACCACTGCATTTATAGGTAAGATGGAATTGGGAACCGAAGTAAATTGAGATGTCAAGATGCGACGACTCACTTGATCGATCCACACGTTGGTGAGAAGCGTTTCATCGGCCTCTTTCTGAAATAAAAACAAAACGATTGAAAAACGTCAATGAAGTTCCCACCGTGGCCGTGTACACAAGGAGGGCCCATCCTGACATTTGTTTTTTTTTATAGTGGCCAACGTGTTTGTAATACATGAAGAGTGAGAGATCAGCAAGATTTTGCGGATAATTTGTGGCAAGCACTTTGTGTGCAATGAGTGTGACCTTGTAATGCATTTGTTGGTCAACCTGAAGCCAATTCAGCTCGGCGAGCCCTGGACGGACAGGGCCCGGATCTTGCAGTACCCGTCACGACACGTGCCAAAGAATGTTCTACACGCCGCTGCCTGCTTGTGTTTTTTTTGCCAGACGTTGCAAAAATCGAGCCTTGTCGATACTATGCCACGTGCCACCGTGCGTGTAACATCGTATCGACCGTTCATCGTCGTCATGATGTGTGTCGGCCCCCGGATTTGCCATGGAGGTATATTCACACACGCGTGAGAGCATGATCGAGAGACGCCGCCCACCAGAGAGATGAGGTTGGAGAGCGAGAGCCCCAGAGAGATGTCCACGGGGACGTCTTTGTCGTGCGTAGGACGGACGTCGCGGTTGTAGTTTTTGAAGAGGTCGTTGTAAAGTCGCTGCTCCTCGTTTTCCGCCAGGGACTCACCCACTCCTGGGAAGGACAACGGGAGGGGCGGCGAGGGATGATGGTTTTCTGCACGTGGGACACGGCAATGATCGTTTCACGTTATTGTTCCGACGACGATGTAACCCGCGGACGGTGTCGGAACTCGAGAATGAAACCGGCGCTGCTGCAGCTTCCGTTGAAGCGTGCCCGTGCTGAGACACTTGGAAAGATTGAGCTTCTTAACTGCGTATATAATGATCTTCCCCCCCACCCCATACCGCTTGTATATATATGTACATGTGTTATATATATACAACATTCATATAAAACACAAGATACTTTCGTGGTGCATTGATTAGCCTGTGGGGTGTTAGCTGCGATATGGCTATACGATGATATATACTCTTAGTTCTTTCGGTAAAGTCACGTAGGTAAAAAATGAAATTAATAAAAATAAAACAATAAAAATCACGACGTTTCGTAGACTTGTGCTGCCTCCGAAACGTCGTGATTTTTATTGTTTTATTTTTATTAATTTCATTTTTTACCTACGTGACTTTACCGAAAGAACTAAGAGTATGAATCCTTGCAGTCACGAAAGCTTCAAATCTAGAATTATACGATGATATGTCGTACGATAGAAGATCAATGCTAATCAGTATCGTCTATTAAGCAAAATATCGCCCATATTGTGATTGCCGTTGCTCGTAATTGTTTGTTCATTGTTCAATTTCATGACGAAACATTGAGGAAATAAAAGTCCACATCTATTCTTATGAAGTTCACGAAAAAATATAAAGCTATTACCGATTAAAGTGGAGATTTGCTAAAAAAATTAAAATTCTGATCTTGCCCCCTCCCCCCCCCCCCCCCCCCCACTTTCCCCCACTTAAAATGTGATACCAATCATGCCATCAGCGCTCATGTCAAGCGGCACAAAGTCGTGTTGGAAGACCTCGCGGGGCAGTACGACCTCGTGCGTCAGTATGTACGTGCTGGATGTCAAACTTCTTTCGCACAGTACGTTAGCCAACCGTGCCAATCTCGGCCGGCTACGTACGGTGAGAAGCAAATTCAACGCAGGTATATTTTCGGAGCCTCTTCGGAAAAAATAACCCTTCAGGCGGTCATCTTTCTCACGTACATTACTGCTATATTCTTGGGTTTTTTCGGTAAAGTCACGTAGGTAAAAAATTTAAATAAAAATTAATAAAATAAAAATAAAATAAAAATCACGACGTTTCGGAGGCAACACAAGCCTATAAAAAAATCACATCGTGATTGATTTTTCTTTTATTTTTATTTTACTTTTATTAATTTTAATTTAATTTTTTACCTACGTGACTTTACCGAAAAAACCCAAGAATATGAATCATTGCAGTCACGAAAGCTTCAAACATAGAATTACTGCTATACTAGATTCGTGTTTGTCGTGTGAAATGTGATTATGAGAGTTGCAATCGAGGCCAAATTAAGTGCAAAACCAAAGTAAATGTAAAGTTATTGGGGGTTTTGTGTGTGTGTGCAGTCAACGATCACCGACTATAATTGCGACTCCGATGGCTGAATCACCCGGTGGCTGAAAGGGGCATTCAAATTCAGAATCTCAGCTGTTGTCAACTCAGAGCTGTGACCCCCACGAACCTTCCAGCCATCCGGCCGCCTCCACAAATGGGAGTCAATGCAAGAGCACAGCATCAATGTGTATTTATAACCAGGAGAGTGAGAGAGCGAGCGCGTTGAGACTGCGAGTCTCGCTGGCAAGGGGCACCTGGGAAAGAAAGCAAATACAAGAGCAGATCCAGAAAAGAACGATCACATTTAAAGGCCAACAGATACGATTCATGGGATTTTCTCAATACATGTCTTATATATACCAGATTAATACAAAACACAGGATATTGCCGTGGTATATTCACACTGATGTGTTAGCCGCGATAATGTGATACAATGATAAATTGTACGATATAAGATCCACGGTAATCGGTATCGTCTATTAAGCAAAATATCGTCATGTTGTGATTGCTGTTATTCGCAATTTTTTGTTCATCGTTCAGTTTTCTGACAATATATTTTGGACGTAAAAGTTCACAATGATGCTTATGAAAAAAATGCTATTCGCCATTAAAGTGGCGCTTTGCAAAAGGTTTTCTGGAGTCATTTCCGGTAGTGGCGATCATATGATGTCTTCATTTTCACGAACAACCTTTGTGCCCATGGCTACACAGCGGGAAGGAGAGTGGAGTTATTGATACAATGCATGGAAAGATAAAAAGAAACGGGACAGGCAAGAGAAAAATATGTTAACTACCTCGCCTGGTATGCAGGATGTGTGGGTTCAATCCTGACCATGACGCCTGCTGCTGTATATTTGGAGTTTGCGTGTCTCTCTCTCCCCGTGGTCGCGTGGATTTTTCTCCGCGTCCTCCGGCTTTTACCTCCACATTTAGAGACATGCGTTCAGAGTATCTGGCTGCTATACATTCCACATGATAAGGCACTTCGTTGAGCCATCATTTGTGGCCAGGCTGATAAAATATCCATATAGCTCAGTGGGCATTTCATGATCAAATAAAATTGCGTTGAGTTTTAGTTTAGTTGAAGAGAAATAATGGGAAAAAAGAGGAAAATGATGGAATAACGGGTGCAAATGTTCAGGAAAGATGAATATCGGGAGGGTTGAGGCTACATCAAGGCCTCTACACTGCTGCACGGAGCAGCGTCTGCGTGCATAGTTCAGAGTGTGGGTGGCCACACAGAAGTAACGTAATTTACGGGAGGCTTGAAGTGATTTAAAGAGATGGTCAATCTGATTATGAGATGATGTATTTTACATACTTTGAAACTGGCAAAAAAAGGCCCCATATTATTGTGTAACTGCCTGCATGTGCACCCTAAGCGTTACTGCAGGTCACAGAGTTGCAATGATTGTCCGGTATAAGATGTATGGGCAGACTTATGTGGAGTGAAATGCAGTGAAATGACTTTGAATTGTTTTTGTTTGTTCCTACTGGAAGAACGAAAACAACACGATAACATGCGAAATTGCAATTACATTACAGTGCAACGTTACGACAAACATTTATTGCGATAATCGTCATCTGCTGAAACGTAATATCGTATCGCATCGTGAAAGTGTATATTGCGGCAACCCTGGTTAGCGCATTGGACTCGTAATCAAGAGGTTGCTGATTCGACCTCCCGCGCGGCAGCTGAAATTCCGTCTTCGCCCCCCCACACACATCCACCTCCCTCCTTCCAGCAGTAGAAATGTACGTGGTGGGGTAAACGTGTGAGTACCCCCACCTCTTTCAAGACGACTGACCGGCATGGAAGAGTAGGCCAAACATACCCCTCTAGAAGGGTGTGTCAAGAGCCCCGCTGTAGGTGGAGGCCCTTCTGCCAGCAGGGGCGGGAGCCGGCTATTTCAGGGCTGCGCTTCTACCTTCTACGCTACACTAACAAAGTGCAAACAAACGCGAAGGCTAGAAGCTAACGATCGAATTCATTTACATTTAGATTACCGGAGCAATGCCAATTGGCAATAATTTACCAAGGCAAGCCTCGCCGTGTCTCGAGACTTATTGTCCAGGCTTGTGCTACTGCATTTAGATGTTTGGACATTTACATTTGCAATCAGAGGTTTTCTTTTTGCTTTGTGTGGGAAGGAACCGATGAACCCGGAGAAAACACCCACCTCGCATCCGAGGTTTACGGGAAGTGGTGGGATGGGTTGGGGTGACACTCAGCAATGCCATCGTCTGGCCACACCTCGTTGCCCCACGCCTAAACTAAAGCTAAACTTTTATATAACCGAGTATAAGGCCCATTGAGCGACATTGATTTGTTTTTTCAGAAGCGACCTGGCCAACAATGATAGCTCAACGAAGTGGCTTATTACCTAGAAATTTGTAGCAGCCAAATACTCGAACCGCATGTTGATTCTAAAATGTGGAGGGAAAACCGGAGGACCCGGAGATAAAACCCACGTGACCACGGAGAGAGACACGCAAACTCCAAATATACAGACGTCAGGGTCGGGTACGAACCCACGACCTCCTGTGTTCAAGTTCAAGTTCATTTATTAGGTATAGCCCTGTGAGCCATTCGGCTACCAGATGAAGTAGTTAACATCTCGCGAACGAGGCCAACGTTTGACTTCGTACGGTGCGAAAGAGGTTCAGCATACAGGTCATACACACGACACAGATCAGAGACGTGAGCAGGCGGCTCAAACCAGCTGAGGCTCAACACGTGCGTGTAGGAAGTCGCTGCAGTCGTGTTGGGTGGGAAATTCGACAAATTCACAGCGTCAAATGTTGACATCAACCACTGCCAGTCCAGAGGCAGTGGTGGACAAAAAATTCCACATTGCTATGGCGGGGGCCACCAAGCCTGGCCACGGGACTGTTGCCACCGTTGACTCAATACTTTACTTTAATCAGCGCGTGGGGGGTTAATGGGACGATGTGTTGGGATTGTAACAACCGATGGCTTGAGACAAGCGCTGGCTTTGGGATGTAGCGCTCCAACCTCACGCAAACACACGCAAAGATCACATTCACATACACACACATTGCTCACACACACACACCTCTCTTAAAGACAAATATCCCCCGTATAGCCTTAACAAATTGCCGTGGCAAGTGCTGTTCATCGAGTACCTATTATGACACACAAAAGGGGTGGGTGGCCAGCAATCACTCACGGCCGCCTTTATCTCCCGAGTGACGATGTTTACAACACACCGCGTTTGACACTGCCTCTGCCGTGGGGAGGAGGGCCAGGACTGATTTCGATATCCGTGGGCGGGAATCGAATTTTCTGTCACCGGTTTCGTAGCGCAGCGCTCTAACCACGGCGCCACCAAATAGACAAAGATCCCCCGTATAGCCTGTAGCAGACTGTTGGGGCAAGTGCTGTTAGCGAGCACATATGAAGGCCTGCACGGTACACGAGGGGGTGGGTGGCCAGCACCACGCGATGTTTACACACCGCACCAGGTACTAATTTGAGGCTAAGTCGACCTAGGGGAGGCCCAGGACCGATTCAGATAATCGTCACCGGGTGTTGGCCGTGAGCGCGAATCGAACTCGGGTCGCCGGATTCGTAGAGAAACGCTCTAACCACTGCGCCACCGCTCCTCTCTCTCTCTATCAATCTCGCCCTCACACAACCTCACAGACTCGCTTCTGTTCCCTCGCCCTCTCACCGATCAGGATGACGGCCAGGAGCAGAGGAGCCCACTTCATGGCGCAGGGTCGCGTCTGCGTATTCTGCGTCTTGCGCTCCCCTTCTCTCTTCGGCTCGACTTCTGCGTCTGCGTCTCTCTGTCTCCTCCGTCTCAGTATCTCGATGCGTCGCTATCAGTACCCCCCCCCCCCACACACCCGCTCCACCGTGTGACTGCGACGACGACCTCCAAAACCATGGACCGCGTTCCCCTTCGCACGGCTCCAAATGTAAACGTGACGGCGAGCGCGTTTTTCGGCAGGAATTCACCAACGCTCTCGGACAGAGCGACCGAACGGCTTAAATTACGGCACAATCGGAGCTCCAATCGGTGTTCTCAACAGACAATAGAACATCTTCTTGGTTCTTTCGGTAAAGTCACGTAGAATGGAAATAATAGAATAATAAATAATAAAACATAATAAAATTATTCTCACGACGTTTTGGCCACAACGCAAGCAGCTGTCCTCAGGTGAAGAACAGGTCTGTCAGAAAGACAGCGTCTGACAATAGAACATCACGATTATGTCTCTGTTTGTCTCCGTGTCCTCCCCCCCACCGTGTCTCAAGTGTCTATTGTCTCTGTAGCTGCGACACTGGGCGTCCAATTGTCTGTGTGACGAAGTGCGTCTCTATCGATGTGTCCGTGTCACACCTCTCCTCCACGGAAGGTGTCTCTCTCTCTCTCTGTCGCTTATCTCTTTGGATTGTGTCTGGGCCTCTCGGTCTCTGCCTCGTTGGTCGTCTCGCTGGCTCCGAGCGGCTGTAGTCTCCCAGTCGCCGGGACTGCGTCCTCAGAAGTTGGCACTCTGCGTGTCAGTGTCGCTCTAGTTTTGTCCCACGAGTTGTAACACCGTGCCACTCACTCTGTGTGAGTGCGCCTGTCTCGATATCTGTGTGCGTCTGTCTGCTGGTCTCAGTGTCTCTGTATCCGTGTCTCTGTGACACCGCCACCACCACCACCATGCAGTTGCTCCCCGCGTCTCTCAAGAGCGTAGCAGCTGCGAGGGGGGTGCGGGTGAGTGAAGAATGAGGAGTGAGTAAGGGATGTGAGTGACGGATGAGTATGGGGGGGGGAGGTGAGATATGGGGGTGAATGAGGAATGAGTGAGTGCGGTGATTGAGAGATTAACAAGGGAGGTGAGTTGGGGTGGGGGGGGGGTGAGTGAAGGGATGAGCGTGAAATGCGTGAGGCGGGTGAGTGAAGGGTGAGTGAGCCGGATGGGTGAGCGGGTTGGGTTTGGGGTCAGGAGTGATGGGTGGTTTACGGGTTAGCGTTAGAAGTTGGGGGTCGTTGAGAAGTGAATGTTGGGAGTTCGGGGTGAGTTGTGAGGGTTGGGAGGGGTTGGTAAGAGGTGAGTGTTTGGGAGTGAGGGGTGGGTGAGGAGTGCTTGGGACTGAGGCGTGGGTGGGTGAGTGAGTTGTGAGATTCGGGAGCGATGGGGTGAGTGTTTATTGAGGGGTGGGTGTTGGGAGTGAGGGGTGGGTGAGGAGTGAGTGTTTTGGAGTGAGGGTGGGTGGGTGAGTGGAGAGATTTGAGAGCGATGGGGTGAGTGAGGGGTGAGTGTTGGAAGTGAGCTGTGGGTGAAGAGTGAGTGTTTGGGAGTGAGGGTGGGTGGGTGAGTTGTGAGATTCGAGAGCGATGGGGTGAGTGAGGGGTGAGTGTTGGAAGTGAGCTGTGGGTGAGGAGTGTTTGGGAGTCAGGGGTGGGTGAGTGGAGAGATTTGAGAGCGATGGGGTGAGTGTTGAGTGAGAGGTGAGTGTTGGGAGTGAGGGATGGGTGAGGGGTGAGTGTTGGAAGTGAGGGGTGGGTGGGTGAGTGTTGAGGGTTGGAATTGAGGGGTGTGTGAGGATTGGGGGGGAAGGGGCATTGCCATTCAATACAATCAGGCCACAGGTGCAGGCTTTTTTAACAGACACGAGTGAATGTGTGTGTATATGCGTCACTGTATTCGCGTGCACATGCCCCCACGTTTGTAAATGCGTGTTCGTGTCAGTTTTTGTCTCCGTGTATGATGTACGTGTGCGTGATAGGATGTTTGTGTGTGTACGTGTCTGTGTGTGTGTACTGTCAATACGACTGTTAAAGTGTTTCTAATTGTGAGAGAATGTGCGAGTGTGTATGTTCTTGTGTATGTGTGCATGTATACGAGAAACGTTGTTGGGTATAAGATTAATATAAATGTACAGCAATTCGTCAATCCACTGCTGGATTAAGGCCTCTTCACGTCACTTTGCTCCGGGGGGCAGGGGGTTCACGATACGTATGTGTGTGCATTAGCTTGTGTATGAGTAGGCCTTCGTAGGTGCTCCCTAACAGGACTTGCCCCTACAGTCTGTTACAGGTTATACGGGGGATCTTTGTATGAGTGTGTGGGGAACGGTGGCGCAGCAATTAGCGCGCTGCGCTTCAGAATCAGAATACAGTATTTATTCATACCGGAGGAATCCGATGAATTCTAAATTTAGTTTTTACAAATATCCAGTAGTTTTACAAACCCGGCAACCCGAGTTCGATTCCCGCACACGGCCAACACCAGGGACGATTATCTGAACCGGTCCTGTTCCTCCCCAATGTCTACTCAGCCTTAAATGGGTACCTGGTGCGGTGTGTAAACATCACCTTTGGGGTGGGGGGGGGGGGACAAAGGCGGCCAGTAGTGGTGCTGGCACACGTATGTATGTTGAACTTCTTTCGCGCCGTACATACCCAACCGTGCTAAATCGGAGGTGCGGGGAAGGACAAACTAAACACAAAAAGCAGAGACACACCAACCCCCTCGTGCGTCGTGTCGGCCTTCATAGGTGCTCGCTAACAGCACTTGCCCTAAAAGTATGTTACGGCTATACGGGGGGTCTTTGTCTCTATACGCGCGCGCGTGCGTGCGCGTGTGTCCGTTGCAACTGAGCAGGGTCAGTGTCTCTCGCGCGTTCAATGGAATTTCCGCTGTTATTTTGGGAGCCGCAGTGGCAGATAGGTGGGGTCGTGGTGGGGGGGGTGGTGGGTGGTGGTGGGATGGTGGTGGTGGAGGGGTGGTGGGTGGTGGTGGGATGGTGGTGGTGGTGGGATGGTGGTGGAGGGGTGGTGGTGGAGGGGAGGTGGTGGGGGGGTGGTGTTGGGGTGGTGGTGGGGGGGTGGTGGTGGTGGGGTGGTGGTGGAGGGGAGGTGGTGGGGGGGTGGTGTTGGGGTGGTGGGGAGGTGGTGGTGGTGGGGTGTTGGTGGTGGGGTGGTGCTGGGGGGGTGGTGGGTGGTGGTGGGATGGTGGTGGTGGGGTGGTGGTGGTGGGGGGGGTGGTGTTTCGGGGGGGGTGGTGGGGTGGTGGGGGGTGGTGATGGTGGTGGGGGGGTGGTGGTGGGGGGTGGTGGTGGAGTGGTGGTGGTGGGGTGGTGGTGGTGGGGGGTGGTGGTGGTGGTGGGGTGGTGGTGGGGGGGTGGTGTTGGGGGGGTGGTGGTGGAGGGGTGGTGGTGGGGTGGTGGGGGGGTGGTGGGGGGGTGTTGGTGGGGTGGGGGGGGGGGCATGGCACGCGCTGCTTCAGCTTCCCGACACACCGCTGCTGCTGCTGCTGCTCACAGGGCATTTATATTTCACCATAATCAGCCGCGTGCTCTATCCACTGCTGGATAATGGTCTCGCCAAAGCCGTCTCGCGGTCGCGAACGAGGAGCTTCGTCAGGCTTCGAGCTGCACTGCCCAGTGAGCAGCAAGTAGTCAGCCTCTAACTCACCGCAGAGCGAGGTCTGCACGGCACGAATGCGGTCGGCTCCTTCGTCGATTAGCAGTCCGCATTGCAACTTGCTGCGGTCACCGTACGGAACCGGTTGCCTGTCAGGGCCGGGATACCTTTGCCGGGCATTCGGCTGGTGATTTGGTGACAATTCTGGTCCAGCGCTGAGTGACAGCTGTCACGCAAACCTCGTCGATACGGACATCAACACCGTACTGGCTATCATCAGCGGCACCGTGCTGAAGTCCCACTCCATGAGTGATTTTACTGTAGTTTAAAACATTAATTCTAGATTTGAAGCTTTCGTGACTGCAAGGATTCATACTCTTAGGTTTTTTCGGTAAAGTCACGTAGGTAAACTTGTATTTAAGGGCTGGTTTTTTCTAATTTTCCTCACTTGATGCAGTAATTTTAGCTGTGACGGTCCCACCTGATGACGGAGACTTGTGTTGCCTCCGAAACGTCGTGATTTATTATTTTATTTTATTTCCATTATTAACTTTTAATTTTATTTTTTACCTACGTGACTTTACCGAAAAAACCTAAGAGTTTAAAACATTGCCACGCGGACTTGCAAATGCGCTGTGTGCGTGATAAGCTCTTGTGTCAATCCACTTGCTGTTTAAGGTGGGCTTCACCACACCGTGCGTGTCTTGGGAGTTATTTGACCCTAACTTCACCACGCTGTTGTTCAAGATTTTCCCGATGTTTATATATTTTTTTGGATACATTTGTTAAAAAAAAAATACTACTCGACCACGGCAGGACTCGAACCTGCAATCTTCTGATTCGAAGTCAGACGCCTTATCCATTAGGCCACGCGGCCCCCACGGGTTATTGGGCTTAACTTCTAACACATAGTGTTGGGAGTCGAGATCTACTTCTGTGTCAGGAAATATATTTTACTTTTATTAATTTAACATTTTTACCTACGTGACTTTACCGAAAAAACCCAAGAATATGAAATATAGGCTGCGATCGTCTTCATTGGCTGCCCTCAACCAGAGGTGGAAATTCCTCATCCCCATGCCGGGGGCCATTAAAGCTGAAGGACGACCACTGTTGACTTCAAAAAAAGTGGTAGTGAATTTATTCACCATTGCGGGATGATGGGCAAAGTCAACCTCTGACTCGAATTGCATTCGCCTACGAAGGAGTCTTGAGACTCGCTTGAGACTTAGCTTGTTTAATATGGCTAATCGTTTCGCTATTCCAATGCACCACACACAGAGCTCAGGATTGAGCCTGGATAATGGCATTGGATAGGGTGAGCACTCTACATATATAGGCGGTGTGAAATGCAGTACTACGCTGTTGGCAGCAGAGTGCCGTCAAGCTAATTTTATTGGACTGTACCGCCTACGCTCCTCATCTTTAACGCGCACTGACCAGCGTGGTATAAAGCGCGCTCAGTCTCGCTCGCACCACCGACACGGCGTGGAAAGTGGCCCCTTTGTGCGAATATTCACAGCCTGCAATAAAAAAAATAGCCGGCGCGATTTTAGACGAACCGTGCATTCGTATGCATTTAAAGGAAACCAACCATATGGAGTTTTAAAAACATCATCGAGCCCAGGGGTCGTAAATCTGCAGCTCTTGAGCCGCATGCGGCTCTTTAAAAGACTGCTTCGTGATGTCATGTATGAAGGACCACCGTTTCGTGTTCGCCACGTGCAATTGCGGCTCTAGAAATATAGCATGTTATTACTTTTACGAATTGGAAAAAATGATCGCTCGAATTGTTATGTTGTTTGCCGACCCCTCTTCTCGCCGATTGACATCTTGTGTAAAATAAAATAACAAATAAAATAAAATTACGACCACGGCAGGATTCGAACCTGCAATCTTCTGATCCGAAGTCAGACGCCTTATCCATTAGGCCACGCGGCCTCACCGGTTATAAAGGAGCCTTTGAGTCTTCAGAGCCAACACAGTGATGGCAGTCTTTGTGTCTCTCGGTTCAAACGGGCAACAGAGCGGCGATCATCTTCATTGGCTTGCCCTAAGCCCGCGATTTAATAGGGAAAAAAAAACTTTATTGTTAATAATATTGGTCGCGAAAGCCTACGTGTTAAACTCCACATTCCTACGATAAGGGACAATTCCATAAACAGGACCAGAGCATGCTGACTTCACACAAAGTGGGTACTGATTTTATTGACCCGTGCGTGGATGATTGGCTGAGTCCACACCCGGCTCCAGGTTTGAGCTCGCGCCCTTCCAACTGCGCGAGTCGGGCGCAAATAACAACAGTGCCAGTCGCAGGTTGGACCATCGTCATCATTAACCGTGATATATCCACTGCTCGATGTAGTCCACCCAAAAACATTCGCCATCTCTCACGGCCCGGCGATGCAACGCTCCAACACGCAGCTGCACACGAGTCGATCTTATCGCTCCAGAACCTTCTCAGATGTCAACCACAACGCCACCGCTCCCCTAACCACAACGCCACCGCTCCTCTAACCACAACGCTACCGCTCCCCTAACCACGCCACCGCTCGCCTAACCACAACGCCACCGCTCCTCTAACCACAACGCCACCGCTCGCCTAACCACAACGCCACCGCTCCTCTAACCACAACGCCACCGCTCCCCTAACCACAACGCCACCACTCCTCTAACCACAACGCCACCGCTCCCCTAACCACAACGCCACCACTCCTCTAACCACAACGCCACCGCTCCCCTAACCACAACGCCACCACTCCTCTAACCACAACGCCACCGCTCCCCTAACCACAACGCCACCACTCCTCTAACCACAACGCCACTACTGCTCTAACCATTGCGCCACCGCTCCTCTAACCACAACGCCACCGCTCCCCTAACCACAACGCCACTACTGCTCTAACCATTGCACCACCGTTCAACCTCAATCCGACAACGTCAATCAACTCACGTTGCATTGCGGATTCGATATTCGATTCGCCTACGCCGCACGCAGATCGATTCCGATTCGTTTAAATTATCCTGCGGTATTACGCGGACTCGGGACGTGCACAGCAATGTTCGCTCGTCACGTTCAATTTGAACGATGGTTCATTTCGCCGCCCTCCGTTGGGTTGAATCGTGCCGACAATTGTCCAACATTGCACAGAGCGGGACACCATCGATTCCGTTCTGAATTGTGCATCGATTGCTGGGAAGCACGCGCTGACGTCCGCGAACACGTGAGTGCCCGCATGCTCATTGTGCGTTAAGTAAAATAGGCAATAACGGCGTGAGTTCCCTTTAATATCTGACGCAATTGGCTTAATCGACGACTAAACACCTCTAAATGTGTGGTAATTAAATTAATTTGTACACGTTTTTTTATCCGGCGTGCGAAATAAAAAAAAACGTCGACCCATATTGTAAAGAAAAGTCAGCCGTCTACAATAGGTTCGCTGTTGACGCGCGCCCGCTTCGTGTAACGAGTTTGATGGTTCAATTTTTGACGGGCTTATTCGGAGCCGAGAGGTTCCTCAAGCCTAAGTGTGGCGCGAAAAAAATAGCCTCAGCTTTCTGCGCGTGTGATGTGCCGTATTTCTGTGCTCTTCCTCTTCGAGACATTTGCTCAAAATTCCATTTTCATATTGCTGCGTTGACACACACTCGTCACTAAACGCAATGTGGATGGTAGATATGTCCAGGAGCTAAATGACATTGTCGAGGTCTGCTGCTAGCCACGCGAAGGATTTTGGAGCGGTTTGTCGCCGAGGCACGGAAGGAGGAACGCCAGCATTCGAGAAGAAATACTAAATTACAATACATTCCTGCGGAGGGAGTTGGTAGGAACGTTGGGTTGCTCGGTCAATGGCCAGGGTCAACGGCCAGGGCGTGGTGTATTCCGCAAATATGGCCGACTGTGAGGGCGGGCACAAGCCGGCGTGAGTAGGTTAAACATTGAGTTTTATAAGGGCACCACGGGGTGACCAGCCCCTCCCCACCCAGCCCCTCCCCACCCTCCCCACCCAGCCCCTCCCCACCCTCCCCACCCAACCCCTCCCCACCCAGCCCCTCCCCACCCTTCCCTCTCCACCCAGCCCCACCCCTCCCATTTTTGGATGCACGACGGACGGACACACACAATAATCCCCTGTGGGCTGGTGTAACCAGGGGGTCTCTACCAGTAAAAAATAACTTTCACTATTCAGAAAAGCAAGTGCCATTTGGGCATGACACATCCTTTAAGCGGTGAGATTGACCAACAACATGGGTCATTGGGATGCGATTTATTGCAGGAGAACGAAAAAACTAAAACAATTTGAATGCGTTTCATTCATAAAACAAAAGTCGAAGTCGACCGCGGCAGGATTCGAACCTGCAATCTTCTGATCCGAAGTCAGACGCCTTATCCATTAGGCCACGCGGCCTCCGTGCTTTGAACTGCATCATCCTACGAATGAGTCTTTAGACTCGCCTGAGGCATTGCTTGTTCAATACCGGTCATTGTTTAGCTATTCCAATGCACCGCACACAGTACTCAGGATTGAGCTTGGCTAATCGTTTTTTGGATGGGTGACCGCTCTATTTGTCTACAGCGATTATCACGGACAGAAACCTGTAGTTTAGACGCATTATTATTTGTGACATGGAGAGAATTGACACTGGTCCCCTGGCTACCTATCGTGTTTTTACACGCTTCAATTTAACTCACTGTCTGTTGTTGTCGTATGCTCAAATCTTGTAACTCAATTTCAACCCACTTCCCAATTTGTTATCGACTGCAAGCTTGGTATACTCATGTCATACTGATGACAATACTATATTCTATCATAAAAAAAGTATTTTTAAGAATGCATTTATGTACGTTATGTTTCGGCTTGGGTCTAATTGTCAACGCTCAACTGACGTTGGCTGTAAATCACCACGGCCCCTTACGTTATGGCAAGCTTCGGGGCCACTTTCTGGAGTTCTGCCATTACGAGTAGGGTACATTTCATTAAAGCGTGTTTAAAAAAAAGTATTTGTTAATATTACTTATTTGTATTGTAACGTCCTGACGTTGTCCCCTAGTGGAGATCTATGAAAAATATATTTAAATCTCATCGGATTCCTCGAGTATAAATAAATGTTGTGATTCTGAAAAAAAAAACTGATTCTGTTACTTTGACGGTTAAGTGAGTGCGAACAAAAATCCGTCATCTTTTGTTTCATCTCCACGATCCTCACCCAGTAATTCCCAATTGGAGATTCATAAGTGTAACACGTGGGCTTTCGCGACCAATATTATTCAAAATAAGGTTGTTTTTTGGGGGTTAGACCGCGAGCTTAGGGCAAGCCAATAAAGATGATCGCCGCTCTGTTGCCCGTTTGAACTGTCATACACAATGACTTCGATCATCCAGCTTATCAAGTGGGGCCGCGTGGCCTAATGGATAAGGCGTCTGACTTCGGATCAGAAGATTGCAGGTTCGAATCCTGCCGTCGTCGAAGTTTTTTAAAATGTTTTCTTTACTATTTTTATTTTACCAGCTCAGGCCCACTGAGCTATGATGCTCTTTTTCAGAAGCGACCTGACCACAAATGAAATCTCATCGAAGTGGCTTATCACGTGCACATTTATAGCAGCCACATGCTCTAAACGCGTGTTTCTAAATTTGGAGGGAAAAACGGGAGGACCCGGATAAAAATCCACGCAATCACGGGGATAACATTCAGACTCAGCAGGCGTCTGGGTCGGGATCGAATCCACAAACTCCTGTATACCAGGCGAGGTAATTAACATCTCATCAACCGACGAGATTTGTTTTTTTAACTACGTAAGTTCGGCTTTTTAAATGCAAATTAAGGAAAGCTTTATATTCTTGGGGTCTTTCGGTAAAGTCATGTAAATAGGCTCAAAGAAAATAACCAAAACCTACGTTTCGATCCCAACACAAGCGTTCGTCATCTTCCTGATGACGAACGACCTATCTACGTGACTTTACCGAAAGACCCCAAACAATATGAATTCCTGCAGCCACGAAAGCTTTAAGTCAACGAAAGGTTTGTCCAAAATCGCGCCGGCTGGATCATTGCATACTATTAGGTTATTTCGGTAAAGTCACGTAGGTAAAAAAAAATAGTAATAAATGAAACTCAATTAAATAATAATAAATGAAACTCAATTAAATCACGACGTTTCGGAGGCAACACAAGTCTCCGTCTTCAGGTGGAACCATCACAGCACAATTTGTGACGGGCCACTGGCGTCCCCTAGTGGCCTTTGATGGGGCCACTTACGTGCAGCCCCTGACAATACACAACTTGTGGCACACACCCCCGCCATCCATAATAGAGGTTTTTGTTGGGTTAGATCGCGTAAATACATAAATGTGTCGTTTAACCCGCCACCACCCGACACAGCCAACTAGTAAGGGCTGTCACGTAAACAGAACGTGCCAATTCATAACAAAATAATATATTAATATATTTTAGTAGGGAAAAGTTGAGATATTTTATTATTTATTTATTGTTTCAACTAATAAAAATAAAACAGAATAAAATAATATATAAATATGTTTTTGTATGTTTACATTTTATTATTTCCCTTCTACGTGACTTTATAAAAGAATATAAAAATATATTTAATTATTTTTCTTTTTATTACTTTATTATTTCCATTCTACGTGACTTTACCGAAAGAACCAAGAAAACGGAGTGCTTTGTTTGAAACCCTTTCAGATGGTCTCCTCCAGAGAGGACCCTTTCCTGTGCGTAGTGTCACAAATCATATCACGCTCACAAATTTTATACCAAAAAATTAAAATTTTATTTACCAACAGAACAAAACTGTACATTTAAAAAAAATAACCGATAAAAAACATGATAGAAAATACTTTACATAAAATAACATTACAATTGTATCGATAATAAACAAGCAGATGTTTTGTACAGATTTGTTTTTAAAGATAAAACTATTTGTTGAATCAGAATCAGAATGTTCATTTAGACTGGAGGGATCCAATGAGCATTGAAGCTCTGTTTTTGCACAGTTGTCCAGCAAGCTACAATTTCACATTTCAGTATGCTTGACCAGGCAAGAGACCGTTGAGACCCATCATCTCTTGTTCACTGACAGCCTTTATTGAACCAGGTGAACGTTCAATTGAGATGCATTGGTCTCTTGCGTTTGACGTCCTGATTCCGACCAGACCAGAGGCCATAACTATTCGTCTTTGCTGCTCCACGTCCTTTGTTACTGGTAGGAACCTTCTGGTTACACCAGCCCACAGGGGATTATTGTGTCCGTCGTGCAGGGAAGGGCTGGGTGGGGAGGGAGAGGCTGGGTGGGGAGGGTGGGGAGGGGCTGGGTGGGGAGGGGCTGGGTGGGGAGGGTGGAGAGGGGCTGGGTGGGGAGGGTGGGGTCGGGCCGGGTGGGGAGGGGCTGGTCACCCCGTGGTGCCCTTATAAAACTCAACGTTTTACCTACTCACGCCGGCTTGTGCCCGCCCTCACAGTCGGGCATATTTGCGGAATACACCACGCCGCCGTTGACTCTGGCCATTGACCGAGCAACCCAACGTTACTACTAGCTCCCTCCGCAGGAATGTAACCAGGCATGAGCTCGAGATTTGAAGCTTTCGTGACTGCAAGGATTCATACTCTTAGGTTTTTTTTCGGTAAAGTCACGTAGGTAAAAAATAAAATTTAAATTAATACAATTAATAAAATTAATAAAAGTAAAATAAAAATCACTTCTATTAATTTTAATTTTATTTTTTACCTACGTGACTTACCGGAAAAAAACCCGAAGAGTTGGCATGAGCTCGCCAATATTATCTTGTCGGCCTTTATTTCACCATGCGAAAGTCTAATGCGAATCATGATCTCCTTGTAATTTGCATCCCTTTATTATTTAAACCAGACAAGGACCCGTCACGATGCGTTAACCTCCTGCGATTGACTCCCTTTATTCACTAAGGCGGGTGAGAGCTCGTTGCGATTCATAATTAATTTTAGTTCACGTCCTTTAACTGAACACCGTCTACGCCGGTTGTCAGAGGCGGTTGCGTGGGCAACTCTGTGTTGTGGGCAGCAGAGGGCGGTGCAGCAAAACCGTTGTTGTGATAACGTCTTGACTGAAAGCTTTCGTGACTGCAGGAATTCATATTGTTTGGGTATTTCGGTAAAGTCATGTAGATAGGTTAAAATAAAATATTATTAAATAATAATAAAATAATAACAACAAATAATAATATTATATTATTATTTAATAATAATATTTTTTTGTCATTTTCTTTGAACCTATCTACGTGACTTTACCGAAAGACCCAAATAATGCGTTGTTGTAATGTACTGTATTTGAATGGGGCCACGTCTATTTCCCCCCCACCCCGCCTTCGCTAACCTGCACTGACAAGCGAGGTCAAATACCCCCCCCCCCCCCCCCACCGTGACCCACGTGGTGGGGGAAGGCCCTCATCCAGCATGGCGAGGCTGTGCGTGGTAGAACACGAGCATCGGCTCAACATTGACCCTGACCACAATCTTGACCGTGATCTTGACCCCTCTGACATCATCGTGACCTTCAATCAGACCTTGACCCTGATTGGCGACGCACCTACACGCTGACTCTGACTCAGCCATGACCTTGACCCCTCAAATCTCCACCAATCCCCACCAACCAAAACCAGTCACGGCATTGACCCGACCCCTCCCGACCTTGAGAGAGCCGAGACATCGGCCCGAACCTCGACTCTTTGACGGCAAAACCCTGACCCCAAAACCCTTTAGCCCGACCTCGACCCAGCCGCACGAGCCTGGCCCTGACCCCGCGTGCCTCGGGGTGCCCGCGCCGCCCTCAGGGCGGGGGCGATTATGCGGATGAGCCGAGTCTGCAGGGAGTCTCCCTCGGGGCCCAGCGCCGTCGAGAAGAGGAGGGCCTCCCCGTTCACCAGGGCCCGGACCCGTGCAATCCTCGTGCGCGACTCCAGCCACACCTAGAGCGGAGGGGGGGGGTACGATGGGATGGGGGGCGGAGGAAATGGGGGGGGGGGGGTGTTGACAAGTGGTGGCGTTGGAGGAGGGGGTGGTTTTATGAATGTAATTATTGATGCGTTCACATGCAGATCATTCAATTTCGAGTGCCTCGACACGGAGGCGTTGGGTCTCTGTGTCTGTGTTGTCTCTCTCTCTGTGTCTCTGTGTTGTCTCCCTCTACTTGTGCGTCTGTCTGTGTGTCTCCGTTGTCTGTGTTTTGTCTCTCTCTCAAATTTAGCAATCTTTGGAAGAACGTAATCAACCAGCTAAGGTGCTGACTGTTGTGTTAGCCGACTCCCTGTGTTGTATTGCATTGCATGTCTAAGTTCACTAGGTTTCATCTTCTTGGTTCTTTCGGTAAAGTCACGTAGAATGGAAATAATAAAATAATAAAAATAATAAAACACGAAAGCTTTAAATCGAAATAAAATTCACTAGGTTTGTTTTCTACCTGATGACGATTGCTTGTGTTCTAAAAACACAGATTCTGTTTCTAGCAATCCGCGGGGTTCGTGTGGGGGCCGGTGGGGCGGGCGAGGGCCTCACGTGCGTGAACTCCATGAGCAGCTTCTCCTCGGGGACCCTGAGGACCCATCTCCAGGAGTCGGTCTCCCGAGAGAGGGCTTCCTCGGCCGCTCGGAGCCCGGGACAGGAGGACGCAGGCGGCAGGAACGGCGGACCCGGGGCCAGCCGGAGGGCTTCATCCACCTGCTGTTGCTCGTGGTGGGATTGATGCACCTGTTGCATTTGATTCGTTTGTTGGGTGTCATTTAGATCCTGGCTGGATCTATTCAGCTGTTGGTAGGGTCGATTCGGTTGTTGGGTTTCACTTAGAAGGTGTCGGGATTGATCGAGCAGTTGGGACCGATTACTTATGTGAGATTGATCCAGTTGCCGATGTGTTTCATTGAGCTGATGCTGGGATTGATTCAACCGTTTAGTGTGATCCAGCTGCTGGTGATATCCATTCAGCTCCGCGTGGGATTGAGTCACTTGTTCGGTTCGATCTAACTCCGGGTGGGATAGGTACCCCTCGCGATGGGACTGATTTAGCTGCTGATTGAGTTGTTCACTTTGATGTAGATCCTCATGGGATGGATCCGATAGATTTTGACTCGGCACCTGCTGAGTTTGATGCGGTTGAGGTTGGGTTAGATCCGGTTGTTGTAAATAATCTGGCTGATGCTGCTGCTGGAACTGATGCTGTTGTAGATGCAGTTCAGTTTGATTCAGTTGCTCGGACAGATCCAGTCCCTGGCTTTGGTTCTGTCTTTGCTTGGTTTGATCCAGCTGCTCGTGAGATTGATCATTTATCCACTGATGAGATTGATACAGCTGGGATTTATTGAGCGGAATAAGACCATTGAGAGTTGTGCTTTCGTTCAGCGGCTGCTGTGTCTGATTGAGGTCTTCTGTTTGATTCAAATGCTGCCATTGCACTTGATATGTATCCTGGGATGGATTCACTTGAAGGGTTTGATTCTGCTGCGCTTGAACCTGATTCAGTTCGTCCTGGGTTTGATTGTGCTGCAGTTGAACCTGATTCAATTCTTCATGGGTTTGATTCTGCTGCACTTGAACCTGATTCAGTTCTTCCCGGGTTTGATTTTGCTGCACTTGAACCTGATTCAGTTCTTCCTGGGTTTGATTCTGCTGCAGTTGAATCTGATTCAGTTCGTCCTGGGTTTGAATCTGCTGCAGTTGAATCTGATTCAGTTCGTCCTGGGTTTGATTTTGCTGCAGTTGAATCTGATTCAGTTCATCCTGGGTTTGATTTTGCTGCAGTTGAATCTGATTTAGTTCGTCCTGGGTTTGATTCTGCTGCAGTTGAATCTGATTCAGTTCTTCCTGGGTTTGATTCTGCTGCAGTTGAATCTGATTCAGTTCTTCCTGGGTTTGATTTTGCTGCAGTTGAATCTGATTCAGTTCGTCCTGGGTTTGATTTTGCTGTAGTTGAATCTGATTCAGTTCGTCCTGGGTTTGATTTTGCTGCAGTTGAACCTGATTCATTTTTTCCTGGGTTTGATCCTGCTGCAGTTGAATCTGATTCAGTTCGTCCTGGGTTTGATTCTGCTGCAGTTGAATCTGATTAAGTTCGTCCTGGGTTTGATTCTGCTGCAGTTGAATCTGATTCAGTTCGTCCTGAGTTTGATTCTGCTGCAGTTGAATCTGATTCAGTTCGTCCTGGGTTTGATTCTGCTGCAGTTGAATCTGATTCAGTTCGTCCTGAGTTTGATTCTGCTGCAGTTGAATCTGATTCAGTTCGTCCTGGGTTTGATCCTGCTGCAGTTGAATCTGATTCAGTTCGTCATGAGTTTGATTCTGCTGCAGTTGAATCTGATTCAGTTGATGTCGTTGCTCGGTTAGATTCGGCTGCTTCTGGCTCTGATTCGTTTGCTGCTTCTGCCGAGTTTGATTCATTTGCTGCTGAAGCAGACTCGTTTGGTGCTGCTGCTGCTGCTGCAGTTGTTGCAGCTGATGTTGCAGTTGATGCTGCGCCTGTTGTTGATGTCGTGGTTGCTGTTGTTGTTGCTGCTCTAGCTGTAGGTGCTGCATGTGAATGAGGTCTGGTTGCTGTCGCCCTAGCATATGTTGTCTCCGATTCAGCGGTTCCAGAAGTTCAGTCACTTTAAATACCCGACGTCGCTGCTGTTCCTGCTGCTGCTGTTCTGGCTGCTGTGGCTGCTGTTGCTGTTCCGGTTGCTGTTCCAGTTGCTGCTGCTGTTCTTGCTGCTGTTGTTGTTCCTGCTGCTGCCGCTGCTCTTGCTGTTCAGGTTGCTGTTCCAGTTGCTGCTGCTGTCCCTGTGGCTGCTGTTGCTGCTGTTGTTGCTGCTGCTGATTCTGTTCCTGCTGCACCTGTTGTTCTGGTTGCTGCTGTCGCACTCCCCGCTGCGGCTGCTGCTGTCGTTGCCACTTCTCATCCTCCTGTTGCTCCCACTGCTGTATCTGCTGCAGTTCTTCCCACTCCTGCTGTTCCTGTTGCTGCTGCTGTAGTGGGTGGGAGATGGGGGCACTCAGAGGCCCCGGGAAGCCCCCGTGTCTCCTCCTCAGCTCCGACTCCCGACCCAGTGATCGCACCAGGCCCCCCAATACATCCCGCAACTCTGTGGAAAAAGAATGAGCACGCACGCAGGCACGAGCGTCAGCGCACGTGCGCCACCTACACACACGTGAACGCACGTGGACACTTCCACACACGTCAACGCATGCGCACGTGAGCCAGTGTGTATGCAGGCGTGGTGTGCACTTGCAAGCCATCGCATGTGAATGAATTGAATGCTCGTATCACTGAAGCCTTGAAGCTGGGTGAGCCTAGGCCCGGGTCCCACTCACCACACGCCCGCTTCTTCTTGGTGCAGGAGACGCGCGACGCACGCTGGCACACGTCGCCAGACGCCGGGGAACCCAGCAGAGGGGCCTGGACACCCCACACAGGACACACACACCGTCAGCATCATCATCAGCACCATCATCAGCACCATCAACACCGTTAGCATCATCAGCACCATCAGCATTCATCATCAGCACCATCACCATCAGCACCATCAGCGTCATCATCGACACCATCATCAGCACCATCATCAGGCCATCATCAGCACCATCAACAACCATTAGCACCATCAGCACCATCAGCATTCATCATCAGCACCATCAACAACCATTAGCATCATCAGCACCGTCAGCATCAGCACCATCATCAGCACCATCAACAACCATTAGCATCATCAACACCATCAGCATTCATCATCGGCACCATCATCACCATCAGCACCATCAGCAGCCATAAAATAACACAAGCCAGAACAAAGCATCGTTCTTCATCATCATGATTAAAACTTTGAGTTGCTGCAGCCTCGTCACCACCACCAAGTGGAAAGAACTCGTGGTTGGCCACCATCAATGGGGATCATCGTTGGTATCTTTCAGGGGTCTCTGGATCGCAGGGATCCCATCGCGGGGTTACCCTCAAGGTAACTGCGAGTGGCTGTCTCTCTGGGCCAGGTCTCTGGCTATGGGGGGTCCCCAGGGGGGCTGTGTGAGTTCTTCTGTCTGGGTTCGGGGTTCTCATCACGGGGGGTCCCCAGGGGGGCTGTGCGAGTGGTGGTCTCCTTTAGAGGTACCTGGGCCAGGTCTCCCGCTACGGGGGGAGGGGGTCCCCAGGGGGGCTGTGTGAGTTATTCTGTCTGGGTTCGGGGGTTCTCATCACGGGGGGTCCCCAGGGGGGCTGTGTGAGTATTTGTCTCCTTTAGAGGTACCTGGGCCAGGTCTCTCGCTACGGGGGGGGGGGGGGGGGGGTCCCCAGGGGGGCTGTGCGAGTTCTTCTGTCCGGGTTCGGGGGTTCTCACCGAGGGGGCCCCTGGGGGCGTCTGCGAGGGGCGGCAGGGCCGGGAGTAGAAGGAGCAGAGCTGCGAGTCTCTGTTCTCGCGCAGTGGCCCGGCCTCGACAGCGCGAAGTTGTCTCAGCTCCGCGCACGTCGGCTCCCGGCTCCCCGCGGGAACTGGGGCAGCAGCAGCAGCAGTAACATCAGGGTCAAAGGTCAATAGTTTTTGTGAATTTTACCCGATTTTCACGCGAAGCTCTCAAATGAGTCGGCGTTCACTGAAATCGATGGAGCGGAGTTCTCCGGACAAACGTTCCAATGTGCACGCGTGCAGGTGGGCCACTTAATCTGTAGACGTCGTGTCATTGTGCTAAGTCGACAAACTGAAGTGGTACAAGGAGTGAGAGACGCGTCGAAAAACAGCAAACCAAATTGAGTGTTCATCGTGGGAGTGGTCAATGGTGAGTGATTGACAGGCGAGCGGTAAGTGGCAGGTGATTGATGAGTGAGTGACAGGCGAGCGGTAAGTGGCAGGTGATTGATGAGTGATTGACAGGCGAGCGGTAAGTGGCAGGTGATTGTAGATTGGAAGTTTTCGTGACTGAAAAGATTCATACCCTTTGGTTTTTTCGGTTAAGTCACGTAGGTAAAAAAAGTTAAATGAAAAAACAACTAAATTAAATCACGACGTTTCGGAGGCAACACAAGCTTCCGTCTTCAGGTGGAACCGTCACAGCAAAATTACTGTATCAAGTGATACAGACGTAAGCTTGTGTTGCCTCCGAAACGTCGTGATTTAATTTAGTTGTTTTTTCATATTTGTTTTACCTACGTGGCTTTACCGAAAAAAACAAAGAGTATGACAGATAATCTTGGTTCTTTCGGTAAAGTCACGTAGAAGGGAAATAATAAAATAATATAAATATAAAACAATAAAAATTCTCACGACGTTTCGACTGCAACACAAGCAATCATCATCAGATGTGAAATCCACAGCAAAAAAAATATTTTTTTCAAATTTTCTTGCGGTGGATTTCACACCTGATGATGATTGCTTGTATTGCAGTCGAAAGGTCGTGAGAATTGGTATTGTTTAATATTTTTATTATTTTATTATTTCCCTTCGACGTGACTTTACCGAAAAAACCAACAATATGAATCCCTGCAGTCACGAAAATTTGAAATCAAAAGTATGAGAGATGATTGATGAGTGAGTGACAGGCGAGCGGCAAGTGACAGATGATTGATGAGTGAGTGACAGGCGAGCGGCGAGCGAGTGACAGGCGAGCGGTAAGTGGCAGGTGATTGCTGAGCGAGTGACAGGCGAGCGGTAAGTGGCAGGTGATTGATGAGTGAATGACAGGCGTGCAGGAGGAGCCTTACGTGCCATCTGCTGCCGGGCCCAGTGCGAGAAGCGAGGCACGCGCGCGTACACTCCGGGCTTCCCCACCTCGGCGCAGCCGTCCCCCCACGACACCACGCCCAGCAGCACCGGGGCGGCGGGGGCGGAGGGGGCCCGCGATGGGTTTGGGGGGGTGCACACCAGGGGCCCCCCAGAATCGCCCTGTCCCCCGACACACACGCGCGTGCGGAGAGTTTGCGTTGCACAAAGCCGGCGAGACGGAGCCTCTGCTGGACGTATGTGAAAAAGAGCTTGATGGCTCATCTGATTCTTCCAGTATAAATACATGTTCTGATTCTGGTACGATTCCGATTCTGCCTCGCGGTAAAAGGGCGCTGTTGTACTGCACGTCTACGCTCCCGCATCTTACTGCCTTCGCCTACCCGCATCGGCCGTCATGGTGAAGTATTACAGGGTGGCCAAAGTAACTCACCCCCCCACGATACGGACGGCATGGGGAGGCCCTCATCCAGCAGTGGATTCACAAAGTGTCGTCTGCGCAGTGGTTAGCGCGCTGCGCTACGAACCCGGCGACTCGAGTTCCATTCCCGCTTGCGACCAAAAACAGTGCCGCACCTCCGATTATCACGGTTGGCTACGTACGATGCGAAAGAAGTTCAACAAACATGCGAATATTTGACCCGGTGCTGGGCCTCCACTAGGTCGACTCAGCCTTAAATAGATACCCTGGTGCTGTGCATAAGCATCAGCAATGGGGGTGACAAAGTCGGCCGTCCACACCACCCCCTGCGTGTGCCATCACCCGGCCTTCGCAGGTGCTCTTTTTTTCAGTTTCATTTTGAGTTTCATTTATTTGGTATAGCCATGTGAGCCATTCGGCTCTTGAATCGGGTGCAACCGCAACAAACAAGAACATGAACAAGAAACCATCTTAAAGTGACTACGCGCAAACAGAAAAATCCAGGAAAAAAACAACAAAGTCTTCCAGAAAAAGCACCGTGTATCAGTGCTGTGTGCAAAAATCCCAGTGGGATGCAAGTCAAACAGCAACAACCAACATCACCTGCCGTCAACAGCCCGTCGAATGCCAACGGGGTTTAGTCGGCGTCTGCGTCGCGTGCGTTGCTGTGGCTGTGGCTGTTGCTGTGGCTGTGGCTGTTGCTGTGGCTGTTGCTGTGGCTGTGGCTGTTGCTGTGGCTCTGGCTTTGGCTGTGGCTGTTGCTGTTGCTGTGGCTGTTGCTGTGGCTGTGGCTGTTACTGTGGCTGTTGCTGTTGCTGTGGCTGTTGCTGTGGTTGTGGCTGTTGCTGTGGCTGTTGCTGTGGCTCTGGCTTTGGCTGTTGCTGTGGCTGTTGCTGTTGCTCTGGCTGTTGCTTTGGCTGTGGCTGTTGCTGTGGCTGTTGCTCTGGCTGTGGCTGTGGCTGTTGCTGTGGCTGTTGCTATGGCTGTTGCTGTGGCTGTGGCTCTGGCTGTGGCTGTGGCTGTTGCTGTGGCTGTGGCTCTGGCTGTGGCTGTGGCTGTGGCTGTTGCTCTGGCTGTGGCTGTGGCTGTTGCTCTGGCTGTGGCTGTGGCTCTGGCTGTGGCTGTGGCTGTGGCTGTTGCTCTGGCTGTGGCTGTGGCTCTGGCTGTGGCTGTGGCTGTTGCTCTGGCTGTTGCTGTGGCTGTTGCTCTGGCTCTGGCTGTGGCTGTGGCTCTGGCTGTGGCTGTGGCTATTGCTCTGGCTGTGGCTGTGGCTGTGGCTGTTGCTCTGGCTGTTGGTGTGGCTGTGGCTGTTGCTGTGGCTGTGGCTGTTGCTCTGGCTGTTGCTGTGGCTGTTGCTCTGGCTCTGGCTGTGGCTGTGGCTCTGGCTGTGGCTGTGGCTATTGCTCTGGCTGTGGCTGTGGTCGCCGTCGTTGCGTGCGCACCTGGCAAGTGTCGGCGGCGCCGTCCATGCGACCCGCGCACAGCATCCCCGCCGTGACGTGGGCCGGGCCCAGCGCAGAGCGGCACAGCGCCTGGGGCTGCAGGGGCAGCCGCGCGGCGAGCAGCACCCGGGAGCCGGGGCCGTCTGCGGGCAGCAGAGGGGGGCAGCAGCAGCGGCAGCGGGAGAGCACGTGGCACTTACAGATTGTACAGCGGTGATTGTGCTGCACGGACTAGGAGGCGATTGATTCTAGATTTGAAGCTTTCGTGACCGCAAGGATTCATATTCTTAGGGGTTTTTTCGGTAAAGTCACGTAGGTAAAAAATAAAAAATAAAATTAATAAAAGTAAAATAAAAATTTATTTCCCTCATTTAGGTGCAAATCAATTTATAACATTTTTGACATGCGTTTTTCTGGATTTTTTTTGTTGTCATTCTGTCTCTCACTGTTCAAATAAACCTACCATTAAAATTATAGACTGATAATTTCTTTGTCAGTGGGCAAACGTACACAATCAGCAGGGGATCAAATACTTTTTTCCCTCACTGTAGCTAAATAAATAATGATGTTTGTTGACTTCGTAATTTTTGTTGCAATATGTAAATACGGACTTAGACCCTTCCCTCCTATCAGCCTCAGGCCCCTCATAACTGCTTGTGCCCGCGCACGGGACGTAGCATTTCACAGCCCCTAACCCGCGCACCTTCCTGCAGGGTGCCCCATCCTGCGACGGTGCAGGGGGTGCCGGGCGGGAGCTGGAGGCTGCTGGGGGGCAGGGCGAGCGTGGAGACGTGGGCGCTGAGCGGTGCCGGCTGAGCCAGCTCCATGAGCGCCACATCGCAGTCGAAGGAGCGAGGGTCGTACTGGAGGACAAGGGCGCGCACGGACACCGGGTTTGCCGAAATCACTTTGTGATCCGAGACGGCGCTGGTAATTCGAATGAGATTAAATATAAATTTTAATTCGTAGCCATCGAACAAAGACGGCCACTGCATCGCGCGCTTTCAGGTGCGCTTCTGCGGCCGTCTGGAACGCTCTTCCTTACGATATTAGGAAGCCACTGGAGTTATGCACTATTAAATCATTGAGATTGAAAACTAATTTCTTTGCAACTGTTTTTTGTGTTTAGTTTGTTGCCCTTCCCCAGCACCTCAGATTAGCACGGTTGGCTACGTACGGAGCGAAAGAAGTTCAACATACATACAAACGAAATTGCGATCAGGATATTAAGCATTTATGGAATAAATACAATTCATGGAGCAGTGAATGGCTTTTAAGATGCAGTAGTGTTATATGTGTGACAGACTCCACCAGTCTGTTATAATCATAAAGCTACGAGCTACACACAATGGAGTCCATCCAAGCGTCGTGGTGTCACCACCGCCGCGTTTCAGTTTCATGTATTAGGTATAGCCCTGTGAGCCATGCGGCTCTTGAATCGGGTGCAACCGCAACAAACAAAAAACAAAAACATGAAACAAAAACATGAACAAAAAAACATCTCAAAGTCACTATGTGACTATGTGCAAACAGAAAATCCGGGAAAAGACAGCAAAATATTCCACAAAAATCACCGTACACCAACGCTGTGTGCAAAAATCCCAGTGAGATGCAAGTCAAACAACAACAACAACCACAATACAACTTAGATTAAGTCCATCAGTCTAACTCCGTACTACAACAAACAAACATGGCCAAAACAAAAAACTTTTCGAAATCACCAAAATAAAGCCATAAAAGCAATGTAACAGTGATCATAGGAATGACGGCGGCTGTCGTTGTTGTTGTGTGTGAGGCTTACGTGCGGGTGGATGATGATGCGGTTGATAGCGATGGTCGACTCGAAGGGATCGACCTCCACCAGGTCATGTTCTCCCAGCACGGCCGCCCAGTCGTCCTCACGTTTGCTCCTGGGACAATCGACGCGGGAGGTTACGGAGGTCAACGCTTGTCGAGCCAGAGGTCACGGGCCCCACGATCCCTAGCAGCCAGCACATTCCGGGAAGCTCAACCAAGACACGTGCACAGCTTTCAGAACTCTCTATCCACCCAACCCCATTCGTGGCCACTCACGTCACAGCCGAGGTATGCTAGAGTGAGACCCCAGGTGAGACGCCACGTGAGTGCCCAGATGAGGGCGAGCCAGTGGCGTAGCTAGGATATTTTGCGCCCGGGGACGAACTATAAAATTGGCGCCCCCCCCCCCCCCCCCCGTTTAATCACATACCAAAATGTAATTACATGACATGTAGGCTGTGTGTGGCGGGATATATAAACTTTTAGGTTGAGGTGTAGATTTGTGCAGTAGTTTCAGGCTGCCGCGCCCGCCGCAATAAGTTATAATGTGACGTTGTAAGCCTCATTTTGGCGCCCCTTTACCTTGGCGCCCAGGGACATATGTACCCCCCTGCCCCCCCCCCCCCCTAGCTACGCCTCTGGGGCGAGCCCGGGTGGAGATAGAACGAGCCGAGCCCATCCCACAGGTGAGACAACCCAGACAAGTGACTTATCCCCGGCGAGCGATCCCAGCTAAAGCGTGGAGCGGTGCCTGGACTGGCGCCCACCTGTGGAAGCAGTGCGCTGCCGTGAGCGCCCACCTGCGTGCCACCAGCACGGCGCCGCACGCGTGCGCCCCGCGGAGACGTGCCGACACGAGCCACGGGAACGCGCCACGGGGGGGCTCCGTGCCCCCCACGATCCGGGGCACCCCGACACCGCGCTGCCTCGTGCCCCTCCCCACTGTGCCCAGCGCCGGCCCGGCCGGTGTTGCCCGCCGCGCGCCTCGAGACGGGGTCGGCGTGGCGACGTCGCCACCACCGGCGTCGGTTGCTTCGTCGCTTGCGACGGCCAGATCTGAAAGGTCAAGAGGTCAACAGTTTCTACTGGCCTTTTAAAACGAGCGGAAATCCCACGTTCCTGCGGCGGGAGGCAACACTTTGGATACTTTAGAATGGCTGTTGGCTTCTAACAAACGCGGTGCTTATTTGTTATCGGTGACCCTGACACCTGCTGTATATTTGGAGTTTGCACTTTTCTCCCTTTCTTCTCGTGGTCACGTGGATTTTTTTCCGGGGCCTCCAGTTTTTCTCTTCACATTTACAATCAACATCACGCGTTTAGAGTATTCGGCTGCGATAAATGTCCACGTGATAAGCCACTTCGTCGAGCAATCATGATGTGTGAGAGCCAGGTCGCTTCTGAAATATAGCTATTGAGAGCTCAGTGGGTCTTATTTGGTAACACAAAAAAAAATTCGGGGGCTTGGATTGACTCCCGACCCGGGAATAGAACTCAATTGTCTACGTACGGCGCGAAAGAAGTTCAACAAACATGTTGTACACACAACTGTGAGTCGACCGAGTCGCGTACCGCACGCGCGCCTCCTCGCGTCGCAGCGCTCCCGCACGAGGTCGCGGCACGTGGACTCCGAGAGCCGGGCCGCCTCGCACAGGCGCACGAAGCGCGCACAGCCACGCGAGGACGACTCCGTGGGGGCCAGGGGTCCCTGCACGGAGCCCGAGGTCTCTGGGCCAGAAGTCTCGGGGGGTTCGTCCCCCGAGCTCATCGTCTTCGAGGTCAGAGACGCCGTCTCTGACTCCGTGCTCTGTCCTCTGGGACCCAGGGTCGCCTCCTCCTCCTCTTCCTCCTTCTCCGCTGCCGCTGCCATCTCTGAGCAGCTTGGCTCTGCCCCTGTGAGACCAGCTGCTGTTGGGAGGGGGGGGAGGGGAGAGACAAACACGGGTGGGCACATAGGTCACGGAGAGGACTGGTGGTTGTGGGTGGTAATGGTGATTATGATGATGTTGGTGGTTGTAAAATGTGGAAATGTGTGATTTATTTCTTTTGGTGGCGATGGTGATAATGACGTTGATGGAGGACAGCGTGATGATCATGAAAGCAGAGTTGTGTTAATGGTAGTGGTTGTAATCATGATGGTGCTGATGATATTCATTATGAGGATGTTCGGGACAATCATTAATTACCATGGGACCTTTTTTGCCAGTATCAAAATTTGAAAGAAATAATCAGTTTTTTGGCAGAAGGAATAACGCCTATTCTTATTTTAATAATAATAATAATCAATGAATGAATGACCATTGTCATTCTCCTGTTGTCAAGAGCGGGGAATAGCTTTAATGATGACTCTGTTCCCGATTATGCCGATGCTACTACTGATGACGATGGCGGTGCCGATGATGATGATGATTCTCCTGCTGCTGCTGCTGAAAACGGCACCTGCGCCGTAGCAGATGAGCAGCTCTCGATTGCGCCTCGCGGTGGAGACGCTGAGCGCGGAGAGCGCGAACTCGCGCGAGGCGCGGAGCAGTGCAGAGCCGCGCTCCGAGAGCACTGCGAACACAACACCGAGCACCCATCGTCAACATCACCGGCACCACTAATATGCCAACATCGTTAACATCACCGGCACCACTAATATACCAACATCGCTAACATCACCGGCACCACTAATATACCAACATCGTCAACATCACCGGCACCACTAATATACCAACATCGCTAACATCACCGGCACCACTAATATACCAACATCGTCAACATCACCGCACCACTAATATACCAACATTGTTAACATCACCGGCACCACTAATATACCAACATCGTCAACATCACCGGCAGAAGAACACCATCACTCGATCACCATATAATTTCACCACTATCATAGGCAGAACATCAACATCATCCGTCATCATTTTCCTGAACATCATCGTGAGAACATCGTTACCACGACCATCGTCATTACAGTCACAATCAGCAGCAGCGTCTACGAGTGGATTGACCAACGGGTTGAACGCGTGCGTGCACACGTTCACATCAGACATGTTCAATCCACTGCTGGATGAAGCCTCCCCCGCCCCGATGCCATCGCCACCTCTTAACGATGTTCATGCGACGACAGATTCCATCGCTCCATCTCCTGAGCGACTGACATATTATTCTTTGGTTCTTTCGGTAAAGTCACGTATAAAGATAAAATAATAAATTAAATAATTGCATACGACGTTTCGATTGCAACACAAGCAATCATCATCAGGCATAAATGAAATAGCAACAAAAAATCTAACCAGAAAACTATAGACAGACATATAAGCAGACATATATCACCAAGATACATAGAAAGAGTAACACAGGTACAGAGAGGGAGATCGTCTCTGTGGGGTGGCCTTAAATAGACAGAGGGGGGCGGGGGCAGAGAGAGGGAGGGGTTAGAGAAAAAAATTACATGTCAATGAGTACGAAGAGACGCGTAGTAAAGTACACGTGACTTTACCGAAAGAACCAAAGAATAATTCCTGCAAGTCACGAAAGCTCCAAAATTAAGATCGACTGACATATTCCTTAAGTAACGTTACTGATCAGCCCTTGCTGGACATGCGTGAAAAAAAGAGCTTCATTGCTCATCGGATTCCTCCCAGTGTAAGTACATGACAGTACCCACAATCACATTCAGATAATTAAGTAGACGTCCTCTTATTCTTGGTTCTTTCGGTAAAGTCACGTAGAAGAGAAATAATAAAATAATATTAATATAAAACAATACAAATTATCACGACGTTTCGACTGCAACACAAGCAATCATCATCAGGTGTTGCAGTCGAAACGTCGTGAGAACTTTAATTGTTTTATATTAATATTATTTTATTATTTTCCTTCTACGTGACTTTACCGAAAGAACCAAGAATATGAATCCCTGCAGTCACGAAAGCTAAGCTTTAAATCAAGATTTAAACGTCCTCTGTCAATGGGATGCCGCTGTAAACTGTGGGGAGCATTCGAAAGCACGTGGAGGGGGGTTGGGGGGTGATGGGGGAAAACCGCTGCGGCCGTACGAGACGACCCCCAGCGGACAGGCAGACCGAGACCCCCACCGACCCCCCCCCCCCGCTGCCCGGCGTCTCTCACCGTCCAGGGCGCTGGGTGGGAGCGCCAGGAGGGGGGCGGCGGAGCGAGGCGGAGCCGCGGTTGGGAGCGCGAAGGAGAGTGCAGAAGAGAGGCTGCACACGAGCAGCGGCAGCAGCAGCAGCAGCAACATCCTCGCCCTGCACAGCCTTTAACGGACTGGTGGGTGCTGAGTGCTGTGAGCGAGCGCCGATGATGACCGGCACGGCCAGAACAACGCCCGGCCGCTTTTGTCTCCCCAGTGGCGATGTTTTTACACACCTCACCAAGTGCTTATTTGAGGCTAAGTCCACCTAGGGGAGGGCCCAGGACCGATTTAGACAATCGCCACTGGGTGTTGGTGGCCGTGGGCGGGAGTCGAACTCGGCTCGCTGGGTTCGTAGCGCAGCGTAGCGATAATCGCTACACAATCGTCACTTGGACAACCTCTCACTCACACACATTCCCCCCCCCCTCTCTCCAAGATAAATACTCAAGCGTGGTCCTCCTGATGATAATCTGTCCCCCATCTCCCGTCATGGCAATGTGGAATTTCCCACCGCTGGCTCAGAAGAGGTATCACTGAGGTTGTTCGTTTGATTTGGCCAATTTATAATTCCACACGCGAGGGGGGGGGGGCTGTAGAAATAACGTTTTGAGACTCATATTCCTGATTCTTTCGGTAAAATCACGTAGAAGGGAACTAATAAAATAATAAAAATATTTAATTCTCACGACGTTTCGACAGCAACACAAGCAATCGTCATCAGGTGTGAAATCCACAGCAAATTTTCTTGCTGATTTTCTTGCTGTGGATTTCACACCTGATGATGATTGCTTGTGTTGCAGTCGAAACGTCGTGAGAATTAAATATTTTATTATTTTATTATTTCCCTTATACGTGACTTTACCAAAAAAAACAATAATATGAATCCCTGCAGTCATGAAAGCTTTAAATCAAAGTTTCGAGACTCGTCGAGATTTGCCTGGAGTTACATCAAGTAACGCGCCACGCGTACGCAGCAGACATCCGAGTCGGTTACGGTGTTGGCAAGAAGATTTCACTTGCCACTGACGTTAGCAGCGGCCACGGAATCGAACTGAGGAGTTCAGGTTCATAGCGCAGTGCGTACGTAAATCAATGCGCCACGGCTCCCCAATCAACGAATGAAATAACAGCACAGCATTTTTTTTAAACGATGATGGGGGCGTTTGTTGTGCCAGTCACTGATGACCCGGATAACACCACCACCGTCATCATCATCATAATTTTCAACTCGTCACACGCCAGAGCCCGTTTTAAGCACTGAAACCCCGGGTTTGACCCCAGGATTGTAATCGGTGCCCCCACTCGGTGCCTCTGACCCGGTGCTATCTTCCCGGAGACGATTTTGACCTTTCACCCAACGTCCCCTTTGAACTCATCTTCTTGGTTCTTTCGGTAAAGTCACGTAGAAGGGACACGTCGTGAGAATTATTTTATTATGTTTTATGTTTATTATTTTATTATTTCCCTTCTACGTGACTTTACCGAAAGAACCAAGAACACGAATCCCTGCAGTCACAAAAGCTTTAAATCGAAATAAAATCCCCCTTGAAGTTCCATCACCCCAGACTGCGCTACCCTGATTCCCAACACCGCCCCTCTCCCCTCCCTATCTCCCCCTGTCTCTCTCCTTCTCTTTGTTTAATGGGCCTTTGAAGTTGCGTTTCACTCTAATTGGTCTTGGCTCTCTCTCTCTCGAAAACGGACACGCACTTACGGGTAATTGCGTTGCGACGAAATTAAGGGTTGAACCATGCAGCAGTATAGGCGCCTCTGACTCCGAGCAAGGATGAGGGTTGGGGATGATGCGCGGGTGATATTTAATGGTATTTTAAGGGGTCAGCGTTCATTCTTGTCTCGGGGGTTAAGATGTTGGTTCAGGGTTAATGATAGAGCAGGTGTTAGGTTTAGGTATTGGGTTAGTGATAGTGTGGAGTTATGGTTATCAATGATAAGGAGAGGGTTTGGATGGGGGTAAGGTTAAGGATAGTGGTGTACGTTTGGGGATAAAGGCATGGTTAGGGATAGTGATAGAGCAATGCGTATAGGGTAATGTGTCATGAGCAGAGTCAGGATTGAGCATAGGGTTTGGGTTAAAGTTACAGTTACTATCCGCACAAAGTGCTCATTAGCCTCCATGCTCATTTCAACACGTTCATATCCCGAGACAACATTGGTCTTCGTATGGAAAAACTTTCCCCGCGATAGATATGTGGAAGTTGCCACCTACTGGCTCAGGCCAGCAAGAGGCTTAAGTCTAAGACTCGCTCCATTGCAAGAATTAGTTGTATTAATCATTTTCATAATCATGGTCCATCCACTGCTAGTTGAAGGCCTTTCTAAATTAAGTCCAGCAAAGTAACAACAACAACAATAATCCACCAAGAACTTGCACATGAGCAGCTTGCAGTGCATACCTGTCAACCCCTTATCAGCGCCCTACCTTATTACAGACCAATTCAAACCCTATTAGTCACCCCGTGCCCCTTATACATCTCAACCTTCATCCTACAAAGTCCCATCGCAAGTAGAGAAACACAAACAAATACACAAACACAATGTTACCCTATTGAAACGGTTGTACGCCGTATAGACCTAAAAACTCAATTTCCCCGTACAAGAATACTGGTTAACCGTATGGATTGACAGCTGTGGCATCGCTCCATCTCCTCGGTGGCCGGCACACAGTCCTAGCCTCAAGCGCCGAACACGATCTACAAAACTCCAGCAGCCCACGTACCTCCGATTAGCAGGGTTGGCAGCGTACGGATCAGAATAAGTTCAACTTAAATTTCGATTTAAAGCTTTCGTGACTGCAGGTATTCATCTTCTTGGTTCTTTCGGTAAAGTCACGTAGAAGGGAAATAATAAAATAATATTATTTTGGTATTTATTTCATTTTATTATTTCCCTTCTACGTGACTTTACCGAAAGAACCAAGAAGTTCAACTTACGTACGGCAATAACGGCCACCACTTTCCTCAACCGAGCATCACCCTTCCAGAAACGCCCAGAACTTTCAGTTGGCAGCGGTGCGCGAGCACAGACGGCCACAAAACCCAACGCATTCGTCAATACCACCGTGGCCTTTTAAATAATATAAATGTACATGACCGTCCGCTTCGTTATCTCTCAGCTATGACCAAGGTGAGTTGCTTGACACGTCACCTATTAAGGTGTGTTTCCCCCTTTTTGAAGGCCACGGTGTAAATTGACGCATGCGCTGAGTTCTAAGTTCAATGTAAAATCGTCTGGTCGGCATCGGGCTAGAGGCGGGCACGATTTGTTTACCAAACTGAAAACAAACAAGAGTTGACGTCATGTCCTAATTGGCGACTTATCGAATTCCGGAAACTCTGCGGAACTAAAGCGCCCCGTGAAATCCTGACCGCCTGCCAGAGACGAACGTGACTGCAGATGTCACAAATAACAACAACAACAGCATCAGCAGCGGTAGCTCAAGGCGGAACACATTCATTAGTGAATTAATTATGATAGCAAAGATAAATATTCCCCGTACAGCTTTTAACAGACTGTTGGGGCGCATGCTGCTAGGGAAGGCCGCCCCTGTCTCCATTGGGATGAGAGCTAGAGAGAGAGGCTGGGTACAAAAGCAGTGTTACTACATTCATTTTATAGTCTACCAAACACGCAAATAGTTGTAAAGATTTACAATAATTCGACGATAAAATCGAATTTCGCTCACCGTGCTCATTCGAAAATTAGAATTCTAACTCTAGTCCGAGTCGATCACTGGTGGTAGATCGACGTCAGTTTAACTCTGCACTACAGTGAGGATGGACACGTGGATCGCATGAAATACACACGTTAGATACACCACATCGATTTGTTGTGAAGGGTGGGCTCAGGAAGTAGAGATCGCTCGCTGAAGGGATGACGGCTCAAGTGGTCGACACTTAACAGCTGAGTGGCATCCACAGAACCGAAACGCGGCCGAGATCACGTCCCCCGCTGGGAGATGGAACGATGAAATGGGACTGCGTTGCACGAACTCGATATGATGATGATGCTGATGATGGATAATTGCATCGCATGCTCGGTTTGGCGGGGGATGCTTTTGTCCAGCCACAGTTAATAATGCTGATGATAAGATGGTCACTGCATCGCGCACTTTGAAATGCGCTTCTGCGGCCGTCTGGAACGCTCTTCCTTGCGACATTCGAAAGCCACTGGAGCTATGCACTATTAAATCACCAAGATTGAAAACTCATTGCTTTAGAACTGCTGTTTGTGTCCGGCTCGTTGTCCTCCCCCCGCACCTCCGATTAGCACGGTTGGCTACGAACGGCGCAAAAAAAGTTCGACATATGTACATAGCCGAGACGAGCAGCCGGTTTTCAAAGATGAACAGCACGTGGAGAGGAGTAGATGGAAAGAGATGAGTGAGTGAGTGATGGTGATGTCTTTACCTCTTAGCGCTGGAGGCGATTCGCGAATGAAGCACCGCTCAGATCGACGGGTGCTTTACATGCTCGTCTAGAGGCGGGGGGTTGAAGATCGGTAAGTGCTGGTCTGGCCAAATTGGGGGGGTGGGGAGAAGCTATTGGGAGGGGAGGAGAAAAGATGAGCGGTGGGGGCGACCCACATCATCATTATCATCATCGCCACCACCACCGTCACCACCTCCTCCCCATCTCAGCAGCTCTTTTGATTTTCCAGCCAAAGAGTTTTACGCGACAACAAAGCGACTGCTCGTGCATGCACTGCCAGTGTGGCAGCGTGCGTGCGTGCGTCTGTGCGTGTGTCGGTGTGTGTTTGTGCGTGTGTCGGTGTGTTTGTGCGTCTGTGTGTGTGTGGGGAGCGGTAGTGTAGCGGTTAGCGCGCTGCGCTACGAACCTGGCGACCCGGGTTCGATATCCGCTCACGGCCAACACCGGTGGCGATTATTTGAACCGGTCCTGGACCTCCCCTAGGTTGACTCAGCCTAAAATGAGTAGCGGTGTGTAAACATCGCTACTAGGGAGACAAAGGCGGCCGGGCGTGGTGTTGGCCACCCACTCCCTCGTGTGCCGTACCGGCCTTCATAGGTGCTCGCTAACAGCACTTGCCCCAACAGTCTGTTAAGGCTACACGGGGGATCTTTGTCTTATCTTTGTCTTTGTGCCAGCGTGACGGTAGTTGAGCGGTGAGCGCGCTGCGCTACGAACCTAGCGACCCGAGTTCGATTCCCGCTCACGGCCAACGTCAGTGACGACTATCTGAATCGATCCTCGGCCTTCCCTAGGTCGACTCAGCCTTAAATAAGTTCCTGGTGCGGTGTGTAAAATCCCAGCACCGGGGAGATCAAGGATACCGGGCGTGGAAACCCACCCCCTCGTGTACCGTTGCCGGCCTTCATATTGGTGATCGATAACATCACTTGCCACAACAGTCTGAAGTAGGCTATACTGGGGATCTATGTATGGGTATTAGCGGTGTATGTGTATGCATCTGCGTCTGTGTGTGAACCTCGTAGCGACTTGTTATGTGGTAGCGGTTCACACACTGCCCTACAATCCTTGCTACCCTAATTCTGCCAGCAATTCACCCGGCCACCCGGGTTCGATTCTGAACCGGTCATTGACCAACCCAGGATTCCAATCTTTCCCCAACCCGCATTTTACCAGCGTGGTCAATTATGGTCAAACAACCCCCATGATCGACACGATCCAGGACACGTCGTTCGAGTCACGATGACCGATGGTGGAGTGACAGCCAAGGAATTGAACGCTTCCGAGACGGAGCGTGTGTCCATGGTGGTGCTGCAGGGTAGATTACTACAAAGCAGGGTCGTGCGATATGGTCAGCAGTGGCTTGTGGAGGCCTTCATCCAGCAGTTGATCGACCACCACTGATGAAGGATGATGCATTGATGGGAGATGTTGAGGGAGGGAGGGAGGCAGTGGAGTTGTGAGCTATGACGGGCGCTGCTTCGTATTCCCCAATTAAAACCTGAATTAAGAAAGCGTTGATCTGAATTTGCATACGGATCGCGCTCGAGCCTACGGAAAGCAGCGACAGAAAGCGGAGAGAGAAAGAGGGGTTTACAAAAATAACACTTCTTTAAAAAAAAAAGTACAAATAACCACAGGGTGGGGGGGGGAGGTAGAAATCACGTTTTATTGACTGCTTTGCGGTGGGTGAATGTTGGAGCGGTTGGTGGTGTGATGGGTGCGTGGGGGGAGGAGAGGGGAGGGGTGAATCATGGGGATTGGGAAGAAGAGCGCCAAGAGTAGGGAGGGAATTGGTGGGGGGAGGGGGGAGGAGAGAGATGGGGGTGGGCGGTGCGATTGATGTGGGGAGTGGACGGGCTGGAGTTGGCCCATTGGCCAGAGGTTGTAGTAGTTGTGGTGGTGGTCGCTGTTGAGTGCCGCGTGAGCGGAACGTCTGGCCCGACCGAAAGACGAGTACTGGGTGGTGGGAGGAAGGGTGGGGGCTGATTTTTTTTTACAATGAGCACGGAAGAGGGGGAGTTATTGTTGTAGAAGGGGCGGTGGCGGGCGGGCAGGGGTTGCATCGTGATTGAGTCACTAAGCTGGATAATGATGGAGAGCTGGGCCAGATAGTTCCACACTTTGTAGGAGTGCATGAGGTCTAAAATGAAATAGTATGAATGGTGGGGGGCATGCCCCCCCCCCCCGTTGCACCCATCACCCTTTTACTAAACCCTGACTCCCCCTGTAGCCACAGCCCTGGATGCAAGCCGCTCACCCCCCCAAAGTCTCTCTCAGACATGACGTCAGCCAGACTCTTAACATCCACGCGGGGAGTCTAATGATCAATGGCGAACTTAATTCATGTGACCCCCCACTCACCACCACCACCACCCCCCTCTCTACCCTTCGTCTCCCGTCATCCTCTCTCTCTCTCTCTCTTTTGTGAGACGTAACGGCCCCCTTTGTGAAGCCACCACTGCAGCCCTGTGCAGCGTGACCTTCATTAAAGGGGTGGGAATCCAAAGACGTGGGGGCGGACACGGCAGTCAATTTTAAATTAAACTGTAAAATAAAATTACGGGCGAAAGAGGATAAGTAACGGCACAATCTGCGCGTGTTTTATCACATATTCCGCTAATGTTTTTTTTGTTACTTGACTATTAGGATTTGTCAGATGGGGAGAGGGGTGAGCAATAAGCCTTCTTATGCAGCCCCAGCTATCGTCACTCGCACACTGATGTTTCCCCTTGGCTAGGGAATCAAACTCAGTTCACCGGGTTCACAGTGCAGTGCGCTAACCACTGCGCCACCGCTCCCCCACCATCTCGTCCCTGCTCCTCATGTTGATTTCGCCGGGTGTGCACCCCCACCCCTCTCTCCCTGTACCCCCTCGGCTCCTTCATCTCCACTCGCTTGCCCCCCCCCCCCCCCGTGCTCCGCCACCATCTCCACACACTCCCTCTCTTTGTTTAATGGGACTTTGATCTTCAATGCGTTCTAATTGCTCTTGGCCAATGCTTTAGGCATCGTCCACTCCCCCCCCCCTCTCTTCCCCCACTCTTTCTCTCTCACCCACATCCAATGCCCTCAACTGTTAATTCCCACCCTTATAACCCGTAATTCAGTCCTCTCGGATACATGTATGACACACATATGCGGGCGCAAAGATACAGATGACCCGTTAAGCTCCCCAAGCTGTAGGGGCAAGTGCCATTAAGCGAGCGCCTATTGGGAAGCCGGCAAAGCGCACGGGGTGTGATTGGGTGATGTGCTTCATGGTCAGGAATTGTACCAAGGGGCCGTCCATAAATGACGTCACGCGATTTTGGACGATTTTTGACCCCCTCGTCACACGGCGTCACAAAAAGTCAGACTACCCCCTCAAATATGACGTCATAAAGCTCTGCCCCCCCCAAATCGCTTTAAACTATTGTCATTGTAGTGCGTATTCAATGTGGCGCTGCACTCTGATATTGTAGGAAAAAACATTTATTAAAAAGTCTATTTAATTAAGTAGAACGTGTTGTCTATATTTAAAGTTGCACATTTTGATGTGACGTCACATTTCTTACCCCCCCCCCCCCTCTCGTCACACATCGTCACAAATGTCTGACCCCCCCCCCCCCCAGGTGCGTGACGTCATTTATGGTCGATCCCCTACCTACCAACACACCGGTTTACCTGACTACCCTAAAGCCACCAAATGTGTCCAGTTTGGCACGGGACATTCAACAAAAAATGTAGGCAATAGGAGGGACTGCCAGCTCACCGTGTGTCTTGGTTGAGCCTCCCAGAAATGTGATAGCTTTAATTTCCCCACATTCCTATCTGCCCCCATTTCTACACTGTGAGGTCTCGGTTTTTATTCATAAACATGCGTTTTATAAACTCGCGTTCAGAGTATTTGGCTGCTATAAATTTCCACATGATAAGCCACTTCGGCGAGTTATCATTTGTGGCCGGGCCACTTCTGAAAAATAGCTCTATATCTCAGTGGGCCTTAAATGGTAAAATAAAATACAAGTTTTAGTTCAGTTTCCATTTGTGATGCAACAATCTCCCCATACGATTGTTTTAAACCGCCAATTTAAAATGTTTCTGCTTAACGTCACGTAATTTGCGTGGCACTTGGCTCCCCAGGAGGCTGGACGACAGACGAGACTTGTCGAGGAATGGCAGCCAAAGGATGGAACGTGGACCGAGAGGAAGACAGCCGATGGTGGCGCCAAGGGATTCGTGTCGGGTGGCGGAGGCGTGGGGACGCCCTCATCCAGAAGCGGAGAGAACACGGCTCGTTACTTTTCTGTCTCGCAAGCATGAAACGATGTGCAATGTAAATCGACCGGTTACGGTTGACAAGAGCACGGAGCCCCTCCTGTTAAGCGGCAAACATAACGAATAAGTTCGGCACACGTGTGATCTTAATTGCCAAAACAGACATTATCGTTCTTTTATTGCAAGATTTAGGCTGGAGGAACCTTTTCGGCTCCGAATAAGCCCTGCAAGAAATGAACACTCAAATTCCGTACGTGGCTCGGTCGTATTGTAAAAGAGATACCGACACAAGGTTGCAGGGGGTTCGTCTTTTAATCCTTTTCTCTCATCCACACCTGTCCCCAGCCGTCCCAATCTCGTTTCCGCCAAAGGCCCCCTCTTCCCGCCCGTTCTCCCCTTATATCTCCTCGATTACCCCTCCCACTAACCCTCCTATTGGTGGAAATCCTTCCCCTGACACCCCTACAGTATTATTGGAGACACAAAACTCATCTTTACAATATGGGGACTCGATTTTAAATACACCAAGGCGTATTTATGAGCTTGTTTAAGAAGTACATTAAAAATAGATTTAATTACAAGCGAAATATTTATTTTGGTACATCGGAGAACGAAATATAAATGCTTTCTCTGTGTTGATTACACACGTCACAAAGATGTTCAACGTCATATCCGGTGAGATCGGCCGCGTTTCACGAATGTCCCGATCGAAGAGACGTTACGCCGGTTAAAATAAATAGATTTTTTTTTAAACGTGCACTTTAAATGCGGGACTGTAAGCCCCAGTCACGTTCTATTTGGAACACAACGAGCTTGCAATTGTATCGTCCACTTAGCAGATTAATAAATCAGCGCAGCGCACGGCGGTTCACAGAATCGAATTTTTTACTCGGCACTTTGAACTGTGTCGGAGGTGTCGTTTTAACCACTTGAGGGCTTCTGCGAGCTGGTGTTGCAGTCGAAACGTCGTGAGAATTGTATTGTTTTATATTTTTATTATTTTATTGTTTCCCTTCTACGTGACTTTACCGAAAGAATAAAAAAAAAATAAAGTGGCATTATTTTATTATCGACCCTCGTTAGTTCCTTATATTTGACTTTGCTTGGCTGTCGAAAAACGCTCTTCTTGCGTTTTAAACCGACAGTAATGTACCCTTCTGAATTGAGAGCAATTGTATGCCGTGTATAAATACGGCCCGGCACATGCAATGGCCATATCACGGTGAATGAAGAGAGCGAAGTGTATTTTTGAACAAGGGACATTATTTGAAAAGTAACAAAGCCTCCGCGTCTCGACATCGTTCTCTTTTGTCTTCGCGCCCTCTCCCACCCTCCTCCAACCCCGCCGAGAGCTAAAATCAGCGACGTTCAACTTTACACGTCTCCGTCTGCCTCTTTTGTCTTCGATGTATTTTTTTTTTACTTCGTTAGGTTTATTTAATGTTTTTTTTCTTTATTCTTCTGAACTCTCCTCCACAAACCAACCCCGGCTCTTCATCCAGCAACCACGCACACGCTTTGTGTTCCTTTAATCTTTTGTTTGATGTAACGTTTGAAGCTCGTTGTATACTAATTGCACTTGGCGTTGCTCTAAGTGTCTCTCTTTAACCCTACCCCCCAACACAAAAAACAAAGATCCCCCGTGTAGCCTACACAGACTTTCGGTGCAAGTGCCGTTAGTGAACACCTATTAAGGTCGGCACGGCACGCGAAGACGATGGGTGATCAGCACCACCACGCCCGGCCCCCTTTGTCTTCCCGATGCCGATGTTTTGCACATGCCACCAGGGACTAATTTAAGGCTGAGTCGACCTAGGAGATGCTCAGGACCGGTTTGAATATTCGTCAGCTATGTTGGCTGTGAGCGGAAATCTAACTCGGGGCACTGGGTTCGTATCGGAGTGCACAAACCACGATACATACGCGTCTCTCTGTTTTCGCAGTCTTCATTTCCATCGAACGCCTCATCCCCCAATCACAACCAACCATCATACCCATGTCTATCTACAACCACGTGAATACACAATTTGACATTGGAAATTTTTGACTTACAACTTTCGTGACTGCAGGAATTCATATTCTTTGGCTCTTTCGGTAAAGTCACGTAGATCGAAAATAATAAAATAATGATGACGACCGCATGTGTTGCGATCGAAACGTCGTGAGTTTTTGGTTTTATTTTTTATTATTTCACATGTTAACAAAGTGTTGAACTCACTCAACAAATACAAAAACACTGGAGTCGTTAACAATCAACGTGAATCTGTTGATTGAATGAATTTCAATCAAATGTTAGCTAACTACCCTTGACAGGAACTTTTATTTCACATCATGTCACTCGCGAGGCAGTCTTGCGAAAAGGCGGCAGCTGCTTTAGTTTTCTCACGTCTCGCACAAACACAAATCTTTATTTGAACAGCAACTCCAATTGTTGTTCATTTTACTTGCACCAAGCAGAGAGCTCTGTATGCCAATTTTTATTTTTTTCTAACTTCACGAGCGGAACCCAAACGAGACGACGTTCATTTGAATCTCCAAGCGTAAAATAAAGTAAGACCACCACTTAAACGTCTTTTGGTTCGCTTAAAATCTAAACACGTTGCTTCATTAATTTAATTATAGTACTGCAAGAGTAAAAAAAAAACCTATTGACAAGACAGCAGCGAAAAGAGACGAGCAATCTTGAGGGAGACTGTGCCTTTAAAAGTGTCGGAAGAATAGAAATAATTCTAGATTTTAAGCTTTCTTGACTGCAAGAATTCATACTCTTAGGTTTTTTCGGCAAAGTCACGTAGGAAAAAAATAAATAATCATAAAATAATTGAAAAATAATTTAAATAAAATAATAAATCACGACGTTTCGGAGGCAACACAAGCTTCCGTCTTCAGGTGGAACCGTCACAGCACGCTTGCTGTATCAAGTAAAGAGAAGTCCCAAGAGACCCGACCTTATACTGGTTAAGGGTGGAGGAGCCAGGGTGGGCCGCGGGAGAGGAGTTGTTGTGAGATGGTTCGTACGACTGCTGCTTGTTGGTACTGAGCCTTTGTCATGTAGATGGCAGGAGCAGATAAGCAAGTCAGGACCAAGCAGCCCCGTGCTATGCTGCTGGGTGGGTAAAAACACAAAATAGCTTTTGTTTTTTTCTTACAAAAATCGAGCAGTTTTAATTGGCACACACAAGCGTGTACAAGTTTAAAAATAAACAGAAAGACAACGGGGGCATCTTTTGTATCGGGTAAAAATGTACCCATAATGCGCATAACTAAAATAATAGAGTAACTCGCTTGACCCTCTTCTTGGTTCTTTCGGTAAAGTCACGTAGAATGGAAATAATAAAATAATAATAAAAATAAAACATTATTAAATAATTCTCACGACGTTTCGGCCACTACGCAAGCAGCCGTCCTCAGGTGGAATTATTTTATTATGTTTTATTTTTATTATTTTATTATTTCCATTCTACGTGACTTTACCGAAAGAACCAAGAAGATGAATCCTTGCAGTCACGAAAGCTTTAAATCGCTTGACCCTCTTGATCCTCTCAATTGCCCAGAAGACCCCAGACACCAACGGAGGAGGAACCAGCAAGACGACACGAGCTCTGTGTCTCTCTGTGCTAAAGCCCTCTCGTCGTGGCATTTAGATCCTGAACATTTTCCTTGCCGCCGTATGCTAGAATATCATTTCTCCTCGGTCACATGTAATGCCCATCAAACAAATATAGAAGAAAATAAATGACGGTAATAACGGGCCAGGACGACTGATTGAATAAGCAGAAAGGGCTGTATGATGAATTAATATAAATATGACCGCAGCTTATGTGTACAGCACGAATCTGACTAGAACTAGCAGCTTAAACGTGTACTTACACAGCACTAAATAATACCGTATTATGATTGCTACGTATATAAAGCCAAACAACTCAAGAAACACAATGAACTAAACATTATTTTTAATTTTACCAGGTAAGGCCCACTGAGCTACATAGCTCTTTATCAGAAGTGACCTAACTACAAATGATAGCTCAACGAAGTGGCTTATTAAGTAGACATTTCTAGCAGCCAAATACTCTAAACGATTGTTTATTAATGTGGCAAGAAGAAACCGGAGGATCCGGAGAAAAGTTCACATGCCAACTCCAAGTATACAGGCATCAGGGTCGGGATCGAACCAATGCCCTCCTGATACCAGGCATGGCAGTTAACATCTCGCCACCGTGGCCACCATACGATTCCAACCAAAGTTCAAATATTTAACGATTCCGACTGAAACAACTTTATATGCTAAGACTGCAGACTCGAATCTCTATCACTCCACTTCCCCGTTCTGTCAGCTCGGTCCGTCCAATCTGACGTCCCCTGTCTCTCCCAGTTCTGCCCGGCAATCAGCTGAACAAATCCCGGCTCCCACCAACACTCCATGCTCACTTCCCATCCAATAATGTCTGAATTGGTCTGTTATAAGTAGGCACTGATAAGGGGCCGTCCATAAATGACGTCACGCACCTGGGGGGGGGGGTCAGACATTTGTGACGATGTGTGACGATGGGGGGGGGGTGAGAAATGTGACGTCACATCAAAATGCGTAACTTTAAATAAATATAGACAACACGTTCTACTTAATTAAATAGACTTTTTAATAAATGTTTTCTCCTACAACATCAGAGTGCAGCGGCACATTAAATACGCACTACAATTGCAATTGTTTAAAGCGATTTGAAGCATGTTTTTTTGGGTGGGGGGCAGAGCTTTGTGACGTCATATTTGAGGGGGGGGGGTCTGACTTTTTGTGACGCCGTGTGACGGGTGGGGGCAGAGCTTTGTGACGTCATACTTGAGGGGGGGGGGTCTGACTTTTTGTGACGCCGTGTGACGGGGGGGGGGCAGAGCTTTGTGACGTCATACTTGAGGGGGGGAGGTCTGACTTTTTGTGACGCCGTGTGACGGGGGGGGGCAGAGCTTTGTGACGTCATACTTGAGGGGGGGGGGGGTCTGACTTTTTGTGACGCCGTGTGACGGGGGGGGGCAGAGCTTTGTGACGTCATACTTGAGGGGGGGAGGTCTGACTTTTTGTGACGCCGTGTGACGGGGGGGGGGCAGAGCTTTGTGACGTCATACTTGAGGGGGGGAGGTCTGACTTTTTGTGACGCCGTGTGACGGGGGGGGGCAGAGCTTTGTGACGTCATACTTGAGGGGGGGGGGGTCTGACTTTTTGTGACGCCGTGTGACGGGGGGGGGCAGAGCTTTGTGACGTCATACTTGAGGGGGGGAGGTCTGACTTTTTGTGACGCCGTGTGACGGGGGGGGGGCAGAGCTTTGTGACGTCATACTTGAGGGGGGGGGGTCTGACTTTTTGTGACGCCGTGTGACGGGGGGGGGAGCAGAGCTTTGTGACGTCATACTTGAGGGGGGGGGGGTCTGACTTTTTGTGACGCCGTGTGACGAGGGGGGGGGGTCAAAAATCGTCCAAAATCGCGTGACGTCATTTATGGACGGCCCCTAAGGGGATGACAGATATGCCGTGGGGGGGGGGGGGCTTCATCCAGCAGTGGATTGAGAAAGCACTGTAAATTGTTATTGTTCTTACGAATCATGATGTAGCAAACATCATTGACGTGGATTCCCGCCAAAAATAAAACGTTGCATTGTTGCTGGTTTGTGCAGCCCCACTCGGCCTGGCACTTGTGACGTCACTTCCCGGATGTCAAGCGCACAGTAACTTAAACATTTTTTGTTCACATTAAATTGGATTAAAAACAGCGAAGGTGTTTAATAGGAAATACATTTACCTTTTTACGTGTATCTGTAAAATGTGTTTTGTCTTTTATGTAAAATAAAGTAGGCCGTAATATGTGGTTCCCATAGCGTTAAATGTCTATTGCTCAATACATATCGGTTTCAATGTCTAAGCACTGTATCCAGAGCCTTCATTTGGCTTATTTTTTGGAGGCCCTGAGCTGAAGCGAGAAGCTTTAAGTTTGGGGTTAAAATATAAGAAAGAATAGTGGATGGCGATGATTTTCTATTTTTGTTGAACGACTGCGTGGTCGTTAAACTTATTTAAAGATTTGACGCTGATATCGAGAAAATGTGTGACGTGCCTTAACAATTCGTTGCACTACAGTAGTTTCAATTTCGAACTATATCGGCTCTCTCCTTACTTTTAGCGGGATTATACAGCATTATATATACACACATTTCAGAAATAAACGTGTCGTAATGTTTTTTTCGAATCTGTACCCAAGCTAAGTAATGTGTTATCGTCTCAATCCTGTCATCCACTGCATACAATCAATTCCATTTCGTAATAATTGTGTTTGTCTCGCTACATATATCTAAAGTATGTATTTTTTAAAGGGCATTAGCCCACAGCCCTTTCAATATTTGACTATCCCCGAAACAGCATTTTTATTCACGCTAACTTTTTTTACGCCTTAAGCAACCCAACTATGGCGACTTTAATGCCCCTTCTTCTTGGTTCTTTCGGTAAAAGTCACGTAGAATTAAAATAATACAATAATAAAATAATTGTCACGACGTTTCGGCCACAACGCAGGTGGAGAACAGGTCTGTCGAGGAGACAGACCTGTTCTCCACCTGAGGACGGCTACTTGCGTTGTGGCCGAAACGTCGTGAGAATTATTTTACTATGTTTTATTATTTTATTATTTCAATTCTACGTGACTTTACCGAAAGAACCAAGAAGATGAATCCCTGCAGTCACGAAAGCTTTAAATCGAGACTTTAATGCTGTTGGTTCTCGGCAGTCCAGAGGGCATTGCATTGCGGCTTCCTTGAAGCACATCCACTGCCCCAACATTCAGGACGTGCTCCCCCGTTCTGTCAGCTCATTCCGTCCAATCTGACGTCCCATGTCTCTCCCAGTTCTGCCCGGCAATCATCTGAACAAATCCCGGCTCCCACCAAACACTCCATGCTCACTTCCCATGTCTATTGTTTGTGCTTCTCCCTTGTGATGGGACTTTGTGGGATGAACGACGAGATTGATCAGGGCACGGGGTGACCACTAATGGCTGAATTGGTCGGTAATAAGTAAGTACTGATAAGGGGCCGTCCATAAATGACGTCACGCACCTGGGGGGGTCAGACATTTGTGACGATGTGTGACGAGGGGGGGGGGGGGGGTGAGAAATGTGACGTCACATCAAAATGTGCAACTTTAAATAAATATAAACACGTTCTACTTATATAAATAGACTTTTTAATAAATGTTTTCTCCTACAACATCAGAGTGCAGCGGCACATTAAATACGCACTACAATGACAATTGTTTAAAGCGATTTGAAGCATGTTTTTTTTGGGGGGGGAGGGGGGCAGAGCTTTGTGACGTCATATTTGAGGGGGGGGTCTGACTTTTTGTGACGTCGTGTGACGAGGAGGGCAGAGCTTTGTGACGTCATACTTGGGGGGGGGGTCTGACTTTTTGTAACGCCGTGTGACGAGGGGGGTCAAAAATCGTCCAAAATCGCGTGACGTCATTTATGGACGGCCCCTAAGGGGTTGACAGATATGCCGTGGGGGGGGGGGGGGCTTCATCCAGCAGTGGATTGAGAAAGCGCTGTAAATTGTTATTGTTCTTACGAATCATGATGTAGCAAACATCATTGAGGTGGATTCCCGCCAAAAATAAAACGTTGCATTGTTGCTGGTTTGTGCAGCCCCACTCGGCCTGGCACTTGTGACGTCACTTCCCGGATGTCAAGCGCACAGTAACTTAAACATTTTTTGTTCACATTAAATTGGATTAAAAACAGCAAAGGTGTTTAATAGGAAAGAAATTTACCTTTATACGTGTATCTGTAAAATGTGTTTGGTGTTTTAGGTAAAATAAAGTAGCCCGTAATATGTGGTTCCCAAAGCGTTAAATGTCTATTGCTCAGTACATATTGGTTTCAATGTCTAGGCACTGTATCCAGAGCCTTCATTTGGCTTATTTTTTGGAGGCCCTGAGCTGAAGCGCGAAGCTTTAAGGTTGGGGTTAAAATCTAATAAAGAATAGTGGCTAGCGATGATTCGCTATTTTTGTTTAACATTTCGTGGCCGTTACATTATTTAAAGATTTGACTATGATATCTAGAAAATGTGTGACGTGCCTTAACAATTCGTTGCACTACAGTATTCTTAGGTTTTTTCAGTTAAGTCACGTAAGTAAAACATCAAAATAAAAATCACGACGTTTCGGCCACAACGCAAGTAGCCGTCCTCAGGTGAAGAACAGGTCTGTCGGAAAGACAGCGTCTGAATGAAGTGTACAGTGTTAGGATTTGAATGTGAGAATGTGTTTGATGGGGGGGGGGGCTCTGTTTCTATGAGTAGAAGCCTCCCCCACCTTCAGCTGCTTGAAACCCCCGTAAGTTCTTCCTCTGCTGATGTTTCACGCCACCACTCGTCACCTGAACCTCTGCCCAGGTTTCTTTGGCACTCGCGCGGTACACGCCTGGTACGCGGTGAAGTTTGAGTCGGTTTATCCCGCGGACGGAGACTGGCTTCCCGCCATAGGAATGTGGAATTCCCACCGCGGGATCAGCGCAGACTATTGCGAATGCATACTGTTCATCCCACGGGTTTGGTTTTGAGACTGTTGGGTTTGTCCGCCGGTTTTTAGATTTATCCTTGGGGTGATGCGGAGTTGTGGAGGTGAGGCTGGGTTAGGATTTAGGCTGCGTTAAGGTTGTTGTTGTGGCTGCTCCCACTCTAAGATAGGATTCGGTTCATCTCTATGGTTGTGGTTTATGTTTAGTACTAAACTCTAAACCTAACACCAATCTCAAAGCTAACATTAACCCTAATACTAACCCTATATGTAGCTGTCGCCCTAACTCTAACCTTACCCCTAACACAAACTCTAAATGTAGCTCTAACACTAACCATATGCGTAGTTCTTACACTCACCTTACAGCTAACACTAACCATATAGCTAGCTGTAATCCTAACTTTACCCCTAACAATAACCCGAACACTCGTCCACACAATAGCTGATACTCCTGTAACAACAATGTCAGAGACAGGCTTTGTTTCAGTAATCGTATCGTTATTCGTCCAAGATCGCGTGACGTCATTTATGGACGGCCCCTAAGGGGATGACATATATTCCGTGGGGTGGGGGGGGGCTTCATCCAGCAGTGGATTGAGAAAGCGCTGTAAATTGTTATTGTTCTTACTAATTATGATGTAGTCAACATCATTGAGGTGGATTCCCGCCAAAAATCGAGCGTTGCATTGTTGCTGCACAGTAACTTAAAAAAAATTTGTTCACATTAAATTGGATTAAAAACAGCGGTGTTAAATAGGAAATAAATTTACCTTTATACGTGTATCTGTAAAATGTGTTGTCTTTTATGTAAAATAAAGTACCACGTAAAATGTGTGTCCCATAGCGTTAAATGTCCCTTGCTCAGTACGTATACGTTTCAAGGTCAGAGTACGGTATCCAGAGCCTTCATTTGGCTCATTTTTTGGAAGCCCCAACTTGAAGCGAGAAGCTTTGAGTTTGGGGTTAAACTTAAATAAAGAATAATGTTGCGCTACGCTTCGTGCTCATTTGATTTATTTAAAGTTTTGTGCTTTGTGATGATGGTGGTGTGTACACACACTGGTATCGATGAAATGTGTGACGCGCCTTAACAATTCGTGGGTTTTATACTGCACGACAATTCATTATGATCAGAAAAATAACGAGCTAGCAATCGTAGGTTTTCGTACTTATTGGGTTTTCATACTCTTTGGGTCTTTCTTTCGGTAAAGCCACGTAGATAATAGTTTTCTTTAAAAGTTGTACTAAACTGTGTGGAAAGAGGCGATGGGGGTGGGTGTTTTAAGTGATGTAAGAGGCTAGGAATATAATAGTTAAATATGACGGGAGGAACTGTGCAATGGTCAATCTTGTGCGACTTTAATGTTCACAGGTTTTTTTTTCGATTATTGCAATCACCCTAGTAAAGAAGCATGATAAAATGAATGGTAACATGACTTTCGCTTTCAACGCTGGCCAACATAATCGTTCATCGCACTACTTTTAGCGGGACTATGCTACATTATATACACACATTATTGCTTCTTTCGGTAAAGTCACGTAGGTAAAAGTAATAAATACATATAATAGGAGTAAAAATTAAATAAAAATATTAGTCCTCTATTATTTTAAAGAAAAAAATTCTTAAATAATAAAATTACTGTTTCATTACTATTTTATTTTCATTATTATTTTTTTTATTACTTATTTTATACCTACGTGACTTTACCGAAAAAAACCTAAGAGCACTTATACAAGTTTAACTTTTTGACCCCACCCCTAGCTTCAAAGCTCATGGGGTTTCTCCAGGATAAATACTGATTCTAACGGGACAAATGTTTGGTGCTGTTAATACCAAACGCGCTGCGGTTTCATTGGCCCTGTCTCGCTCGCCGTATTACGCAAGTGGAGGGGGGGATACAATTAAAAGTTCCAAGTGTCGAAATATTTTCCACAAAAAATAAATACGAGGACAAACATAATTGCGACGTTTCATATAGGTGTACACAACATTTTCTAATCAAAACACAACATTTTGTTAAGTACAAATCTTAATTCCCGCTGACTTCAACCCCCCCCCCCTCCAACCTGACACTTGGAATCGCCACCAACGTCACGTGACGATATTTTCGCGCCAAAAAAAGCGCGGGAAAGTTGCGGCCTGATCGGCGAGTCCAGAGATCGGTTTCCTTTTCGTGGCGGCGCGGGACATCAATTCGCTCGCTAAACTAAACGAGCCAAGCGCTGTTCGTTGCAAAGAGATGGCGCCTAAAGACTACGCTACTGAGAAAGGTAAATTGCTTGCTTTTTGCGCTGTGCGTCTCGAGTCTTACTTTAATCGTCATGAACCGTCATCGATCCACTGCTGGATGAAGGCCTCCCCAAATCCGCCACCATCTCCAGCATTCAATCTAGATTTGAAGTACATCTCCATCGATACGGTGCAATAGTCCCCCCGGGCACGCCAGGTGACGATATACTCGCTGCGTCTCCACGATGAACACCCTCCTAAGCGGTTCCTTAATGAACTATACAAGTCGATTTGTCTCTCTCGCGCTCACCTCATCGCTTTCTTAGCCACCCCTAAGATGCAAATGCAGCGTTGTCACAATGGACGAGTCTATCCACAGGACAATCAAGCGTGTTACGTGTACGTGTCCTTTGTCAATCGACTGCTGGATGAGGGCATGCTCCACTCTGTGACGATCGCGGAGGTTATTTCTCCATACTTCAGCCATTATCGTACACACTCTTAGGGGTTTTTTTCGGTAAAGTCACGTCGGCAAAAATATGAGTAAATAATAAAATATTATAAATAATAATAGAGATAAAATAATAAATCACGACGTTTCGGAGGCAACACAAGCTTCCTTCGTCAGGTGTAAAAAAGGCACAGAAAAATAACTGTAGTGGGAGTTATTTGTGATGGGGCATTAATATATTATCGTGCATTATTTGATTGGTAAAGCCAGGCAGAGTACATGGGAGCATAGCAGTAGGGTACAACAACGGGGTTTTGCTGTCCTGGCCTCCGCAGCCTGTAACAACAACAACCTGTTCCATGCATGGTGGTCACTCATTCGAGTCTCTTTGGAGGCGCTCTGTCCACGATAAAGCTTCTGAGTTTACCCTTCCATACTGGACGTCTGTGAACAAAGAGCTTAATAGCTCATCGGATTCCTCCAGTGTGTATATATATATTTTTTTAAATTCTGTTTTGGGTCCATTCTTACGTATGGTGACATGTTCGGGAGCTAAATGTCAACTTCGAGGCCTGCTGGTCACGAGAGGCCTTCAAGGTGGAAGATTTCGTGTAGTATTTGCCGTTCCCCTCCACCCTTCGTCGAAGGCGCGCACACTAAAGTGATATTATTGTACTCTTTGGTTCTTTAGCTAAAGTCACGTAGGTATACAATAAAATAAAACAGTTTATACCTACGTAACTTTACCGAAAGAACCAAAGAGTATGGATTCCTGCAGTCACGAAAGCTTCAAATCAAGTTTGGTATTATTGTGTATGATCGGTCCATAGTTTTAGGTACATGGCCACAATCGCACACTACTGATACTTGTGTTTAAGTTTCCTTTTACGAAGAGATGCGGCGTATCGGCCTCTTCATATCCTGGTGCGTGCGCTCGATGGTTTTGACACCATTGTGTTGTTGGAGTTTCGGGGAAATTTGGTTCTCGGCTCATAAACTACGTTTCCTAATAACGTCAATTTTGTGTTTAAAGAAACAAACAAATTAAAATGTTTGAGCTTTCTCTCCAGGAAACTTCCGTTGTTAAATGCAAAGTAAAAGATGTAGTTTTTCCACAGGTGGCGTTTTTACTGTTGAAAGTTCATCTTCGGCTGTCTCCGCGAACTCGATATTTTCAACCACACCCCATTATTAAAATAAATAATGACAATATTTAGCTGGTTAATGAACTAATCTTCCCACTTGTGTAGGAGGTTCTACCTTGGGCTGTATGTTGTGCCAGGTTCAGTGACATTGAGACTGATAGACATTACCCCTGTGTGTGTGTGTTGTGTTTGTGTGGTCACAGACACCTGCAAAAAGTTCCTGCAAGAGTTTTACAAGGATGATGGTCTGGGCAAGAAGCAGTTCAAGTATGGTGAGCAGCTGGTAAGAGAGGCATCTTCAGAACCTTTCGTCACATGTCCTTGGAAGAGAAGTGTGTGCGATGTGTCAACATCGCCACTGGCGTGGTACTAGCCAATCACCTCGTCTACAATGTCGGCCTTCATAGGTGCTCGCTAACAGCACTTGCCACAGCAGTCTGTTTAGGCTACACGGGGCAGCTTTGTCTTTGTCTCACTCGTGGTGCCAGACTTAACTGAGGAGAGCTTACCGATCTAATTGTCACATGGTGTGTGTTTTTCATGGCCAAGAAATGAAATTGGGTTTCTGAACCTATTTGGCAAACTTACCGGGCATCACTTTTTGTTTTGCAAATTTTTATTTTGGGGGTAGAGTAGAGTGGTAGCGTGGTGGTTAGTGCACTGCGCTACAGTACTGGCGAACCAAATTCAATTCCTGCCAACGGCTAACGTCAGTCGAGAGTCGTATCGGAATCTTTTCTCAGACCTTCCTGAGCTCGACTCAACCTTTTTAAAAGGGTGCCTCTTGCAGTGTTGTGACAAAGATCGTAAAGGCAGTTGGGCCATGTGTGGTGTCCCTCAAACCACCACATCTTGTGCCGCACCTGCCCCGACATAGCGCCAATGGATAAACTTTTATCCTTGCGCGCAGGTGCATCTGGCTCAGCGCGAGCAGGTGTCTCTCTGCATCGACCTGGATGACCTTGCGGAGTTGGAGCCAGAGCTGGCTGAGCACGTTGTGGAAAACGCGCGCCGCTACGCCGCACTCTTCGCGGACGCTGTGAGCGAGCTGCTGCCCGAGTACCGTCAGGGAGAGGTGAGTGCAGGGGGGCTTTTCCCACCAGTTGTGAACAGCTGTGATGCAGTGGTGAGTGCATTGTGCTATGAGCCCGGCGACCTTAGTTTTTATTCTTGGTTACGGCTAGCTCACATCGGCGGCGAGATATATCTATAACCGGTCCCTTCACCAACCTCCCTTGAAGTTGAGTGAAACAACCCCCACATTGTTCGGGAGGTCTTCATCCTCCAGAGTGAGTGACAAATGAAGAATCTCAATGGACTTCCCGCCATTTGTTATTTAATAGGTGTTTGCCAACTACACTTGCGCCAGTGGGAGCCCTCACCGAGTCTGTGCATCGCTCTGGCTTGCTATTATCCCTGCAGCCAGTGCAGAAGGACGCGCTGGACGTTTACATCGAGCACCGGCTCATGCTGCAGAACCGGCATGGAGACGCGGATGCACACGACCCCAAGAACCAGTACCCACCGGAGCTGATGCGGCGCTTGTACGCACACACACGCATATACACATTTGTTTTCGTGCTCGCTCAAAGGCAAACGTGTCTTGTCATTGTGATTACTATCACCATCGTTTTCTTTATTTTTTGGAGGAATTGCAATGTCCTTGAAATACTGGATTAAATTCACTGTCTCTACCCACACTATTTTGAGGATACATGCCATATCATTATCATTGTTTTGATAGAATAAAATACATTTCAAAAGTAGATATTAGGTACCAACCACTGCACTGTCCATTAATATTTGTGTGTGTCTCAACATTGCGTGTGTACGTGTGTGAGCATCCTGTGCGTGCTGTGTGGTTATGAATGTGCCGTGTGTGTGTGAACTTACCTTGTGTGTATAAGCGTGCCCTGTGTGAACCGTGCCCTGTAAACATGCTGTATGTGCGCGTAAACGTGCCACACGTGTGACTGTGCCCTGCATGTGCATGTGTAAACTGTGCTGTGCGTGTCAACGTGCCTTGTGTGTGTGTGTGAATCGTGTGTCTGTGCGCTCCGGCAGTGAGCTGTACTTCAAGGCGCCTGGCACGTTGAAGCCGCTGAGCGTGCGTGATGTGAAGGCCAACCGCATCGGGGAGCTCGTGACGGTGCGCGGCGTGGTGACACGCGCCACCGAGGTCAAGCCCATGATGGTGGTGGCCACCTACACCTGCGATCAGTGTGGCGCCGAAACCTACCAACCGGTAACATCCCGACTCTGTGCTTACACCTTTGTCCGTTGTAATTCTTTGTCGATTTGAGCAGCATTAAAAATAGAGCAGGGGGCGCTTCAAGCAATTGATTCCTTGACCTTAAATCAGAAAAATATAAACATTTGGAATAAATGACCTCACCACTATTCCCATTTGTGCCGCTGGACTGGAGGTGTTTGACGGGGATTTTTGACGTGACGTCATTTGGCATTGTCACCCGTATCGCGCAGGGCATTGCTTGTAGGGAGTTTCCCACCTTCGGGAAACAGAATATGGGGTTGGCCTCCATTTAAATAATCTTCCACAATAAAAGTACAGGAAATCCCTGGGTGACAGAAGGGTTAGGTTCCCGAGAAACGATTCGTAACCCGAATTTTCCGTATGTCGGAAACTGAACAATTTTCCCCCAAAATCAAGATAAAATCCCATAGCTGGATATAGTTGTGCTTCCCCTTCTGTTTTCTCTCAATACTGTGTTGCGCTGTTGTCCGTTTTCTATCGCGACCTGCATTGTATCGCTGAACTTTCTATAATTCTTTCATTTAATAAAATATGTACCCTAACACTAACCATTATTAAACTAATGGAATACACACTGTGTTCAATTGTTTATGAATACCACAAAACATTTAATATTAATTGTTAACAGAAAGCAGTCATGAATGTTCGTTTACCGTGGATTCATTAGGCTAGGCCTAGACTTTCAAACACATACACACAGACAAAGGTGGAGTAGGCTCGTCTACACATACACACACAGTACATAGAGTAAATAACTCGTGAAATAAACTTAAAATGAAGCAAACTAGTGGATATGCGACGTTGCACTGCGTGCACGTTTTGAGCGTTGCACAAACGTCACCCGCATGGCCTACCATCCCTTTCCGTCGCGCGGGCAGATCGCGTCCACCTCCTTCATGCCGCTGGCGCTGTGCCCAAGCCGCGACTGCCAGACCAACAAGTCCGGGGGACGACTCTACCTGCAGAGCCGCGGCTCCAAGTTCGTCAAGTTCCAGGAGCTCAAGATACAGGAGCACGTACGTGACCGCCACACGACAGCATCTGCAGTTTGGGTTTACGTTAGGCAGAAAGTGTTTTTCGCGAATTTACCGCGGGCGGATATATACAGCGCCCCCCGCATATCATCGTCGGCCACGGTAAATTCGTCCTGGAAGAAGCGACTCCGTAGGCGGTCACTGTCGCACGATCCTGTAACAATCCAGCATACAAGCTGTGTGCTTTGACAGTACATGCAGTTCTGGTTATGTTAGGATGTACAGAGTGTTCTCGAAATAATTTGGACATGTGTACCCATGTTGAGTTGGCCCAGTATTTCCAGTTCACACCATTGTTTGTCTGGAGAGATTGCTTCCTTGGTAGATGGCAATGAAGTTTATACCCCTGCATTAGCACCCACCCCCTGAGCCAGTTAAGACACTGAGATCATGTTGAGTCTGTTTGGACGCAAGTATCAAAGTATCACCTCTCATTTCGTTTGGCCAGTGAAGGTTATTGTTTTGGCGAGGACCACTCACACAGCGCAGCAGCTGTTGACATCTCTTGGGGTGGTACTTGTGTTGATACAAGTTGATAAATCACTACATAACTACGCTACACTCCCCTATTCTGCTCTCCCCCCGTGTCTTCACATTTCCCCCACCTGTGTCTTCACGTCTCCCCCCACACACCCCACCGTGCAGAGCGACCAGGTTCCCGTGGGCTCCATCCCGCGTGCCATGACGGTGTGCGTGCGCGGAGAGAACACGCGTCTTGCTCAGCCCGGTGACCACATCTCCATTACCGGCATCTTCCTCCCCGTACTCAAGCAGGGCTTCCGTGCCATGCAGCAGGTGACAGCATTTCTGATTTAAAGGTCCCCTCGTCGTACGGCAGAAAATTTGATCGGAGGTCGTCGTATTGCGGGCTATTTGGTCAGAGGCGGAATGGCTCACGTGGTTCGTAATGTCCGTATCGGAGACAATGAGCTGGCACTCCTGAGATCTACGTCGTCACCTGCGATAATATCTCGCGATGTTGCATGTTATGCTCTGTGTGACATCATTTCATTGTGCGGCCAAGTTAATACTTTCCAAGACAAACACGTGTTCAAAGTGTTACGTAATCACGCATGATTATTCCTCGCTTGCTTTTGACAAGTTTCATCCGTGTGTCGCCCAGTCATCGTCACCCTCAATTGCGGTGGCTGCCCGATTATATTTCACAAAATCGCGCGAAGCCGTTCGGCCTGACCTAGGGACTCATCCTGACCCTAGTGACCCCTGGCCGTCTCCCGTGCTGTCCTCCAGGGGCTGCTGTCTGAGACGTTCCTGGAGGCGCACCGCGTTGTCAAGATGAACAAAACCGAGGACAACGAGCTCGACGTGGAGGAGCTGTCGGAGAGCGAGCTGAGGCAGATCACGGGTAAGCCAGGGATTTCTCTCCTTTCGTTTTTTAGTCGTTTTCACCACCGTCTTCCCCGATCGCGCCTTCGGTGTCAAGTTGTGACGAAGACGTGCGGAAGCGGAAGTAGAGCAAGCCGAGAGGGGAAAAGTGAAAGACGACATGTTATGCACGCGCTCACCTGCGTTGACTCCGGAGTGGATTTGTCTTTGTGGGAACGGCAGCGTAACGGTTTAGCGCGATGCGCTACGAACACAAGCACCCAAGTTCGATTCCTGCTCATGGCCAACGCCAGTGACGATTATCTGAACCGGTCATGGTCCTTCCCTGGGTCGACTCGGCCTCAAATGAGTACCTGGTGCAGTGTAAGCAAAGGAAGTTGGGCGTGGCACTGGCCACCATCCCCTTGTGTGCCATGCCGGTCTTCATAGGTGCTGCTCGCTTAACAGCACTCGCCCAAAAAATGTTGTCACTGCTTACAAAAGGGGATCTTTGTCTCGTGTACGCGTGGTGAGCGCTCTCCGGCACTAACCTATGGCGTTCGTGACGCAACAGAGGAAGATTTCTATGAAAAATTGGCGGCATCTATTGCGCCCGAGATCTACGGGCACGAGGACGTGAAGAAAGCGCTGCTGCTGCTCCTCGTGGGTGGCGTAGACCGCTCCCCACGCGGCATGAGAATCCGAGGTGTGACCCCCCCCCCCTCCCAGCCATCTCCTCCCTTCTCTGCTCACCTCTTCCCACCTCTGATTAGCACGGCTGACTACCTACGATGCTAAATAAGTTCAACCTACACACGGTTCAACATACATACCTCTCTCCCGGTGGTGCCTCCCCGGTCTCCTGCCAAAGCAGGTCAATCACAGCTGTGATTGTATCACGAGCAGGGTTGCCGCGATGTGACGATATCGTGATAGGTCGTTCGATATGAGATTCGCAATAATCGTTTAGTTTGTTTGCTAAATATTTTTTAGTCATGATTATCGTTGCTTATTGTAATTACTTCACGAAATATTTCTGAAATAAACAATAGTTGAAATAAAATAAGAAATAGCTATTACACATGAAATTAATGCAGTGCAAAACATGGGAGAATATTAATAGGTGACATGAGGTTTATACGAATTTATCGCTGTTATGGTTCATTTAATTTATTCCTATGTGACGGACAACATTTGCTTTGTTAGGGATACAGATTGCAAAGTTGCCATAACTAGAAGTCTTGCAGCAGGCTTATGTTGTGTGAACTTCAGTGGAATAACTTTCAAGTAATCGTTATTTGTGCTGTAACTACAACAAAGCACACAAAAATACAATAAAAATGCTAAACAGCAATTACAGATTTATGGGAAACTGAAAACTCACAATCGTCGTATTGTGAAATTTTTTTCATTGCGGAAACCCGACTTTACCTCTTCGTTTGAAAGCCCTGGGTGGTATTGCTGATGATGCAAGAGTGTCCGTGCATGAACATCACTTGCCAGCTTTCAAATGGTGCTCGCCGATGGCCCGTGCCACTGCGGTGCATTGTGGTTAACAGGAGTGTGTCTCGCCGTGTGTTTCCTAAAGGGAATATCAACATCTGCCTGATGGGAGATCCCGGTGTGGCCAAGTCGCAGCTGCTCTGTTACATCGATCGACTCGCCCCCAGAAGTACGTGCACATTCGCACAAACACCTTCCTCTGGCATACATTGATAATGTGTATGTTTGTCTTTGTGTAATTGTGTTTGTATGTAGTGTAAGTGGTTAGTGCATTGCGATTTTCGATTCCCGCTCACGACCAATAATAGTGGTGAATATTTGAATTGGTCCAAGGCTTTTCTTAGGTCGACGCAGCCTTAAATGAGTACCTATTGTCGAGTGTAAATATCACCGCTTGGGATACATATGCAGCCGAGCGTGATGCTAACCACTCATCCCCACGTGTGCCGTCCCGGGCTTAAGAGGCGCTCGATAACAGCACTTGCCTCAACAGTCTGCACCACCGATTAGCATGGTTGGCTACTAATGGTGCGAAAGAAGTTCATCATACATATGGGGGGGGATCTTGGTATTTGTACCCAAAACTCCTATACCACTGCAACAATTTAAAGGAAAAATTGGAAATATACTTGCAACTTACCTCGTGTAGCGTAGCAACATAATAACGTTGCCCCCTACGGCAATACTACTGCAGACGATACTCGCCTGCAAAACATAGCGCCTTAACAATATCCTTTGTGCTCATGAATGAATGGCGCAATGACAAAATATACACAACTACAAAATGACGAGCAACCGCCACGAACCCTTGCGTGCGCCCGGTAAAGTGCGTGTTTGCGCGCGCGTGCCTGCCTCTTGTGCGCGCCTGTGCAACCCTTGCAGGCCAGTACACGACGGGGCGTGGCTCGTCGGGCGTGGGGCTGACGGCGGCCGTGCTGCAGGACCCACTCACGGGGGAGATGACGCTGGAGGGCGGCGCTCTGGTCCTCGCCGACCACGGGGTCTGCTGCATCGACGAGTTCGACAAGATGGCCGACAGCGACCGCACCTCCATCCACGAGGTCATGGAGCAGCAGACCATCTCCATCGCCAAGGTGACTTGGGGGGGGTGGGGGCTTCGACCCGGCACTGCGGTGGCGTGGTGTTAATTACCTCGCTTGGTATGCAGGAGATCGTGGGTTCGATCCCGACCCTGATGCCTGCTGCTGTACATTTGGAGTTTACGTGTCTCTTTCCCCGTGGTCGCGTGGATTTTTCTTTGGGTCCTCCGTTTTTTCTCTCCACATTTAGAATCGACGTGCGTTTAGAGAGTGGGCCTTACCTGGTAAAATTTGTTTAGTTTAGCTTACGCACGGCGCTCTGCGCCGGTGGTGGAGGCTGAACGGGAGCGGCGGGGCGCGCAAGTCGAATCGACGATTGCGTTTGGCAGGCATTAGTGTCAATCAAATGTCTTTCTCGATGTTCAGCTTAGACCAGGGTTCTTCAACTGGTGGGATATGGCAGTGGGGGGGGGGGGGTATTCTGTTGCAGTCGCTGACTGGGGATAAAGGTACAAAACAGTATTTACAGACATGGAAGACAAACACGTTGGAGAGCGTAACAATCCACGCGTGTGCACGATTTTTCCCCGACTCGTTTTGTTAAAATCTGCTCATCACCTCATCCCGCCCTCTTAATTATTATTTCCCTCTTTTCTCTCCACCGCGGGTCCGTCACCCAGGCTGGCATCATGACGAGCCTTAACGCGCGCTGCTCTATCCTGGCGGCCGCTAACCCCGCATACGGCCGCTACAACCCCAAGAAGTCTGTGGAGCAGAACGTGCAGCTGCCCGCGGCGCTGCTCTCTCGCTTCGACCTCCTGTGGCTCATCCAGGACAAGCCCGACCGCGACAACGACATCCGGTGAGTTGTGGGTTTTAGTTTAGGCGAGTGAGCAGTTTGGTTAAGAGATGACGAGGTGGCTCAGAGGTGAGAGCGCTAAGCTGACACCGCTGATATCCTAGGTACGAATCCAGGCAGCTCATCGGTTAAATCGGGTCGTCAAGCATAGTGAAGTGATGGTCTTAGCCCCGTCACCAATGACTGCAAAAAAAATATTCAAATTAACTTTGGTTCCGCATTTAATTTGCCTCAATTCCAGATGTGAGAGTTAAGAATATCAGTGACGGTCATCACAATCGTTATCGTCAGTGACAGAGAAGGTGGCCTCTAATGTGTGGTCCAGAGGTCACTTGAAGGATTTGTCGAAGTAGCTCTGTGGTATTTTCTTCCCTGGAATCTTTTTGTTTAACACAGAGTTGCACTGCTTTGTGAGAGTTCTAAATTGATTCTTTCTCTAAAACTTGGCTTTGTTAACATAATTTGGTAAAAATTGGGATAAAAGCTAAAATTAGTTTTTTTATTTCTTATTGCATCACATTCCCTGAAATAAATTCAGTATCTTAGCATTGCCAGCTCAGCCCTTGGAACTCTGAGCCACCCAGCCACCACCTTGATTACTAGTTGATGTATTGCGTGTGAATGAGAGCGTGTGCGTGTATATACCTTAGCACTTCGCACCTATCCTGGCACGAGCATTTTGGTGATTTCATTCACTTCGTGGCGAATGGCGGCTGTTGTGTGCATGAGTGTGTAACCGTGTATGTGGATGTATGTTATACAGGTTGGCGCAGCACATCACCTACGTGCACCAGCACTGCCACCAGCCACCCTCCCAGCACACGCCACTCGACATGAAGCTCATGCGGTAAGAATCTGCTTTCTCCTCTTCTATTTGCTCGCTCGTTCAATCACCTGTGCATTCGTTCATTTGCTCATCCACTCACTTACTTAGTAGCACATGTACTTATCCACCCATACGCTGACTCACCCACTCCCCGAAACAATAACTCATCTAGCCATTCATTAGCTCACTCGCATATTCACTTGCTCGCTTACTCACCCCACTCGCTTACCCCACCCATCTACCCGATGACCAACCCACCCTCTCGCCCATTTATTCATCCACTCACCCAATGACCCACCCGTGTGCACCCACTGACAAAACTCGCCCAATAACGGAGACACTCGCACACTGACCCACCTACTCGCCCAATCATTTGGGTGGGTGGGTTTTACAACGGCGAGGATTTATTTTGTCTCGTGTGGTTTCTCGGCAGGCGCTACATCGCCTTGTGCCAGCGGCGGCAGCCGGCCGTGCCCGACACGCTGGCGGACTACATCACGGCGGCGTACGTGGAGATGCGCAAAGAGGCGCGCGTGAGCAAGGACACGACGTTCACGTCCGCGCGCACGCTGCTCGCCATCCTGCGGCTGTCCACCGCACTGGTATGTGCGTGGTGTGTACACCGGCGTGTGACCATTTTAAATCCTGCATGTGCAGGTTTGCGTAAAAACACGCACGCCCACTAACAAATGTGTCTTCTGTGTATTCTTGAGGTGTGTGTTTGTGTCTGTATATAGGCAGTTGGGTAGAGCAGTGAGCACTGGTTAGTGCGCTGCACTACGAACGAGTTAACTCGAGTTTGATTAATAATTGAGCTTTTTGGGTTAGATCACATAAATATATAAATGTGTCGTTAAAACCCGCCACCACCCGACACAGCCAACTAGTAAGGGTTGTCCCATAAACAGAACTTGCCAATTCGTCACTAGTAAACCGAGTTCGATTCCCTGTTACGGCTAACATCGGCAGCAGGTGATATCTAAACCCTTCCTGGGCCCTCCCTTAGCTCGATGGCATTAATTGAGTTACCTTGGTTCAGTGCGTAAAAATATCAGCGATGGAAACACAAAGTGGACGCAAGGGGCATTGTGCCGACCGCCCCCAGCCTCCTCATGCGGTGCTGTAGGCGCTGGCTCGCGGCGCTTGTCCCAACAGCCTGTGTGTACGCTGTCTGCGTGTGCTGCAGGCTCGGCTGCGTCTGGTGGACGTGGTGGAGAAGGAGGATGTAAACGAAGCCATGCGACTCATGGAGATGAGCAAGGACTCGCTCATAACCGACCGCGGGCAGCCGACCAGGTACCCAACCCAGTTCTCTTATCACCCACCCCGATGTGAGGGAAGTTGAAAGGCGAGAAGTGCGAGGAGAGAAGCCGAAAGAGAATGCCATAGAGGGTTTTTTGGGTTAGATCGCGTAAATATAAATGTGTTATTAAACCCGCCACCAATCAACACAGCCAATTGGTAAGGTTTGTCACGTAAACAGAAAATGTCAATTCGTTACTCGTACAGTACACCGATGTGTTGGAGAGTAAATGCACAACATTTACAATTGGGTATAACGACACATTAATAACCCAAAAAAACCTATTTTATGGATGATATTGTTTGCGAAAGCCTACATGTTAAAACAGAGAATGTGTTGTGATATGCAGTATGATGGTTGAACATGGTATGGTTCGGGTAGAGTCCTCAACATGGGTGGGAGAATCAATAACTGAGGTTCATTGGGAACGGTAGCTATGTGAGTATCGACAGACGGGTGATGAGGAGGTGACTGAATGCCAGTGAGCTAGTGACTTCACGTTGAATTCTCTCAATTATAGTCGCCCCTCACTGTCACGTGGGCAGTTAATTCTGAAGTTTCATCGACGTTGCTTTTGCCGCCATCGTTGCAACGAATGTGACTGTCGTGATGATACTCGCGCAGGACCCAGCGCCCGTCGGACGTCATCTTCAGCCTCATCCGGGAACTGGCGCCTGCCGACGGCACGAACCGTCGCGTGCGCTATGCCGAGGCTCTGTCGCGGTGCGTGTCGCGGGGGTTCACGCCGGCGCAGGTTCACACTGCGCTCGACGAGTACGAGGAGCTGAACGTGTGGCACGTGAACCAAGCGCGCACCGCCATCACCTTCATGTGAACCCGCCCGTCCGCCTCAACATTGACACACGTACACACACACAAACATACACTCTTATGATCGCATATAAATATGCGTGTAGTTGCCCGTGACAAAAAATTGCGTGTTCGTATTGGCAATCACGCAATGTCTGTTTTAGCGTATTTACAAAAAACATTAAAACCTTGTTGCCACGATGTAGTCTACCTAAACAAATGGAAAAAAGAGGTAACTTGTCAACTATAAATTATGGAGAAGGTAAATCGTTAAAGCCCCTATTGAATACCACTTGCCATTTTATATCCACGTTCAAGAATCGCACCCAGGTTTTCAAGATCGTAGTGCAGTGCTTAAACCACTGCAACACCAATCCCAAACACTCTTTTAACAATTATGTAAACAAAAGTTTGATTCCAGGTCCCCAACTTTATTCATGATAGTTTTCAAATTGATTATGCTTAAGGAACTGGTTATCAATCTGATGCAATCTTCCGAGCAAAAAGAACGATTATCACGGTTGTACGTAGGTTGAACTTCTTTCGCACCGTATGTAGCCAACCTTGCTAATCAGAGGTGCGTGGGGGTGGGGAACAACAAACGAAACACAACAATCGCTTCTAAAGAAATGGGTTTTAAATCTAGATTCACAAGTGCATAGCTCCAGTGACTTCCTAATATCAGTTGGCTACCTACGATGCGAAAGAAGTTCAACATACATACAAGTACAGACTAAAATCCTATTCTGTAGTGTTATTAATCCTGCCTTGCTCCATAATGAAACATCCTTTGTAAGGTAATGTGTGTAGGCTAAAATGTGTACTTCACTTGTCAGTGTTGTACACGTTTGCTTTTCACTATCGGTTAGTTTTTCTACCCCAGTACGTGTGAATAAAAATTGTTCGTGATTCGCATCTACATGTTGCACACATGTTGTTAATCGTTGCGATCATCATCAGCTGTGATCAATCCACTACTCAATGTCGGCCACCCCAAGCCATCGCGCTCTCTCTCTCGGATTCCTGTTATGAAACAGTCCATCTGGCACCTTGTACATGAGCCAATTTCATCGCTCCACCATCTCTGTGTTGGACGTCCTTTTCCGGTGCGTTCCCTCCTCTGGCTCCCTCATTAGTCTTCGTCACCGGCCATCATCCCTTACAGCTGTGTCCCCTGCCCAAGCCCCCTTGCGTTTCTTAAGTTAAAGTGAACATCCACGCTCTCTTCTCTCTAATTCACAGCGTACATTTCTCCACGCTGCTTTGTATAGCTTTCAATTGTATTCATGAATGTCCTTTTTCATGTACCACAATTAATACAACTTTGAACGCGCACCATTCTGGTTACCATATTTCACTGCTCTCAAGATAGGCTATGTGCTCTCTATGTTTGGTTGTGTTCTTTTTTGCTAGAAAGCTATGTTGATGACTGGTGTGGTTTATTCAGTCTGGTTTAAAATGTGTTACAAGGTTCACTTGTGATAGTAGTTTGTGATGCATGGCTTGTAAGGGGCCATCCATTTAGCATGGAGGGTGAGGGGGGGGGTTAACCAAAATTCCTACGCTTGCGTACGGGAGTCTACTGACAATGTACGCATAGGAAACGGGGGGCGGGGGTAAAGTCTCGATCAAATCAGTCCACCTTGATCGTTTCTGCGTGGATTAAATATCGGTTTGTATAGGATTCAGAGGGGGGGGGGGTGCGTCAAGCTTACATACGCAGGTGGAGGGAGGTGTGTAAAGAGTACGCGTGCGTACAGGGAGGTGGGGGGTTAAGTTTTTACAGATTTTTGCGTACATAATAAATGGATGGCCCCTAATGCAGTTACCTGGTCCAGTTTAGTATTGCAGCAGATGTAATCCTCTGGATGTTACGTTTCCTGTTTGAATAAAGTGCTCTTTCAATTGTTACTTGTCATGTATTTTTTTTACCAAATGCAACTTAAAAAGACGATTTGAATTTGGCGTGTCAAACTGCGACTGCATCTCTTATGTTTGCTTAACTAGGGAAGCGTCAGTCTTGTGACTGCTTTTCAGGAGGGTCCTGCCAAGTTTTTGCACCAGGGGATCATGATTGCTATGTACAAGTATCGCTGAGTAATTCGCTGGTAGTTTTTTTTGTTTCAAATTTGACATTCGGACCATAACACGCATTGCCCTACTATGCAAATGATGTCAGGGGATCTTTCACGAGCGCTGTGACAACGCGTGGGTTTTTATTATGGTTATATGCCCGTAGTAATGATCAAACCTGCAACAAGGGGAACATGCGCTATCATACGGCCCCTGATGCGCAGAATTTGCCATTGAGTTAATTTCGTTCCTAGATTCTCCCTCGCTGCAGGAGGATCAAAGGTTCAAATATATACTATTTAAGGAGCTTGAAACGAATGCAATACCATTCTGAAATAAAATTTCAACAATACAGTTCGTGCCCCGGTAGTTTAAGGTTGCATGGGGTGGGTATATACAGCTACTGTAATTTATCCATTCGAGTAAAATCGAAATTTCGACGATATTATCCAAGCCAAAAGGATGAAGTTTTTCGTCGTGTCTCCCACTATTCAGGTTGGGTCTATGCATAATTATCTCGTGGCTTGTAACTAATATGAGTTCATTCTAGATTTGAAGCTTTCGTGACTGCAAGGATTCATACTCTTTGGTTTATTCGGTAAAGTCACGTAGGTATAAAATAAATGAAAACAACTAAATTAAATCACGACGTTTCGGGCGCAACACAAGTGTCCGAAACGTGATTTAATTTAGTTTTCAATTTTTTTTTACCTACGTGACTTTACCGAAAAGACCAAAGATTAATCTGACTTAATGTTAATACTCGCCGAAAGTGAAGGACTTTGACCATATGGAGAGGCATTTAGGTTTAAATACCAAGAAACGACGGTGGAAATGAAAGCGATAGACACGTATTTGTTAAAACGTGGCCAGGCGTGTTACGTCTCCTCGGATCCTTGGGATGATGGTGGCTTTTGAATATTCACTCATTAAAACAAATCTTAGCAGCTACAGAACTTCCAAGCTGATAATGTTTTATGTGCATACCCGTGAGTGCTCGAAGGCCGTACTACAAAAAAGATTAGAATGTATACGAAATATGATAATTGTTTTTTTTACCCTTTTATCTGGCAACAAAACTGACACCTTTTTTTTACAAGGAGTCATGTTTACATTGGCCACAATACCTGCGGTCGGAATGCAAACAAAAAACACAACTCTGATAATGTATGCACTGTCCTTGAAATTGATTGGTCCACACCCGAGACAGCTTTTCTTAGAGCCTAGTCTCACATGGTGTTGGACCAGATGACGCCTTTTGGCGTGTGGACCAATCAATTTCAAGGACATTATCAGAGTTGTGTTTTTTGTTTGCATTCCGACCGCAGGTATTGTGGTCAATGCAAACATGACTCCTTGTAAAAAAAGGTGTCAGTTTTGTTTCCAGATAAAAGGGTAAAAAAACAATTATCATATTTTTCTACTGGCAAAGGAGGTTCCAATGGAGGTATACGAAACTTAACAGTTTTTTTTCTCGTTCTGTCGTCATCTTTGTCTCACCTCAATTCCACGGATTGGGGTTTAAATGCACGTGCCCGCCAACAGGGGGAGTGCACAGGGCTTAATACCCACAAATCATAGCGGCTTCTCAACGCGAAAAGCCAGATACGCACTCACTTTAGTGAAGTTAAATAAAGAAATGAAGGTAGTAGATGTATGACTATTTTAATTTAAAATAAACTTTGAGAAGCATTTTCTGTTGCTAATACAATTGCATTTAGTGTCCACGTAAGGGGCCCCATAGTGTACATTGTATGGAGGCTGAGTATAAGTATGGCCGAGAAGACCTGTAAGCCTTTGATGTGTTTTCGGGTTATACCGAATTGTTATTTTTGGAGGGAAGCGGCCGAAACTCTTGGGTTTGTCGCTTCCTCTATACAGTTTTAAAGAAAGGGTTTTCAATCGATACCGTGCGCGATTTGTATATAAGTCCCGACTGTCGTTGAGGTATGGCTCACGGTTGTAACCACGCACAGAACAGTATTAGTATGGCATAGCGTTGTAGTCACCGAATGAAATATACGTTGTCGAGCGCAAATGGTTACCGGTACTCTTTTATTTGGGCATACCAATTAAAGCAATGTTGATTTTGAGAAAGACGTTCTTAAGTTGCCAACCTTTTAGAAATAAATATTTTAAGATTCTTCCACGAATCCAAAGAAGTCGATCTGTTATCCATATAATACATTTTGGAGGATGGGCAAATTCAAGTTAAATTTTCGCTGTTTAATCCATCTCTTATTAATAACACCGGCAATTAATCATGAGAGAAGCGACACCCGTATAGGTTTTGGCCTCTTCCTTACAAGGATACAGTAAAAATGCAATCATTAAGTTAGTAATATCTCCATAATCTTCATATTACATTTCATAACCTGTAAAAATTATACAACCCCAGGAAATGTTGGACACTCCCGCCCATTCCTCCACTTTTTGTGGGCTTCTCAGGCTTCTGTTATCCAAAAACATGTCTTATAAATTAAAATAATTGTTTTAAGCTTGAAGCAACCACATTGTACAATATTATGGTGCCCAAGCAGTCAGACATTTGAGTCTTGATGCGCATGACGTCACTGCCTTGATGTCACCTCATCGCTAACACAAAAATGTGAATACTCAAATGGGAAGTATTGTATTACACGTAATTATCGCTGTTGTTTATGACTTTTCGACTGCAACACAAGCATTCATCATTTTTCACACTTGATGATGATTGCTTGTGTTGCAGTCGAAACGTCGTGAGAATTTTTCTTGTTTTATATTTTTACTATTTTATTATTTCCCTTCTACGTGACTTTACCGAAAGAACCAAGAATAATAAATTCTGTTTTTATTTTATTCTTTTATTTTTTCCCTTCTACGCGACTTTACCGAAAGAACCAAGAATATATAAAAAAAACCCCCACTAAGGGTTTGACGGCTCTGATTAAATCGTGCCTAATCGAATCGCTGCGCGCTCGAATCGACGCACGACAACGCAGCGACGGGAATCGATTCCCTTTTCGTTGGGTTCCGGTTACCCCCCCCCCCTGCCGCCCCCCCCCTCCCTGGCAACCGTTGCCAGGGGCCCAAGCGGCGGGGGCTTCGCGCGCGTTGTGAGGCCGCCGGTTAAAAAGGAAAACTTCCATCGGCGGCTTCGTCGTCGTTGTCGTCGTCGTTGTTGTTGTTCAACCAGTTTACAACAAATGTGCAAGTTTAAAACAGCTGCTTGAGAGGAGAAACCTCGTGGGCTTTCGACGCAAGCGTCGTTTGCCGGCTGTGGATCACGAGAAGAGGTGAATGATAACACTAACAAAAAATGTATATTTTTTGAAAATATCTTAAAATATTTTTTTATGTTCCTGGGTAGTAAGTGTTGTTTTCTAATTGCTTATGCCGCAAAAGTATTGAAAATGGTTATTATCACCCAACAAACTTTGCTTTTGTGACCAGGACAGTGAGAGAAAACGTGGTGTGCGTTTGCGTCATTCCTTCACGTAAAGTCGTGGTCACAAAAGCAAAGTTTGTGGGGAATAAGAGCAATTTTATATACTTTTGAGACATAAGCAATTAGAAAATAACACTTACTACCCAGGAACAAACATCGTGTTAACCAAGTGTAACAATAATGACGCTAAACGTCGTGGTGTGGGTTTCATTAAAGGCGTTTGCGCCCGTTAAGTCTGCAATTGTCAATGGCGAGTGAACCAAAGTTAAGCGATTTAATATTTTTGCAAAAATTAAATACTCACGTATATAAGGAACGACGAGAGCATATTAGCCGTGTGTTAGCGCAAGTTCTGCGGTGAGAGATGTTTAAAATAGTCTTGAGGTTTTTTCGGTAAAGTCACGCAGGTAAAAATAAGAAATAAAATAATAATAAATGCAAATAAATCACATTTTCTTTTTTACTTTAAATTTTTTACCTACGTGACTTTACCGAATAAACCTAAGAGTATGAATCCTTGCAGTCACGAAAGCTTCAAATCTAGAATAGATATTTAAAATGTATTACTTTAAGCTTGAGCCCACGTGTAATTATTGATGCGTTAGAACGAGTTTTTTTTATTTTCTTCAAGTTACTATTTTTCTACGTGGATTATGTTTTTTTATGTTTGTTTAAAATAATGACTTACGATGCGAGATTATATTGTGTATACAGACATAGGTAGTGATATGGCATTCACCCAGCAGTGGATACACAGCGGTTGATGATAGTAACCGCATTCGAACGTTAACTTTATAATGTGAAACCATTAATAATTATAAACACGCTTTGATACCGTACTTTTAAAAATTTAAACGATTTATGTTTCAGTGTAAGAAGTTTGTCTTGTCTTCTTGGTTCTTTCGGTAAAGTCACGTCGAAGGGAAGTAATAAAATAAAATTAAAATAATAGTTATTTTTATATTTTTTTATAATTATTTTATTGTTTTATTTGTATTATTTTATTACTTCCCTTCTACGTGACTTTACCGAAAGAACCAAGAAGATGAATCCCTGCAGTCACGAAAGCTTTAAATCGAAATTTAAGTTTGTCTTGTTTTACACGCAGTTTAGCCGTTTAATTGTTGCGAGTCAATGAAGACTTAAAAATGTTCTACAAACGACAACAAATATCCCTTTTTCTACCTACGTGACTTTACCGAAAGAACCAAAAACTATGGATTCCTGCAGCCACGAAAACTTCAAATATAGAATGAACAATTAACCCAAAATCACAACAACGCTTGGTCCTGCAATCCCCGTTGTTGTGTGGTGTCGGTAACTGTGAATGCAGTTGAAGGAGTTAACATGCGCTTGTTGTTATTACAATAAATAAGCCAAACACGCTGCCACATGGCGTCCTAATTCCACTGGCAAACACGGGCCAGCTTTGGCCACATTTGGTGCGGCGTTTGAATTCGCGGACGGAATTCCAGACAGACCCCACTGGCTTACAGTACAGTACTTTATTATTCATTCACTCTGGTGCCCCTAATTCCTGTAGAGTGACCGTGCTTCGTCACCACGGCATGATACCCACAAGCGATGGGTTCTATTCGTGCGTGTGGCTAAATGTTCTTGAGTTAAATGCCGATGTCTGCCGTGAGCCACGACGAGAGGGTTTTGCTGTTCGTCCTCCGTTGCAGTTTGGGTTGTACGGCCACAATTGTGTGACCGTGGCTTGTCCTTCATTTTACATCCACGAAGATGTGCCGCATCGGCGTGTTGATGTGTTGATGCGGTTGATGTCTTCGAGGAATGTCAAAGCCGGGAGATGCGATGTTAACACTGACCGAGCCAATGTTAAACAGTCCAGCGTGTTGACCAGGCAATTATTAAACCGATATCACGAGTTTCGTCGAGTCGTCTGGCTGCCCGCAGTTGATGAAGCCATCAAGCTCACCAAGCCAATAGCAGCCTTGTTAGCCAACACATAACGGACTCAACTCAGTCAGGGTTGACCCAAGGTAGCGAGTTGATGACGTCGATTATTGGGCGTTGACCAATGTAAAATGCGTTGACCAAATGAGGAGGTAGACTTGGGTAATCAATCAACCTAGCGAACTGGTCAAGCGGAGTTGACCAACGCAGACTTGAACAATTATATGAGTTGACCAGGCCAGAAAGTTGACCCATCTAGGAATTGACTTGTTTATTAATCAGCATACAGAAACTTGTCTGCGTTCATGAGCAAAAACCATCCCGCTCAGCCACCCAAGTAAGCAGTCGCTCTGTGTGGGTTTAAAACTCTCTGGCTGCAGACGCCAACAAAGCCGCTGGGAGACAGCCACGCTGGGTCCTCTCAGCGTTTTGTTTTAAATTCCTGTTTCGTTTGGCTTGTTGTGTGGAATGTTAAAACCACCGGGAGGCGCGTAACGGGTTCCCAATCATGGCCAAGGGGTACAGTGTTCTGGACCACAGGCTATGTATGGATCAGATACTCCATAAAGTTGTACTCATCGCAGAATTCTCGAGTTGTATTAATTGTCAACAAAGTTATGATAAATGATTAGAGTCGGGAGTATTTTCAGTAGTGGTCTACCATCGATTTTCTAAGTTTACGGTTCGAGTGAACGGTTGTATTGTCTTGTAATGACCAGAGTTAGCAAATTATTCCTTTTATATAATCTAAAAGTGGATTACCAAGAAGAAGAATAACACGTTAGGTGAGTGAGATCGCATGTTCATGCATGTTGGTAGTGGCTACTAAAAGTTGGGATGTGTTGTACGAGATGCAGAGTTTGATAAAATAATGTTTTGAGAGATGAAAAAAAAGCTTCAGTACAGTCTACATTGTAAAAAAATGCAAAAGCTGGACGTTTCAGTTTAGCATTCAGGCAGCTGGGAATGCCTCCCTTTGGTTAAAAGCATGTGGAAGATAAAAGTTAATGTTTATACATGGGGAGGGGGTGTGTAAATGACAAAGTCACAGTGGACATTCTTAGCACAAATGTCCATTATCAGCCCTGAGCCTGTGGTTGGAAATTCCACGTATGCATGGCGGGTGCCAAGTCTGTGCAATTGACTTTGTGCAAAGCAACACTTGTATTCACGATTGGGGGACGTGGACTGAGTCAGGCCTGACTGGGATTTGAACTTATAACTTTAGTACCGTGAGTCCTGAACACTGCAATATGTATTGCTAACAGATCATTTGTCTGATTATTGATTAATTTTGACTCACACTTTTACCCTCTGTGACTTTTTCATGCTATAAATTGGAAATATTAAATTCATCTTAATTTTAAGCTTTCGTGACTGCAGGAATCCATACTCTGGTTCTTTCGGTAAAGTCACGTAGGTATAAAATAAAATAAATCACGACGTTTCGGGCGCAACACAAGCGTCCGTCATCAGGTATTATGCCAAGTCTCCCACGCAAATGAGTTTCAATGTTTCAGTGCTATCATCTGGTTCTAAACAATGTCAAATACATGTTTTATACATATATTTCCCAATTACATTGCAGCATCCCACTGGTGGTTGTCAGCTCATCTACAAACCCCCATAAAAGCTGACCCATCTTTCTCAGCCACAAGGGGGAAGCCAACCCATCAACTTAGTCTTGGCCGCTTGGCCATGCAGCCTCTTGCCCATCTTGTGGTCGGTCATTCAATGCCAGATGGTCGGTTCATACAAAGGGGGGCATACCTTTAAGGTCACATGCCAACCATGCACCAGTGATCTGGCAAAATGAAGTGATTGCTGCTGCTGTTAATCCTGCTGTTACGGCTGCTATTAATCATCTAGCTGCTGCTATGCAGATACCCAGATAGACATCCAGCCTGTCACTCAACTGGCCGATCAGCCGTTGGCAACGTTGCTACCCATTCACCTGGCAATGTAGCCACATCCAGCCTCCCCCACCCTTCCACCCCTGTCCTGGCCACCCATCAACTAGAACAAGTGGTCACCCAGCCTCCTAGCCACCCTTACCCACCCAGAGCAGAGCGTCCTGGGCGTGTACAGTGAATGGTTGGACGTGTGCAGGAGCGTGGGTGACTCGGTTATAAAAATGCAGTTGCCTCACAACGGAGTCAAGCTACGGGTGGTGGGGGGTGTTTCGTTACCGAGGCAACAGGGGGGGCTGCATTAGTAACCGCGATGCAGCTCACGGACTCCTTACACAGCAGCGTTACGGGGTGGGTTCTGTGAAGACGGCAAGGGCCCTATTCCAATTTCTTATTGTTGCTGTTGTTTGGATGCTAGGGTTAATTTGTGTGTGCGTGCTGGAGGCTTGAATCGAACTGATCGTTTTTGGTCATTAAGGAGATTTGCATTGCATTTGTGAGATTGGCGGCTTTATCACGGATTAAATGTGTTTAGCTGTAAATCGTGCATTCTGGCACCCGCTGTATATTTTTTGCACCGTTGTTTTACTGTAACACGTTTAATAGAGAATAAGCATTCATGTATTACGCGACAGATGTATAAACGTGGAAACGGTGACAGTGGGAGATATGTGTGGCTTATTTGAATGTGTTTGACTGTGGTGGAGGTAATGTAATGGGTGTTATGTCGGTTGGTTGTGCTGGTGATGTGGTTGTATGCAGGTGTAGGTAGGTGCTGGTGATGCCAGGACAGGCGGATTTGCCCATGATGGGCGGCTCTTTCAATCCAGGGGCCTTCGCGGGCCCTGCCGCCTACACGCCCGTGCTCATGCCTTTCAAGGTACCCGTCACAGCCGTGTGTACGCTGGTATGTGTGCGTGCGAGAGAGAGATTAATCGTATGTCTAAAACAGTAATTTCTCATTTAAGATGCACTACTGGAAAGATGCCTCTTTAAGCGAGAATGCTTTAAGTGCTGAATTAATGAATTCACATTACAGGGCACAAATAAATAAAGCAATGCAATTTTGCTGCGCATTTGCACTATGCAATCAGCCTGCAGTCATCCCACGGCGGGACAAATAACCGACACGAGGGTACACCTCGTACTTTATAATTCCGTGCATATGCCCGGAATTGCCATACCGCTCAGCCACGCAGCTCAAGAAAGTTGTTTGTCGTCGACCACTCAGAAAGCGCGTTATAACGGTGCGCGTTCCACATTATGACGGGCGCGTACTGTGTTGTGCGCGAAAAGTGTTCCCAAACAGAAGAACTGTGTTGTTGTGAAAACGCGTCTAGCGAGGACTTATGTTCAAGACATAGGGAGAGATTATGTTTCGATTTAAAGCTTTCGTGACTGCAGGGATTCATCTTCTTGGTTCTTTCGGTAAAGTCACGTAGAAGGGAAGTAATAAAATAATAAAAATAATGCATAATAAAATAATTCTCACGACGTTTCGGCCACAACGCAAGCAGCCGTCCTCAGGTGAAGACCTGGTCAGACCTGGTCTTCACCTGATGACGGCTGCTTGCGTTGTGGCCGAAACGTCGTGAGAATTATTTTATTATGTTTTATTTTTATTATTTTATTACTTCCCTTCTACGTGACTTTACCGAAAGAACCAAGAAGAAGGAGAGATTATGTTGATAAGCCTTTGGTCAAATTACCCGGAATGCGCCCCATCTCGTCAGACCTCGGAAGGTAAGCAGAGTTGAGTCTGGATAACGCTTGGATGGGTGACCACCACGAACTAACAGGTTGGTATAAGCTGTGCGGCTACATGGAAGGCACAATAGGACAGTGCTGTAAAGTGCATTGTTATATTGTACTTCTATGCTACCAGGTCTGTGTTTTTCACCTTGACCAACCCGCATTGACCAGCGTGGTGATGTATGGTCAAATAACCCCCACGGTCTACAGGGCGTGATGAGGGCCTTGTCCAGCAGTGGATTGGCGAAAGAGCTGTGTGTTGATTTATATTTGTATTGCGATGCAATTATTGACTCATAATTAATCTCCACTGTGTTGAGTGTTGTGCCTTTTCGCGTTTGGATTTCACTCCAAAAGTTGCGTATGCGCTTTGGCAATGTGCATTGTGCAGTGCACGACATATGGTCTGTGTCGTAAGCTGTGCGTCTCATGGTGCGTACCATCGTCATGTGCCACGCGGAGTGTGCTGTGCGTCATGCGGTGTTCATGTTATCGAAAGAACAACTTGTTGTTGCCTTTAAATGATCAAAACTGCAGTTCTTTTGGTTCATCAATTAATTATTTTAAATTAAAATCCACCGTACAAGGTACCATTTGGTGGAGACTATAAAAAGAGGGTGCCCAATGAAGACTTGGATTAAAAACATTGTAGAATGGATGTGCTTGACCACAATCAGCTGATTTAAAACTAAAAACTTTTTTTTATTAAGGCCCCAGTGAGCCATACAGCTCTTTTTCAGAAGCGACCTGGCCACAAATGATAGCTCAACGAAGTGACTTATCACGTGAAAAGATAAGAGGGTGATCATAACCAGAGCTGCCAGTTTTATTGGATTGTTTTTGTGCTTTTGCTGTACCTCAAGTTCCGCGAGCGCAGGGAGGCTGTGGACTGGCGGCGTCTGGGCGCGGTGGACGTGGAGCGCGTGGCTCGCGAGGTCGACGTCGCCACGCTACAGGCAACTGACGCAGCCTCCTCCAATTCCCTCCACTCACACACACTGCAGCCATCTTCTGCCTGTCGTAGCCTTCAGCAGCTACACCGCGTGTAGCCTTTGTCAAAATCAACTGGAGTGTACTCGGTCCAGTTGATTTTGTTAAACTCTGCTGGATTTGAGCCTGATGACTGACATGTGTAAAACATGTGTTTTCGGTTTCTGCATAGGGTAGTGCAGCAAAATCCAGTTTTGTAATGTACTATGCTCCAATGCATATGCTCACCATCTTCACCAACCCTCTGATGTGCACACTGCTTGGAGATCCCTCCTCATGGCTTTTCCCACTGATAATGCCCTCAATCTGTTGAAGTCCAAGATTTAGACTTTCCTTTTCTTCTAATTTGACTTTTTTTTTCATCTTGACTCTCACATGCTATGCTGCATTTAAGTTTTTAGCTTCCTACCATCCTTTTTCCAAGCTCGATGTTTTGACATGGGAATATTTGAGCTTTTTTTGCTGCATGCTGACCCGAGAAAAGAGGGCTCTTTGCAAAAATTCAAACACATTTGACCCTGACAACTGTCCATTGGCATCCCTACCGCTAATTACTTGCTAAAACAAACGCGCGTTGGAAAGCATTCCATAATCCACGCTATGTTTTATTGTTTTCTTAACTAGTTTTGAGTTGCTTCTTCCCCTAATCTCCCCGGCGGCGGTGCGTGCTTTCCCCACTCACAGGAGTACATCACGACAGTGACGTACTGCGATGTGACCAGCGAGCGCTGCGCGCGCTGCCAGGCGCCCGCCGACCCGCTGCTCGTGAAGCTGCTACGGTTGGCCCAGCTCACGGTCGAGTACCTGGTTCACACGCAGGGCTGCCTGGGCGCTGGCGCGCACGCCGCGCACACACGCACGCAGGTAAACGGCTCGACTTCGGTGCACGGGCAGTGCAGCACTGGCGTCTGTAGCAGGGAGAACTTGATAGGAAGAAAATCACCTCCACAAAAAATAAATGGCTCTTATCTTTCACATACCAGCAGACATTAATTTCATCCAGGTTACTGACCAGCAATTGTTTTTTATTCTTGCACCCAGCACACCACTGCTAAGCACGGTTGGCTACGTACGGTGTGAAAGAAGTTCAACATACATGTTAGTCACGTGCTTACTCCAGTCTGCCAGCGACCCGGAAAATATTGAGAAATTAAACTTTGCATACCAGGCATATAACCATGCATCGTTTCATCAATTAAAATAGCTTATTGTACTCATATATAATACATTAATTAGTTTTTAAGTATATTATTCATGTGAATCATATGCAGATATAATTAGATGCAGCTGTGGGGCTGTGGTACATGGCGGTCAGCGGGGGATGGTGCAGCAACATTCTTTGTTCTACTGTACTTCTGTGCCCCCACATTTATGCTCGCTGCCTTCATCAACGTGCACTGTCCAGAGTAGTGAAGTATGGTCAATAACCCCCCACTACCCGCATAGCATGGCAAGTCCCCTACCCAGCAGTGAGTTTACCACAGGGTTGAGCACATCTATGTGTTTGTATTGATTCTTTATTTTATTCTGTCTCATTTGTAGAGTGTTCATTCAAATCGACTGATTGATTGAACTACACTACCAGCATATGATACATTATATGGGTTTTATCTTCCTTTAATTAACAAAAGAATGGAAAATTCTACTTTAAGTTAATTGTACAACTGACCACAGGGACGTGCACTAACTGGGAATCAATGTACATGGAACCCTAAAGACATTGGACCTTGGAGACGTCGAATGAAGTATACATGGGACCTTGGGGCACAGAATCTGACTTAAAGTGCACACGCGAACAAGTTGCACAGGAATCAGGGCACACCCAATGTGTGAGTCTCAGTGAAACCCAGCAAAACTAAGACACAAGAGACAAAGGATATGATAAACATGGGATCCAGGACACAGATCGAAGACACACAGAACCTGAGACGCAAGGAACACACTGTATTCAGGACATGTGGGGTCTAAGACATAGTACCTGGGGCACACAATACCTGGGATGAATTGAACTTAGAAAAGATAGTACTCTAAACACAAGTGACTGAGAAGATATGGAACCCAAGATGCATGCGGAAAATAGAGTAGGGGAAGGGGCAGGCTGGGCAAGATAAAATGGCCAAAATGGCTGCGTGGGTCCTAATTTTTTTTGTCCGTGGCTCCAAAAGCCTTTTAATCAGACCTGGGAAACACCTGATGTGAGACACACATCCTGCATATCTAGGTCAGGGACACATGGCAACCAGGACACGAGGCGACACGACTTAACACGTGGCTTAATTACTCACGAAAAGCACTTTCTTTTCTGACAGCCTGTAAGGCTAAACCGAGGAACGTCTACTTTTGTGGGCACGCACGCACGCACGCACGCAGGGTCTAGCGGCGGAGCTGGGCCGTGCCCGAGCTGAAGCGGAACGCCTTGCGGAGGAGCTCAAGGCCGCGCGCGACGAGTGTCGCCGCAGGAAGAAGTTGGTGGCGGCGTTGCAACTCATGCTGCAGGCCAACGCCAACCACTACCACAAGGTGCCCACCGCCATGCAGGCGCTCGCCCCAACCCAACTGTGTCGCCCGTCACTTGGACTCGGTTGCCCAACTGACCCGGGCGGCCTGGTTACTGGGGTCACCGTAATATGGCGATACAGCGAATTAAGGTCCGCGATAATCATATCGTCCTTTTTGCCGAGTGTTGTTGCATTTTGATAATGGTTGCTCATCACGTTTTTTGTAAAAATTATATTTGGTATTTTTTTTAAAGCAACCACGTGTTTGTTCATTATGGCGCTTTTAAAATAGAGCAAAGGACAACGATAATAGAATAAAAATGCCCCGTGCAGTAATAAAGGTATAGAAATCTGATATTGCAATGATCATCATATTGTAAAAACTGATGCAGGGTTTGTGTGGAACAAACGAATAAGAGGTTTCTAGGAGTAAGCAATAATGGGTCTGTGAAAGGCAGAGTGGGTTGCCATTCGGACTCTGAAAGATCATGAGAGTTTTTGTCTGCACTTCTGCCCATCTGAACTTCCTCCACTGGTTTGACAACAAACATCAGTATGGCCTGTATGTAGATTTCTATAAAAATATAATGCCATTCTGTCTCATAGAGGTTCAAAGCATGGTCGTATACAGGTCAACAATCCCTAATCTACATAGACTGATGCTTAACAACATATGCACCCCGTAGTTATCCAGGATTTCATTAAAAGTTCTGTATTCCAGGCATGTGTTAGCATAACCAGGGTTAGAATATTGTACAGACTGCTAAAGCTTCATCATTATCATCATCAGCCATGAATCAATCCTCTAATGTGGGAAGACCTCTCCAAGCCGTCGTCATTCTATCATGATCCTTTAGTGTAACATTTCAGGGGTGCCATGGTAGTTAACGACCTCAACTGGTATATGGGAGGTCGTGGGTTTGATCCTGACCCTGGTGCCTGTATATTTGGAGTTTGCTTTTTGGTTCTTTTGGTAAAGTCACGTAGAAAGAAGAATAAAATACGTACCTTTACCGAAAGAACCAAAAAGTAATTCCTGCAGTCACGAAAGCCCCAAATCACATTTGGAGTTTGCTTGTGGTCACGTTCATTTTTCTCTGGGTCCTCCCGGTTTTTCTCTCCATATTTAGAAACTTGCGTATAAAGTATTTGGCTGCTATAAATTTCCACATGATAAGCCACTTCGTTGGGTTATCATTTATGGCCAGGTCGCTTGTGCAAAAGAGTTATATAACTCAGTGGGCTTTACCTGGTAAGAGAAAAAAAGTTTAGTTTAATCGTTTTTAGTTTTCATATCGCACCAGCATTCGAGCTGATATTTCATCACTCAATTTCCTCCTGGGTGTGTTCCCATCTTTGGCTTCCACTCCATAATTATTCTGGATGACCAGCCATTATCCCTTCTGGCAACATTTCCTACCAAAGCTCACATTTCAAGTCGAATAGTGCACAAATACGCATGGAAAGGTGTGTGCTTGGAACTACATTGAGAGATAGAAAGTGGAACATGTAAATTAGAGAGCATACGCAAGTTAGATATATGATATTTCTAAAGCTTATATAGACATATTTGGAAGTGAATGTTAAACTCTTTAATAAATAACTTATGATATTTCATATGTTAATAATTTTGATACTGGCAAAAGAGGGTCCTCCCATAGATATAGTACATGGAATTAATTTCAGTGACATCAGATTGATCAGTTTCATGAATTTTCACCCCCTGGTGCCACGAACATAAGTCTCAGCCACCAGATGGGTCCATGTGGAGTTTTGCCCCTAGGGTAGGTACGCATGAATGCACGGGCGCATAAGGCCATGCACTCGTAAGATTAAAACGGAAGCAATTGCCTTTTTCATGGTTGATTTAAAAAAAAACGTCGTGCTTTAACGCCGAACCTCGCTGCCCCGCCGCACACGATCACGTCAAAAGCGAGTGAGCGTGTGCAGCCATGCGACGCAGTGCACGCATGGAAGAGAAGGCGTCTTCAGACTCCTTACACCGAGAGTGGGAAACCTTTCCATTGCTGAGGGCTGTATACGTAACGGTAAAGGTGTAGCCCCACAATTACCTGTTCACGCCACTGCTGACGGAAAGGCCTCTAGTAGAGGGCGATCTAGAGAAACCCTCTTCCAGTAATTTTGGCCTACCGTTCCATGCTGGCCTGATGTCTTGAAAAGAGGTAGGAGTACCCGCACTTTACCCTGCCACTCGCTGATCGACTAACTGTGGAGTGTTAATTATACTGTTGGGTGGACAGAGGCGGGATAATTTATGAAACTTGACAATTGTTTCAACTGCTGCGCTGGGAGAACGAAGCAGCGACTAGATTGAAAGTCCAGGGTTCTAACTCTTAGAACACATCAGCATTCTGAGGGCTGAAGAGGGCTTACAAATACTTTTGGTGGGCCATGCATTTGATCACACTCGGACTCTATTGCATTGATTGTGTGCTCAGAACTACTTGAAAGAGAGAAGGTGACTGAACACACTAAACGTAGAAACACAATGTTGCCAGGTCGAAAATATATTCCTCTCTAGTACCTGAGTAGTGCAGCCGAGATGCTTCCAATGATGCATTAATGTTGTTGGTGCACCATTCTAAAGTGGTAAGGCTCATGCGACCCAAGGTCGCATGATATAAAGTCATAAGTTCACAATGTGACTGCCCACGTTGGAGGCATGGCTGTGCTGAGAACGCCACTGACCTTTAAAGGCCTCTCTCCCCGGGGCGGATAATGTCTGTCCGTGGACTGCGGAGCAGGTTTTCTGTGATACGGTTAACGCTACGTGACAATACAATTTACATGCAAGTCCCTCTTTGAGATCTGGAAAGCTTAACTGACATTCATTCAGGATGCGAGTTCAAATCCTTGTCTGGGGTTGTCCCTCTAGGTTCGATAGAACAAGTGCCCCTCTGTGGTAAGTCAGTAGTGGTTGTCCTACTGAGAGACTGGTCTACTCCATAGGAATGTGGAATTTCCACCACAGATTCATGGCCCCCAACAGATTAGCTCCACTTGACGCAGTTATCTGGCTTGACCACCTGAATGTAAAAGTGTAGTTGTTGTACTGCATCGACATCAGCCATACGAAAGAAGAATGGTCCTTTGAACATGGAGACACATGAACTTAATTATTTGGGAGAGCCTTACTGAGTATCCGATCACTGAGTTCCCACTCAACCACTCGAATACTGTGCCTACCTTAAGAGGTGCTTGCTAACAGCATCTAAAATGCATCTCACCAGGGCTCCTTGTGTGTGCCTGTATTTATGCGTGTATGCAGTGCCAGTTTTGTGATAAGGCCTTCATGAACTATGCCTACCTTCAGAACCACGTGGAGCGCAGACATCAGGAGGTCACAGAAGGAGGTACCTGGACACATACACACACAGAAAGACCTGAAGCAAAAGAATAATACGTAATTTAGCCCTGCAGACCATATGAACAACTGCTGTTTGTGAACACCTATTACGGTCTGCACATCACATGAGAGAATTTTATGGCCGGAATCACGCCCAATTGCCTTTTGTTTCCCCAGTGCTGATGTTTACACACCACACTCATTTAAGGCTGAGTTGACCTAGGGGAGGCCTAGGGCCGGCTCAGATATCACTCACCACTGATGTTAGCCATGGCTGGGAATCAAACAAAGGTCGTCAAGTTTGTAATACAGTGCACAGACCACCTAACCACCACTAATCCAACCCTATGAAAACAAAGACATATCCTTAATAGACCTTTGGGGAAAGTGCTGTTAGCGAGCATCTATGAAGGCCAGCACGGCACACGAGGGGGTGGGTCACCAGCACCATGCCTGGCCACCTTTGTCTCCATAATGGCTACCTTTTCCAACACACACACAGACACACAACTGGAGAGCCAACCGTTGTATAATACGGCACCACATGCTGTAACGCAAAAGTGGTAGCGCGTCCGTCCGTCCATCTGTCATTGTGCGCGCGTGTTTGCAGAGCGCCAGAAGAAGCGTCGGGTGGAGAAGCTGGAGGAGGAGCTGGAGGGACTGAGGGATGCGCTGAAGCACACGCAGGGCGACCTGCAAAACGAGAGGCAGGCGCAAGCCTTGTTAAGCCAAAAGGTATGAGAGCAAAGACAAGATTTATTTCATATACCATTTAACAGACCTTCACTCATGCTCCTCTTGCTGCCTTCCATTGCCTGGAACTCTCTTTCCCCAGCCATCTGTGCTGTCAACTCCTTGCTCCTGTTCAAGTCTGGGCTCAAGACCTTTTTTTTCTTCTGCCTCTCTGTATAAAATAAATGTGCCCACTGTTAATGTGCAGTGTCTGGAGATGCAGTCGCAATTCAATGCTGCATGCGTCCAGATTGTATATTATAAAGTGCCGATAAGATTCCTCGCTAAATAAATTTCAATATACAGTCTTTTTTCAATCCATTCTGGGTGACGGCATCTTCACGCCATGTCTGTCATGCTTCACCACACTGGACAGTGCAGGTTTTGAGCATGGTGATTAACGCATTGCGCTGCAAACCTGGCAGCCAGAGTCCGATTCTAAGCATAAGATAACACCAGTAGTGAGTGATACCTGACAAAGTCCTGAAGCCCCTCTTCCTCACCGCTTTCACCAACGCAAAATTAACACATTTGGCACTTTTTATTCCCACAGTTCAATATGAACAGGTGTTGGCACCACACGCCCAAAGACAAAGATCCCCCTATATAGCCTTAACAGACTGTTGGGGTAAGTGCTGTTAGCGAGCACCTATCCCTGGCCGCCTTCGTTTACCTAGTGCCAAGGTTACACACCATGCCAGGTACTCTGAGGATGAGTCGACCTAGGGGAGATGCAGGACAAGTTCAGATATTTGTCACTGGTGTTGGCCGTGAAGAGCAAACGAATTCGGGTTGCCGGATTCGCCGCTGCACTGCCGCTCCCCACGCACGCATGCACACTTGCGCGGGCACGCTCACGCTGACAAGATGACGCATGCGTACGTGCTTGCGTCCCACAGGAGCAGGAGGCGCATCGCGAGCGTGAGAGAGACGTGCGAGAGTGGCAGGAGCGCGAGCGCAAGGCCGTGCACGGGGAGGTGCAGCGCACGCGCGAGGACCTGCAGCGTGAGATCAGCGTCCTGAGCGAGCAAAATGTGGCTCTAGAGATGGTGAGCAACAGTGCTGGGCGACATGAGCAACGATAGGACATCAATATCAATGACCAGCTCCTGTGTATACGACCTCGATGGTATCGCGTCATAGGTCATGGTGATACATTTTCTACAAAACACAACGGCCGATGCTGCCGAATCACTTACCTTCAGCAGTGTCATAGGTAGTCGACCCTGGTTAAAAAGTGAAAAAAATGTACCCCTGACCCTCTAAACATAATTTAAGTTTGTGTGTGTGGAGCTATGAGCTACTCAGTTGTTGGGCATTTATGATGTCGGTAACCTACGCCAATGCGGACCACTGCTCTCTGATGAAGAGCGCTGCTGGCTTCGGCTGAGTGGGTGGCCGAGGTCGGGGTCGTTTGAACATTGAGGCCATACAAGGCGATGACGACGTGGTTGAATAAAACCTCGGCCAATGTATCGCTGCTCTAGTGAGCACTCACTGCCGAACGTGCACGCGCAAACACGCTCGCGCAGGCGCACACGACGTGAGTGGCACTGGTTTTTTACAAGTATACGCGCAACCCTTTATGTCGATCCACTAATGTGGCGTAACATCATTGGCAGGGGCCTTGGGGGGAGGAATGAGATGGGCACCCCCCAAACTGTCCAGCCTCTGCCCCTCTTTGTAGCCCAGCACGTGGTTCCCAGGGGGAATTGCATCGCTTACACACTCCATATTTGTGGGTGTTTTTGCATGTGCAGCGTGTGCAGGAAATGGGGAAAAGCCGCACAGAGGATGATATGGAGAAGCAGAACAACAGCTTAATGGCCCTGAAGGAGCAGCTGCGCAAGCAGGCAAGTACTTGTTGCATGTATAGCTCTTTCGTCAGTCAACTGCTGAGTAAGAGTGTCCTCACTTTGTGTGGATTGTGGGGGCTATTTGATGACCAAACATCACACTGATCAGTTGCGGGTTGGTGAAGGCAGGCAGCATAGAAGGAGAGCATAGAATTACAATACAACAATAGATTTTCCTGCACTGCCCTTTGATTGCAACGTGTACCCCACAGCAGCCTATCACAGCTATTTATGCATGATGGTCACCCATACAAGCACTTTCCAGCATAAACTTTTGCTTAGCTTCCTGAGTCTAATGAGATCTGTTGCATCTCTGGTATTTTGGTCTTAGGGAGGCTAGTGCTTACTGGTTGTGAAATTGACTTGCAATGATTAACATGTCTTTTGACCAAACCACCCTTATACAAATAATATAAGGCCACTGGAAAGTTGGATAGAGCGATTGTGCAGTAGTGATGAGCTCACGATACTGTGAACCCGACCGACCACCTGGCCGCACCTGAAATCAGTGGTGAGTGGTAGCTTAACCGATCCTCGCACCTATCCCACACCACTTCACAAACCCGCATCGACCAGCGTGGTCAAGTATGATCATACAACCTCCATGACTACAATGGCATGGAGATGCCGTCATCCAGCAGTGGATTTGTAAAGGGTTATGAATTATTATTAATCACTGAAACATCTGGTTGGGTGGAATTGTATGATGACCATTCACTTGGCAATTTTTAGGTCATGAGTTCAAATCCCAGTTTGGGATTGTTATGCTTTTGCAGACATCTAAGGGGGTTAGGGTCAAGCAAGTTCCTAGTGAGATTACTAAAAATAAAAACCGGGGGTCTCCTGAGGTTGCACAAGACAGGATGAAAATCTGTCTCTTCCCATTCCAAGTGCTTTTGTGCTTCTCCAGGGCTTTCTAAAGGCAGTGTTGCCAAACTTGGCACAGCTGATTTGCCCAGTGCTGTGCTTTGTTGTTAATCCTGCTAATTAACATTCCACTGGGTTGTGTTGTGTTGTATATGTTGGGTATGAAAATTTGTTATGTTGTATGCGTGCGTGGGTGAAATTATTATGTTGTATATGTGGGTTATGAATATTCAGTGGAAATAATAATAATTAAATGAAATTTGGCCAAATGTGTAATTACCCGGAAATATGTTAATTTATGTAATTACGCACATTTTAATTATGCCAATTCGAGAGGTAATCGTATTAATTATGCGAGTGGGTGTAATTATGATAATGCAAGTCGTTATGATAACCAGACCCCGGTTCACCCCGTTATCGCTTTAACGTTTACTGAGTATGTATTAGTGTGTTTATTAAGGTCACCAAGTTCAAATCTCAACGCAGAAGCAGATCTTATGCATAGATTTCAGGAAAGAATCACACAACCACTTCTGTATTGATCAATTTATTACTAATTCAACCTTAACTATGATATAGTATGCGAACTCTCAATCCCGGAACGTCAATACGGCATCAATACAGTATCATCAACGATTGTCGGATTTCACTTCGACAACTGCACATGGATCCCGCCTAACGCGATGGTTGTTAGTGAGAGAGAGAGTCGTTAAAACGTGCAAATACTATGCTAAGAAAACCTTAACGTTAATAAATGATTATACTCAATATTGTTCACGCAGTACCGCACTCCTTATTGATCATACGCAACCCTTATCACGTTGTTAACACCTTGGGTCACGGAACAGTTGAATATTCTGTAGAGGATGCGAGTACGTGCGGCGATTATGACTGAAAGATACTTGAAAGATTATACGGCGATAAAAAAAAAACACAATCAAAAACAGTTATTATTCTTAAAGGCACCAATCTCAACAGATACATCGGCAGGTTATCTCAGAACGGCTCGGAGTAAGGGCCTGCGACGGTGCTCCTTTTCCGAAGATCGTTATCTTATACCAAGTTTACTAATTGGGGACCAGATCACCTGATAAGGATCCGGTGGGCCACCACTCCCCACGTGAGCGTGGCTCGGCGGAAGGAGGTGCCAAGAATCAGTTCGTATTGATGGATCTGTTGGGAATTTATGCGATTAAGAGTACAGCCCACTAAATATTAAAGATAAAAATTAAGAATACTCTTATACGACGGAGGCCACCACTCGGTCTCGTTGTGATGCCTTCCCAGCCACGGATGACTTAGGGGTTCGAGTGTGTTTGAGTGGTAAGAGTTGTCTTGAATAGTCAGTGTTCGGAGTCGATTCTTTATGTCAAACAGACGCCTGGTGGTCGTGTGGTGAGGGGGCGGTGCGCGTCATACGTATCAGGCGCTCTCCTGTCACCGTGGTGAATTGGCTCGGATGGCTGTTGATACGCTGTCGCAGTTCGGAACCCGGTCGGTAGGTGGCGCCCACAACTCGCTCGTAGCGTGCAGCGTTGGATCGTCGCCAAGTCGCGACGCTCACCACCGGCGGCAGCGGAGATCTCCGGCGGCAGCAGAGATTGACGAGCTGAAGATGAGTCGAGCCGACCCGCTGGTCGCAGCTCGCTCCTGAGTCGACCCTCCCGGTCGAGCTCGCTCCTGGGTCGACCCGCTGGTCGCCCTCGCTCCTGAGTCGACTCTCTGGTCGCACTCCTGAGTGGACCCGCTCTGTCGCACTCGTTCCTGAGTCGACTCTCTGGTCGCACTCCTGAGTGGACCCACTGGTCGCACTCGTTCCTGAGTCGACCCTCCCGGTCGAGCTTCTGAGTGGACCCTCCCGTCGCACTGGTTTCCAATGTTCAGGATCCGTTCCTTTATGCTGAAAAATCCCCCTGGATCCCGCCCACAAGGCGGGGCTTCCGATTTTTGCTGTGTCAGGATCTGTCCGTAGGCAGGTGTGTCCATGTGTGTGTCCGTATGTCCTTGTGTGCATCACTGACGGTATATTCCGTTGTCAACTCCCTCCATAAAACCCACGAGCAAACAACCAGATGTTACAAATTGTCTCGAAGTCGTCTCTCTGTCTGGGTGCAATTTATCTCTTGTCTGGCCTTCTTCATGAACCCAAAACACAGACGTTACAAATCGTCTCATAGGCGTCTTTGTTCGTGTTGCACAACCTGGAGGGGGGCAACACTCTCTCCGACCCGGCGCACAAAGAAATGGTTAAAAGTTTTAAGTTAACATTTGTCCCTTACTATTTCACAGTTATGATTCTGTATGTAACCTAAGGTCTGTCGTTTCCCATCGTGGTGCCCGACCCAAGTGTAGGTGTTTCCACGAGCGTACACACACTCCTATCCCGCGCTGCGGGGATACAAAGACGGCCGGGATCTCCCTTTCTCTCCGACCCTGGGTTTAACATCGTTTTTTTTATTATGTATTATATTCGACCTGGTTGTGATTCATCCCGTTATCCTGGCTTTTCCATAAGTTTTACTTTTGTCTTTCATGCATATACTTATTACTATAAATTTATTTCCGATATCTTAGGTTAAGGGGTAAGTTTCTTGATCCTAGGAATTCGTATTCCTTGGTGCCTGGATGGTTATATAAGCGGAATATAGTTTATGGTGAATAGAGTTAACATTGATGTTATGTGCGATACTATGTATTGTGATGTCTTTAACTTAACTTGTTTGTCAGGGCTTTACTGACACGAAGTTGCATTCATAGCCCGCAGTCTTTGCCCCACCCTATCTCTGCTCGCCGTTGTTGTTGCCTGCCGTTAATTCAAGGCCTCATTAATTTCCGTCACTCCTGAGTAGGTGAGGGCGGTTGAACCTTGGAGTCAGTTCTGGTTTTTGTCTGCCTGCTTCTTCTTGTGTCCCCTGACCCCGGGAGTTATTATTCTACTTTATGGCCTGTCGAAGCCCCACTCGCTGTTGCTGGGCTGGTGTTGTTCCCGGCTTTTTGCTTACGTTTGCAGTTCGCCGTGCTCTTGATTTCCTTCCCTCTTCAACCTTATATTGACTATTCGCTCCTGTCTGGGTGCGATTCAATTTTGACTTAGGAAGGTTCTGATTGTCATATGCTTCGGGTCGAATTGTATAGAAAGTATTGAAGTATGGAAATAACATTTCATATTGACTTAATAATGGTGATGGTTCAGTAGGCGTAACTTGTGGCCTGGTTTAATTGGAGTGGGTGTGAATATCGATAACTTTAGCCTACCCTGTTGTTAAATTCCGACTTTAACGTTACTTTAATAGCAATACAGAATAATTGAGCTTTTTGTCTTAACTAGGCGAATGCGAACTTCTGGTGACCCCCGCAGCCGTGTTGTTCAGCTGGGTCTTGTGCCTTGAGAGATATACAACCCTCTTTTAAATCACCTCTCCCCCTGTCCACCTTCTGCTCTGGGAGTGTTTATTCTTGATTCCAGGTCCAAGGCCCCCTCACATCCAGACGCGCAGGGTTGTTTACATCAGCTCCCCCCCTGTGCACGTGTTCTAACTAGCTCGGAATTCCTGAACACACAATCAGTGATGATTCCTGGCTTTCTGTGGTTGTGATTTAGACAAAGGCGCCTCTGTTTCTTCCATTGCCTTTGAGTCGACACTGCCCTATTATTTGCCCATGTGCTGAGGTCATAGAATTCGTTTTGACTTCAGTAATATTAACATTCAGTATTGGATTAGCAAATGGGCAATGGTTCATTGATGTAGCTCGCAGCCTGGTCTCCAGTTTGAGCGAGCGCGAGGATCGATAATTTAGCCTACTCTGTTGTTGAATTTCGAATTTTGACGTTACTTTAAAACCATGCAGGATGATTGGGCTTTTGCCTTAACTATGTCTGGCTGACACTCCCACTGTCTCTGCCGCCTGCACGGGTGACATGTGCCCGTTCATCAGGCCTTATCTTCCCTTGAAGCAACGTTGTAAATTCTGCCATCCTAGCCCTCCTCCGGTTCATTACTTAACAACACCTGGTGTTTTGCAGTTTGCTGCGCTTGGTGTGTTTCACTCATTAAAAAAAACAAGTAAAAAGATAATATATAAAAATCATCAAATATTATTAATCTCAATTATGGAAGAAGGGTTAGTATACAACATTCCGCCCTTTTAAAAATGACCAGTGGTCAAATGGCCACGGGTTATTTTTAAAAAAAATGTATACCCTTCTTCCATCATGAACCATCGATTGTCCTCAAGTTTTGCTGCTATTCCTTACAACGCGCGCGTACGTGTCACAACTTAACATGGTTATTTTGAATTGAGCAAAGAAAATTAAACAAGCGTTAAACATCGATATTGCGTTACATCGGTTCTGATACATCATGACTCCGACGAATATTCATTTTTGTTTTTGTTAAATCCTGGGAAACGCTAGGTAGCGGTTTCGAACGCATTTATGCGTTACTTTCCTCATGTTGCCTCGTTCACCACTTATCACTTCGATAATTCGATCACGGTTTTCGGGGTTCGTTTTTGTAGTTTCTTCTCTCACTCTCTGTGTCGTGGGAGTGTGTGGTGAAAAATTGTGCTGCACATAACCAGAATTCGCGCACCCGACCCACTTTGACCCTTGGTTCGAGGCATTCGCTCTCTCTGCGATTACATGCACATTTGCCGAGTCCGTGTGTCGATTTAATTCTGTCCCTCGTAATGTTGCCCTCTTTGTTTTTACTAGTGTGTTGGATTTCAACACCATTCCCGATACGTCATGGACATTCGTCTCCATTTTAGCACTCCGATCCACATAATTTTTGGTTTCCCTTGGATATTTTCCATTCAAAGGCTCATGCCTGCGCTCCTCAGGGCGTGTCCCTGCTGTCTGTTTTTGTACTGTCCGATCACGCTTCAATGCAACCCTGTCCTTGTATTCGATCCGCGCGTCATTTACGGGAGCACTGTCCACGTTTTTGCCCGCCCTGTCACTTGCAGCCTGCCTGTATTTCACATTGAGCGCCGGGTTTAACACCTCGGCGGGTGTGGCGCGTATGGGCTGCCCGCTCTCAATCACTGTGGATGGTTCATCACGTATTTGGACCGTATTCTGTGTTATTCCTCTATTCCCTCCTGGTATAGCCGGTGGAGGAATTGGTCGGAATTGTATCGATTGTGTTTGACCTCCCATCCTGCGATTCTCGTGAATGTTCGCATCCATACCTCCGCGGTATGTGTAACACCTTCCCGCTAGGTGGTTATCTTCCCATCTCTGTGCGTAATTTGAACCTTGCGTGTGTCGTGGGATGGGGTGTTGATATGGTTCTGTTCTGAACCTCCCCCTCCTACGATTCTCCTGCACCCTTGGCCCAGTGTTTTTCCCATTTGGGTGCCAAATTTTTCCTGGATTGTTACTTCGCCATCCCTGTGGGTAATCTTGACCTTGCGCATGTCGGGGCATGGGGTGTTGGTATGGTTCTATTCTGAACCTCCCCCTCCTGCGATTCTCCTGAATGTTCGGCTTTGTGCCGCTCTCATTCTCGTGCCAACCTCTCTCTGGGTTATTTTGCCATGTGTGCGTGCGTTTCTGCTGCTCTCTGCATGGTGGGACTGCTCGGTGATTTTTATTCCTCTCTGAGAGGCTGGGTTCCTCATCCCTCTCCCTGTGTTCTGGATCCGAATTATGATTCTTAGCTCTGTATAACCATGCCATGTACGCCTTGCTCTCTATGCGGCGTAAGGATGCGGTTTCTGGATTCAAAACCATTCTCACCCTTTCTGTAATCTCTGGGCTCAAGGATTCAAAAAACATTATTTTGAACATTTTATCCCCTTCGTGGTATTGATTCACATCGCCTGCGTAATACGCTCTTTTAAATTGGACGAGGTAGTCACGTGGATCTTGGTCCATGCCCTGGGTCATCGATTTTACAGCATAAAACCCCTCAGTGAGTGTCGAATATTCTCCAAACTTCCGAATCACTGCCAGGCTCAATTGTTTAAAATCATTTCTAACCTTGTGTGGTAGTGACTTTACCCATGGAATAGATTCTTTATGTAAGGTCCGTTTCAACAAACTCGCTTTTTCATCCCGTCTCCTCAGCCCTCTAATCATTGCCTCCTCTTCCACTGTCGCGATATGTGTGTGGATATCCATAGTCTTATTGTGGGGGTCAAAATCGGGAATTCTGACTAGAGCCTTGTCCATCAACTTAAGGGTTTTACTGGTGAACAGGTATTCCGAAAGTTGATTGCTGACAGCGTCATCATCAAACAAGTTATCATCAGGCAATCTGTCACTTTGGTCTGTGCTGTGTCTCTTGTGTTTAAGTGGTGTGCATTTTCTGTGTGCGCGCCCAGGGCCGTGTCGCTCGTGTTGCCATTTCCCTTCAGTTTTTGCCTCTGCCCTTAGTGTACCATGTCCTGGCGATTTTACTTTAACTTTTGTGCGATCAATCCCTGGACTCTGTCCACGTACCCAAGAGAGTGATTTGATGTTACTTCCATATTTATTTTGTGGCTCAACGTCTGTGAGTTTCGCTGGTGTCGCGAGCTTTGACTTCTCCTCCCTCTCGAGGGCGTCTGCTGCTTCAATTTGTTGTTCTATTTGTTCTTCTATTGTAAGGACTCTTCCCTCTTGGTTTGGATCTAGGGCCTTCGTGGTTTCGGGCGGCTCAATTGAAAGTTCCTTTTGCGTTACTATCGGTTGAGTTGCCTTGGCTTCATCCGAGGGTAATACGCTCTTGCCCTTGGGTTCTCCTTCATCAGTTTGCAGTTCGTCGGTTTGGCCTCCAGGGGGCGGTATATACTCCATGAGGGGACGGTCATTCGGTGATACTGACTCTAAGTCGGCTTCCTTTCGGACTTCTCTCAGTCTGTTAGTCATTAGCTGAGTGATTCGAATTCCTGCGGGGAGCTTGTCTTCGTTCCTGATTGTCGTTGATAGGTCGTCGAGCTCTTGTGTTATCACTTGGATTCCCGTGGAGTCTCTCATAACGTCTTCATCTTCTGAGTCCCTTTGTTGCTCCGGCATTGACTGTGCCCAAATTTGTCGGGATTCAAGGTTCACAATGGGTTTCAGGCGATTCAGTAGTTCGATCCCAAAAATCAGTTCTTTACCTGGGTATTGTACGACATATAGTGGATGGTTCATGTTGATTTTGTTGAACGTCAACTTCGTCATAACTTTGCCCAATGGTCGCATGTGGGTCCCTTCACATCCTGAGTAGGTAAGTTTACTTGGCATCATTTGTAGTGTTTCATTCTTCCTCTGGAGGGCAGTCTGGAGTTCGTCAAATAATTCTCTGGATATCATGGATATTTCTGCTCCAGTATCACAAAGGCCCTGGCTGGTCAGGGTGTCTTGCAGTATTACTTCCACGTGGACTCGTCCGACTGGTCCTACGGGAATCAATTCCCCCAGATGGTACCCTTTTCCCTCTGGTACCACTTCGGTGATTGCTTCGAGGCTTCTTGTCTTCTCTACGTTCACTTGGGCTACCTTTGCTCTGGGTGTGTCCTCCTCCTGTGTGGGTATAGTTGGTATTCTTCCCTTCGCTACTTGCATGGAAGTCTTCATACTCCCTAGGAGCTCTTTTTCCATCCTAATGTGGTGAGCATATCGATTCCTGTTAGCTAACGGTGGTCTATGCTCTATTGCTGGTGGAGGCGGCAGTAGGGGACGATATGGTGACTGGTTTGGTGGGCGTCGGCCTCCGCGGGGTAGGTGTGGCCCGTCACTCTCTCTTCCTCCTCCATAATTCCAGCCTCCGCCCTCTTCTGAATTCCATGGTGGTGGCGGCTGTGGGTGCCAAGTTCCTCTGGCCTCGTTCCTCCCCCACGTGGAACGTTATTCAGCGTGTTGTGGACGGGTGTTGATTCTATTGGGTTAGGCGCCCTCTCCTGGGGGAATTCATGTCCACCCCGTGTGGCGCTAATATTATTCCTTGGAGATTCGCTTCCCTCCAGATCGAGGCATTCTTTATCTCTGGTGACGATGTGGGTTTTGGCTATGCCAGTGGTTTTCCGTCCGTTCACCCAGGCCGTGTGGGCCTTGCTTTCAATCTGGCGTAGGGAGGCAGTCTCGGGGTCCAACATCATTCCTACTATTCTCACTATTTCAGGTCTCAATGATTGGAAGAACATCACTTTTAAGACTGTCTTATCTCCCTGGGCATTGTCCACGTCCCCTGCGTAATATGCTTTCTTAAGGCGCAGGAGATAATCTCGTGGGTCTTCGTCTACACGCTGGGTCATCAACTTTGCCGCGTTCAATCCTTCGGATAGTGTGGAGTATTCCCCAAATCTCTTAACTACTGCTCGGCTCAATTGTTTAAGTCACTCTTCACCCTATTTGGCAGGGAGGCTACCCATGGTCTGGCGGGTTCATGTAGGCTCCTTGATAATAAACATGCCTTTTCTGCTGATTTACCCAGACCCCGGATCTTAGCCTCCTGTTCTACTGTAGTTATGTGAGTGTGGATATCCCTGTTTTTGTTATGTGGATCGAAATAGGGAATTCTCACGAGTGCTTTGTCCATTAGTTTTAGTGTCTTACTGTTAAAAGTGTGTTGTTCGTCATCAGTGGTGTCGGTTCTTGAGGAGTGCTCCCTTGAGCTACCCTTGTCTCCACTATCACTGTTGTCATGTGTCCCGTGTCTGTGTCGTGATCTCCCTCTGTCCGAGGATTCGTATCTGTCCCGTTGCTTGTGTCTCTTGTTTTCCTTATGTGGGTCTTGTGATTCGTGCTTGTGGGTTGGTGTGCGTGATCTCCTTGAGCGGTGTCTATGTGGTGAGTGTTTTTGTCCTCGACCTTCATGCTGCCTACTACGTGTGTGGCTGCCTGCTAGGTGAGGTGTTGAATTTATGTTTGTCTCGTGCTTCATGGTTATCGGGATTCCTGTCTCTGGGATTTTTGGTGCGGGTGGTTTTGCGTGGGTGATTTTTACATGTCATGCGTCCCTCTGGTGAGCTCTCTCTGGTACCCATGTCGTGTTGGTCATTGTCAGAGGAGTCAGTGTTAGATGAGCCGTCACCATCACGGTGGCTCTGCTTAACATAACTTTTGTAGTGCCTTTTGCACCTGTTACGTGGGTCAACTTGGCTCGGTGATTTCTGCTTATCCCATGGCTCATGCTTGTGTGATGTGCGTCTCTCTGGTGAGCTCCTGTTATCCGTGTCGTGTTGGTCATTGTCAGAGAAGTCAGTGTCAGATGAGCCGTCACCATCACGATGGCTCTGCTTAACATCACTTTTGTAGTGCCTTTTGCACCTGTTACGTGGGTCAATTTGGCTCGGTGATTTCTGCTTATCCCATGGCTCCTGCTTGTGTGATGTGCGTCTCTCTGGTGAGCTCTTGTTACGTGTGTCGTGTTGGTCGTGTTTGTGCGAGGTGCGTTTCTCTGGTGAGCTGTCTCTGTCATCTGCATCATGTCGGTCATACTTGCGTAGCGTGCGTCTGCCGGTGTTCTGTTTATGTCATGTTTCCCGTCTTGCACCAGCTCCGCCCTTTCCCGCTCTATCATTACAGTGTATCCTGATGACTTAGGGTTAATTATTTGTCTCTCTCTAACGTTGGGGTGGTCGGCCTCATGTTTTCCCGTTTGTATTATTATTTCCTCTTCTCTCTCCTCGATTTGCGAGGGTGTTACTTTATCAAAATTGCTTTGCATAGTAGCCATACTCATTGTGGGATCTGGCCCTGGGCTACGTCCCCGTGGCTCGGAGTGTGGTAAATTGTTACTCCCGTATGTGTTCTGTGTATCAACGTCTGGGTGTTTCACTGGTGCATTTAGTGCGGATTCTTTCTCTCTCACGAGGGCGTGCAGACGCTCTACCTGCACCATTAAGGACAGTTTCTCTTGTCTCTCCCTTTCAAATTTTTCCTCATTCCATAATCTTTCTCTGTCTGTCTGTGCGAGGAGATACGAGTCTACCCTCGCTATTTCTGCAATTTTTACGTCACGTTTGGCTTTGCCACATTTCATCACGTCCTTAAGTAGTTTCCTTCTATGGGCCTTAACATCTTCTGTATGGCTCCCCTCCCATATATCTCTCTGCTCCGTCTGCTGGCTAGCAGTCCGTCCAGTACGTTTTAACACAAATTCCCGATATTGTTTTTCCATAGATTCCATCTCCTCCTCAGAGGTCCACTCTGTATCAGTGTTATGCGTTGGTGTGTCAAACTCAGAATGTTGTGGATCCTGTGCCATCTCTATTATGTAGTGTGGTTAATAGACTTAAGAGTGTATCTTAATTCTAACATCTCATGTGCGTCGTGAGTTACTCAAGAATTCCCCTTCAGAGCACATATAAACAATTATATCACAGGATGCGTCAGTTTAACTCGAGCAAATAATCTCAGCCCAGCTGTCTTTGTTACTCTGCTACTCTGGTATTTCCCTTCAGAGCGCGTTTTGTTTGTATACCCCCGTTTACAATCACAAGGCAACGTTAGTTCACAACACTTTGATTAACACATCAGTGATTCGTTCCTGAATTCATGCATAAACTGTCTGCGAGAGATCCCGGAAGACGAGCCCCCATTATGTTGTATATGTTGGGTATGAAAATTTGTTATGTTGTATGCGTGCGTGGGTGAAATTATTATGTTGTATATGTGGGTTATGAATATTCAGTGGAAATAATAATAATTAAATGAAATTTGGCCAAATGTGTAATTACCCGGAAATATGTTAATTTATGTAATTACGCACATTTTAATTATGCCAATTCGAGAGGTAATCGTATTAATTATGCGAGTGGGTGTAATTATGATAATGCAAGTCGTTATGATAACCAGACCCCGGTTCACCCCGTTATCGCTTTAACGTTTACTGAGTATGTATTAGTGTGTTTATTAAGGTCACCAAGTTCAAATCTCAACGCAGAAGCAGATCTTATGCATAGATTTCAGGAAAGAATCACACAACCACTTCTGTATTGATCAATTTATTACTAATTCAACCTTAACTATGATATAGTATGCGAACTCTCAATCCCGGAACGTCAATACGGCATCAATACAGTATCATCAACGATTGTCGGATTTCACTTCGACAACTGCACATGGATCCCGCCTAACGCGATGGTTGTTAGTGAGAGAGAGAGTCGTTAAAACGTGCAAATACTATGCTAAGAAAACCTTAACGTTAATAAATGATTATACTCAATATTGTTCACGCAGTACCGCACTCCTTATTGATCATACGCAACCCTTATCACGTTGTTAACACCTTGGGTCACGGAACAGTTGAATATTCTGTAGAGGATGCGAGTACGTGCGGCGATTATGACTGAAAGATACTTGAAAGATTATACGGCGATAAAAAAAAAACACAATCAAAAACAGTTATTATTCTTAAAGGCACCAATCTCAACAGATACATCGGCAGGTTATCTCAGAACGGCTCGGAGTAAGGGCCTGCGACGGTGCTCCTTTTCCGAAGATCGTTATCTTATACCAAGTTTACTAATTGGGGACCAGATCACCTGATAAGGATCCGGTGGGCCACCACTCCCCACGTGAGCGTGGCTCGGCGGAAGGAGGTGCCAAGAATCAGTTCGTATTGATGGATCTGTTGGGAATTTATGCGATTAAGAGTACAGCCCACTAAATATTAAAGATAAAAATTAAGAATACTCTTATACGACGGAGGCCACCACTCGGTCTCGTTGTGATGCCTTCCCAGCCACGGATGACTTAGGGGTTCGAGTGTGTTTGAGTGGTAAGAGTTGTCTTGAATAGTCAGTGTTCGGAGTCGATTCTTTATGTCAAACAGACGCCTGGTGGTCGTGTGGTGAGGGGGCGGTGCGCGTCATACGTATCAGGCGCTCTCCTGTCACCGTGGTGAATTGGCTCGGATGGCTGTTGATACGCTGTCGCAGTTCGGAACCCGGTCGGTAGGTGGCGCCCACAACTCGCTCGTAGCGTGCAGCGTTGGATCGTCGCCAAGTCGCGACGCTCACCACCGGCGGCAGCGGAGATCTCCGGCGGCAGCAGAGATTGACGAGCTGAAGATGAGTCGAGCCGACCCGCTGGTCGCAGCTCGCTCCTGAGTCGACCCTCCCGGTCGAGCTCGCTCCTGGGTCGACCCGCTGGTCGCCCTCGCTCCTGAGTCGACTCTCTGGTCGCACTCCTGAGTGGACCCGCTCTGTCGCACTCGTTCCTGAGTCGACTCTCTGGTCGCACTCCTGAGTGGACCCACTGGTCGCACTCGTTCCTGAGTCGACCCTCCCGGTCGAGCTTCTGAGTGGACCCTCCCGTCGCACTGGTTTCCAATGTTCAGGATCCGTTCCTTTATGCTGAAAAATCCCCCTGGATCCCGCCCACAAGGCGGGGCTTCCGATTTTTGCTGTGTCAGGATCTGTCCGTAGGCAGGTGTGTCCATGTGTGTGTCCGTATGTCCTTGTGTGCATCACTGACGGTATATTCCGTTGTCAACTCCCTCCATAAAACCCACGAGCAAACAACCAGATGTTACAAATTGTCTCGAAGTCGTCTCTCTGTCTGGGTGCAATTTATCTCTTGTCTGGCCTTCTTCATGAACCCAAAACACAGACGTTACAAATCGTCTCATAGGCGTCTTTGTTCGTGTTGCACAACCTGGAGGGGGGCAACACTCTCTCCGACCCGGCGCACAAAGAAATGGTTAAAAGTTTTAAGTTAACATTTGTCCCTTACTATTTCACAGTTATGATTCTGTATGTAACCTAAGGTCTGTCGTTTCCCATCGTGGTGCCCGACCCAAGTGTAGGTGTTTCCACGAGCGTACACACACTCCTATCCCGCGCTGCGGGGATACAAAGACGGCCGGGATCTCCCTTTCTCTCCGACCCTGGGTTTAACATCGTTTTTTTTTATTATGTATTATATTCGACCTGGTTGTGATTCATCCCGTTATCCTGGCTTTTCCATAAGTTTTACTTTTGTCTTTCATGCATATACTTATTACTATAATTTATTTCCGATATCTTAGGTTAAGGGGTAAGTTTCTTGATCCTAGGAATTCGTATTCCTTGGTGCCTGGATGGTTATATAAGCGGAATATAGTTTATGGTGAATAGAGTTAACATTGATGTTATGTGCGATACTATGTATTGTGATGTCTTTAACTTAACTTGTTTGTCAGGGCTTTACTGACACGAAGTTGCATTCATAGCCCGCAGTCTTTGCCCCACCCTATCTCTGCTCGCCGTTGTTGTTGCCTGCCGTTAATTCAAGGCCTCATTAATTTCCGTCACTCCTGAGTAGGTGAGGGCGGTTGAACCTTGGAGTCAGTTCTGGTTTTTGTCTGCCTGCTTCTTCTTGTGTCCCCTGACCCCGGGAGTTATTATTCTACTTTATGGCCTGTCGAAGCCCCACTCGCTGTTGCTGGGCTGGTGTTGTTCCCGGCTTTTTGCTTACGTTTGCAGTTCGCCGTGCTCTTGATTTCCTTCCCTCTTCAACCTTATATTGACTATTCGCTCCTGTCTGGGTGCGATTCAATTTTGACTTAGGAAGGTTCTGATTGTCATATGCTTCGGGTCGAATTGTATAGAAAGTATTGAAGTATGGAAATAACATTTCATATTGACTTAATAATGGTGATGGTTCAGTAGGCGTAACTTGTGGCCTGGTTTAATTGGAGTGGGTGTGAATATCGATAACTTTAGCCTACCCTGTTGTTAAATTCCGACTTTAACGTTACTTTAATAGCAATACAGAATAATTGAGCTTTTTGTCTTAACTAGGCGAATGCGAACTTCTGGTGACCCCCGCAGCCGTGTTGTTCAGCTGGGTCTTGTGCCTTGAGAGATATACAACCCTCTTTTAAATCACCTCTCCCCCTGTCCACCTTCTGCTCTGGGAGTGTTTATTCTTGATTCCAGGTCCAAGGCCCCCTCACATCCAGACGCGCAGGGTTGTTTACATCAGCTCCCCCCCTGTGCACGTGTTCTAACTAGCTCGGAATTCCTGAACACACAATCAGTGATGATTCCTGGCTTTCTGTGGTTGTGATTTAGACAAAGGCGCCTCTGTTTCTTCCATTGCCTTTGAGTCGACACTGCCCTATTATTTGCCCATGTGCTGAGGTCATAGAATTCGTTTTGACTTCAGTAATATTAACATTCAGTATTGGATTAGCAAATGGGCAATGGTTCATTGATGTAGCTCGCAGCCTGGTCTCCAGTTTGAGCGAGCGCGAGGATCGATAATTTAGCCTACTCTGTTGTTGAATTTCGAATTTTGACGTTACTTTAAAACCATGCAGGATGATTGGGCTTTTGCCTTAACTATGTCTGGCTGACACTCCCACTGTCTCTGCCGCCTGCACGGGTGACATGTGCCCGTTCATCAGGCCTTATCTTCCCTTGAAGCAACGTTGTAAATTCTGCCATCCTAGCCCTCCTCCGGTTCATTACTTAACAACACCTGGTGTTTTGCAGTTTGCTGCGCTTGGTGTGTTTCACTCATTAAAAAAAACAAGTAAAAAGATAATATATAAAAATCATCAAATATTATTAATCTCAATTATGGAAGAAGGGTTAGTATACAACAGTTGTCCATGACAAAGACCAGAGAAGTGGTGTCATCTTGCTCGCAATAAAATTTGCATTGCATGGGTTTTTGTGTACATCATTGTATATTGTCGTGCAAGCTGGATATTATTTCCAACCGTACTCAACATTAGTGGCAAGTGCTCTTCTACCCCAATCAATTTAGCTTTAAATCAGTATCTACCACAGTGTGTTTACATTAATATTTGAAAGACAAAAGGTGGGTAGGCATGGGTGCTGGATACATACTACGTCTGCTTGTGCTGTGTCCCTGATTAAGTAATCGTGAACAGTATTTGCCCTTGCAGTCTGTAAGGCTGAATGTGTTTTGTGTATGTGTGTGGACAGCTGTTGGTTCAGATTTGCTACAATCTTATAGTCTAAATTATGTTCCTAATCTTGCACATCATGAGCACATAGTGCTCTAACCACTCAAGGTGCAGTCCTGACTGCCACATGCATAATTGACATGCTCCATACTGGTCAATTTGACAAGTGGTGCACCCAGCAAAAAAAATGTTGGAGGGGACGCATTGCAAAAAAAGCTGCATATGAATTTCGCTTAATATGAAAATCGGGTGACACAAACTTGTTATCTAGTCCCTACAAATTTGTGCTAACCGATTTGCACGATAATAGTGAAAAAAAATATGATTGCATAGTTTTCATTAAACAAATTAAATTTAAATGAACATTGAACAATGATGAATTATTTTCAGTTTTACATCTTTAGAATAATCTATGATATGCAATGGCCATCTAACATCTAACAAATGTCCCTTTCATTAACCCCCACCCGAGTGTGCCTCTGATGCCGACCACAAGCTCCAGCTTCTCACTAAGCCCTTTTGTTATCATAAGCGTCTGTTATGTCTTCTAGGACATGAAGATGCAAAGTCTGCAGAATAAACATGAGCAAGAAAAATCTCAGGTACTTACGCATCCATGCAAACAGCGACGCGTCCACTCTAACACAAGCAAAAGTTGTATAAAGTTAGGAGCACCTTGCACCCGTCAAGAATTATAAGAACGCCCAAGTTAGGCTGCATTGGCTATGTATTGTTAGTGCCAGCATGCCAGTTATGTGGGATGACATTTTTAATGTTTGAAGTGGGAACTGTGCTTCTGTTTTGCGCTCAAAAGGAAAAAAAACTGATCAGGTCATGGTTCAATGGTCGTGCTTCGCGGAGGACTTTAAAGATTCCATGACATAATTTGCAGGGTAGGCCATTTTGTGCCGGTGTCATGATCCAAATTTTCCAAATTGAAAGTTACCCGCAAACTGCTCAATTGGAATTACACGGAGCAATCATTGCCCCCCCATACTGGCACACTGTTGCCTGTTTGCAGGGCAGGTGCTGTATCACCTTGGGCCCACAGAGACAGCTGCCATTGGGGGTTCCTTTTAAACGTTTGAAATGAGATGTGATGTAAATTGCCTTGAGACACCCCAGCGTGCAGAATGCTATATCAAAAACAAATTATGATTTACATGATATTGATGTCTAGTGGAACATGGGGTTCCGCTAGAGATGTGGGGTGTTGTGGATGATGGTTTTTCCATTTGTAAGAAAGCATACAAAGCTGTCTCACATGTTACTACCAAGGTAGGACAGTGGATACTTGCTCAAAGTAGATGAGAGCCCATCGATAAATTACCAATGATGGTGCGGTATACTTGGCGACCTGCAGAGCAACAACAGCAATATCGTTCTGACAGTTGCTATGCTGCCACTCAGTAGAGGTTGCTAAGGATGGAATGGTGGCACAGTGCTTAGCCAACTATGTGCTATAAACCTGCAAACTCAATTATATTCATGACCATGGCTAACATCAGTGGCGAGCGATATCTGAACAGGTCCTGTGCCCCTTCACGAACCCACACGGACTAGTGTGGTGGAATAGCTTGACTCAATCCCCATGACTGACACAGCATGGAAAAGCCTTCTTCAATCATTGAACCTTTGGATGGCGGTGTGTGCGTGTGTGCGTGCATTCAGATGCAGCGAGACCTGGATTCGCTGCACGATTCCCTTTCAAATGACCAGAAGGCTATGAGCACTCGGCTCTCGGAGCTGCGGAGGCTGGTGAAGGAGCGAGATGCCCTCATCCGCGAACAGAAGCGCCAGGTGCCCACTTTGCGATTGCATATTAGCCGTTGTTAATCCGCTGCTGGATGGAGGCCTTCCCAAGCGGCCGTCATTTGTCACGATCTTCTGATGTAATAATCCACCACCTACCTCCGCACCTCAGCTGTTTAATCGCTCCATTTCCCCGGTGGACATGCCCTGGGCGAGATAGAAGACAAGGATAATATAAATGACTTGTAAACGAAGTTATACAAATGTAGTTATTGTTTATCTTCGTAGAATGCATCGTCTATTTTAAGTGCTATCATTGAAAAATGATAAAGGTAATGGAATCACGATTCCTGTCTGTTAGCACTTTAACGGCCTCAAATTTGAACTGCTTTTAACAAGAGATGTGCCAAACATTTATAGTTAAAATTATCCCTCTTGTTGGGCAAAAAATCTGCCAACTCGAAACAAAATGGCGGCCATTTGGCTGCCATTTAAAAAACTTGAAATCTAAACCTCGACACATATACCATATATAAAACTCTTATAACTGCAACTTTACATCTCATGCCCCCCGTTTGAGCCCCAAAAAGACACATTATAATGCATTGTTGAGGTAATTCATGATTGCTATATACTAATTGTGACATTAATATGTGATATCTGTAATGTTTTATATGATTTTGTGGTAAATGCAATTTAAAATGTAACTCAATAAAGACGTATGAAAGTTATGAAAACGCTTATGAACGCAATACAGCACTTACACGCGTTCAAATTTGCATTGTTTCTTAAACTAAAAATTTCCGTCATGTGGGCACTTTGTCAGTGTCCCTCAACGTGTGAGCAGTGTAAGGAGATGCTCATAATATAACCAGCACTCGTGTGCAATACGTGATTTGTTTTTACGTAAGCATGGTTAATTTGTATCCCGGATAAACTTCCAACGGGTAATCGAGTTGACTGTATTTGAATAAGTGTAACTTGAGAATCAAATGTTCTACATATAATGGGGGTTTTCTGAAATACTTTTTGTTCAAACAGATTCAAGGTCTTTCTTCAACAAGAGTAGAAAGTGAGTATCTTTTAAAAACTCTTTTGACTTGAATGCACATGCAAAGTACGAGCACATACATACGGGTGTGTGTGCCTTCGTGTGTATGGGCAGTGGAGATGTTAGTGATGATTAGCATGGTTGGCTACGTACAGTGTGAAGGAAGTTCAACATGAGTGCACTGTCCTATAATGTCAGTGTCATTTGGCATTGAAGCCTGCCTAAGACTTCCACTAGGTCATCTCAGCCTAAACGTAAGTGATGGTGCGGCACAGGTGGGCAGACATGCGTAGTGCTGGCAACGCAACTCTGCGTAGCACTTTCATCCCTAATGGATGTTTGCAAATGAAATCTGCCCCAAATATTTATTCAGGCTGAGGTATCTTTGACGTTAATGTGTATGCATGTATGGAAGGCATCTGGAGGAACACAGAATCAATAACCTAAAAGCAAATTAAGTTGTTTTTTTTCTTATAAATTACATCAGAACCCCAGATAGAGTCTGAAGAGGAGGAGGAGGAAGAAGAGGAGGAAGAGGCTGAGGAAGAAGGTGAGATTATAGTTTACCAAATGAACATGTGTCCACATTTCTGAGTTTATTTCTTGCTGATATATTTTTTCTCTAAAATCTTAACAGCAGTCAATTTATTATTAAGTAAATGAGCAGGAAATGGGGTTTGTTTGAAAACAATTTAAACAAACAAGTTTTAGTCTACTAACCAGTGGGTCATCTGGATAAATGTCTCCCAGTGGCACTTTTTTGACAGGCCACACTGTACTGATGAGATGAAATGATGTTGAAATAAGCTTAAATATACAAATGTCACTGGGATACATCGGTGTGCAAGGCTCAGAAGTCGATGAATTACATTTTAATTTGGTGATTATTTTTGATATTAAGAACATATTTTGATATTGATAAAGGATTAGCCCTGTCCATGCCCTAACGTTAACCCTGGCTGTGATGCTCTACCCAGCGTCCTATCCATGTCTGGTGTCTTCCGCACTTTCGTCCGGCTCACATTGTGCAATTCGTCTTTTCCCTCCGCACTTGTACAGTTGCCGCGATATGGCACAACCACAGTATGACATTTTGTACGATATGTAATCCATTATCATTCTATCGTGCGTATTGATAAATATTGGAACAGCGCGATCTAACCCAAAAAAAACCTGGAATATGAGCGCAATTATCATTGCAAATTTTTTATCATTAATAATTTATTTCCCAACAAAAATATTATAAAGTAACAAACTTAATACGTTGTAAATAAATAATTATGTTTCTGTTAAATGCATGTTTTGCAAAATGTTTCCAGAGTAATTATAAGACAATTATTTAATAGTTTTTTAATAAATTCCCCTATTGCCGGCATGTGCGTTATAATCATTATAGGTTGTAATTATTAAAAGTCCTTAAGACATGGCAAGCTTATGTTGTGTGAACTGCAGTGGAATAGCTTTATTCGATTAGAAGTACAGCAACGCACAAAAAACTGTTAAACACAATGATAAAGTTATGGGAAACTTATATCGCGATAATCGTCATATCGTGAAAAATGACATCGCGTAAACAGTGGCCTGCTTCTCCCCGTCTGCAACGCAATCAGTGTTTGTTGTTTGTTAATGTGATCCAGTGCTTTTTTGTGCTATTTTAAAATCATTTTTGAAAATCCTTTGTGAAACAAATCGATTTGAAATGTGCCTTCTGTGTTTTTTTACGTTTCTGTGAGAGATAATGACGGGATCCTGGTGGTCAACAAAGATCCATGCTATTTGGCCTATGAGACTATACAGTTGTTATAGGACCAGGTTAACCATTGTTTACAAGAGATTGAATGACCTTTCAGGTCAGCATCTCCCCCCCCCTCACTTTAACAATTCAAATTAGCGATCGCATTGTTTGTAATTATACGACAGTCATAGTACCATCCTTGCAAATTACAGTTTTGGATTTTGTACTAAATTGCTTTTGCACAAATCTACGTCCCGTCTTCACGTGAAACATTTTTTAAAATGTAAAAACACGTAATGTGTATGAAAAAGTTATGAAAGGTGTGCACGTGCCTCCATAGAAACGTAATGATTTTACGATTTAATCACATTTTTATTAATTCACTCTCGCCCCTCCCTGCTGCCTCGCTTTTCCCCCTAACTTGTGTTCACTAACGGCGTTAACACTTCATGTTGTATTTTCTGTATGATGTTTGGGCCTTGTTTACTTTATGTAACATTGATATTTAACAATACATATTTTGAGTTTAACAAATACACTCTTTGCATTGTATTGCTGTTTTAATCCACTTCTTAATGTTTTCTTATGTTTATTTTTTTTAACATTTGTTGTATTTTTATTAAGCATGATTTTCCTTTTTAAAATGGTTTCTGGTTTCACTGAATTTATTTTCTTACTTCCAAACATTCCCGAGTCTCTTCGTCTATTTGTGACTTTGTTTTTTTAAATTTAAATCCAATTCTGTTTAACCATTTTATTTTAACCGACAACATTTCCCAACCTCCCACCTTCTCCGCGTCTTTTACTCCCTGCCTCTTGATTCTCGCTTTTCGCCGCTCGCCCTCTCGGTACCAAATCCGCGCGTCGCGTCGATGGCAGTTGATGCAGAGAGGAGTCTCCAGACGATCACGGAGGCCACGGAAGACGACAGCATCGGTAAAACCCTACGGCTCCTGGCTCCCCTCGAACCTCCAACTGCCCTCGGACTCCTCGCTCTGCTGTTGAGAAATCCTCCTCGGTTTAGAGCTGCAGTTCAGAGTGTATTCGGCCTCTTAATTTTTTCGGCATCTTAATTACGGTGGAAGGTAAAGGTGCAGCCCTGCAATTTCTTGCTCATGTCGCTGCTGGCAGAAAGGCCTCCATGAGAGGGACCTCTAGAGAGCTCCCCTATGAGTTATTGGGCCTGATTTCCCATGCCGGCCAGACATCTCGGAGAAGGTGGGCTTAGCCACACTTTACCCCACCACATGCGACTTAAGGATCGACTAACTGTGGTGAACTCATTTATACTGCTGGGTGAATGGGGAGGGTGTATTTAAGAACGTTGCACCACTGTTTAAATTTCCATGCTGTGAGTTTGAATCGATCCAGCGACCTGTGGATTGTTAGTCTGGTGTGCGAACCATTGCACCATGGAAGCTTGCTAAATAAGCATTGATTACAAATAATGTCAGCATAGATGACCACTGGCCCATGCTCAATTGAGCTTGAAGACACTTTAACCAGACTCATCGGGCTTCACAGACAGTGGGAATTGGGTGACAAAGAGTGCTTCAAGGAACTTACAGCGACAACATTTTCATGACAATTGCTGTGCATTAACAAGACGGCTCACTCTCGTTAGCGACATATTGCAGTCAGTAAAGTAGCTTGATTATCACTGATTAGGGTCATCCAATGTGTTTATTCTTACAGTACTGCCTGGGTCCTGCCACTGCTCTTAAGCCTCCCTCTTTCTCAAATTCCCCTCCTGTTTGACACTCCGTATTCCCATCCCTCTATATTAAACGCACCTCTCCTCTCGTCATCCATGTCTTACCTATCTCATTCATTCCTTTTCTGAGCACCCCCATATTGCATCCCGTGACCCAGCGATCTCTGACTTTGATTCCTGACCCCTCCCCCCACCCTCCTCTTCCCTGCTCTCTGCCATCCTCGCCTACTCAGAGGAGCTGGAGAGCTCGGGCGAGCGGAGGCCACCAGGCCCGGGCCTGCTGCGGGAGCTGCGCGCCAGCCTTCAGAATGCCCTCGATGAAAAGCTGGAGGGCATGGGCGTGCGCCAGGTGAGGGCACTGCACCAGCTACTCCTGCCCACAGTTGGGTTTTCAATTATTCGACAGTCGACGTACACTGGTGCATGAAGGAGTGCCACCTATTGCATGAGAGAGGCTTGTTAAGGTGACTCCATAGTGAGAGCTACCATGCAATTTTTAGAGATTGTTCTCTGACAGCTTTAGACGACGGTAATATTAGAGGCCATTCTCTGATGCAAGGGAGTTTAATTATCTCACAACAGTGTAACTCCAATACGCCAATAGGAATATAAATGGCGAGAGGCGGTCAGTTGGCTCAGAAGTTCAGAACGCTGAGTTGAGATTCTGGGTTCCATCCAGGCAACCGTCTGATTCTCAAGTGAGCTGATGGTCTCAGCGACGTCGACAGTGACTGTACAAAAGTTATCTAATTAATATGGTTTTGAACTTCATTTGGCTAAATTCCTACTATAACAACTGAAACAAAATGTTAACTGCCATTTAACAAATATGGCTCTCATGTGGCAGGGCGGATGGGAAATTGTTGCCCCGAGAGATGACTTGAAGGGATATCTGAGGTAGCTCTGTTATATCCGCTTCCGTGAGCTGTTCTCTATCTACTTGGATCTCTCACGGAGAGATAATATATAGGGAAAATTGCATATATATTTGTTTTAATGTAAGGGAATAATCATGGTGATGTGTGCGAGATCTACTATCGTGTTCTACCATCCCGCGTGTATGCTTTGTGCAGGGCGCTCGAGGGATTTCACAACAGGTCCTGCTCTCCTCGTTGTCGGTGCTGCGCACCCAACGATCGCAAGCGACGCGCCGACACGCACGCCTGCCCACCATCCGGCGCCGCCTCAAGCGGCAGTTGGAGCAGCGGGTGCAGCAAGCGCAGCAGGCGGAGGCCGGCACCGGCGGGGCCGCGGCGACGGTTACAACAGCCCCTCGTGGGGGGCAAAGTGGCGGTGCACGCGGGGGTGGCTCGGCCGGAGGGCCCGGGTCCCGAGGACCCACTAGCGGGGGCGCGGCCCGCAAGCCCGTGAATGGCGTCGGCCCCAAACAAACGAAGGGCCCCTCTGGAAAGGCGGCCGTCAAGTCGGAAGGTGATGGCAGAATTTACAGTAAAAAGAATAAAATCACGACGTTTCAGAGGCAACACAAGCTTCCGTCTTCAGGTGAAACTGTTGCCTCCGAAACGTCGTGTTTTTATTTTTTTATTTTTATTTTATTAATTTTAATTTCATTTTTTACCTACGTGACTTTACCGAAAGAACTAAGAGTATGAATCCTTGCAGTCACGAAAGCTTCAAATCTAGAAGAATTTACAGTGCTTGTGTGACCTGCACTGCTGGGTCATACAAGGATGTATGTGTGCGTACAACCCTTTAGTCCATCCACTACTGTTCTATGAAGGGGGGTCATGGGGGTTTGTTTGACCATCCTTCAAGACATGGACAGAGGGGGTCGGTGAATGTTGGGAGCGTAGGCGGAGGCATAGACGTGCTGCTCGTTATTTTTTTTGATGAACCCCCTTTGAATGCTTTTGCAGGAAATCCCCGACGTGGCTCCCCGGGGCCGCAGACCAAGGTGATCTACTCAAGGCCGGCAGCGGCAAACGTGGCGGCCAAACCCAGATCGCCCGGCAAACAGGCCGCAGGAAAACCCGGAGCAAAGGCGGACTCTGGAAAGACATCCAATGCCCGCACCCCAGCTGGCAACGTGAGGTGCGTTTATGGGAACCGCCACGCACACACGAGTGTGTGCAACAGTATGCTTTTGTGTGTGTGTGTATTTTGGCTGCATAACGCTGTGTGGAAGCTACCTGGTTTGTCGCTCCACACGAAGCTTTGGGTCTTCTCAGCCACAATCATGTCCTACCTTCGCGATGCCTGCGAAACGTGGACCCCCCTAATGGAACATTTTCGCCGATTAGAAACATTTAGGCTGGTCTGCCTTCGATCAATTTTGGGTTTATCCAGGCTGGATTGTGTGAGGAGCTCACAAATTCTTGAAAGATCTTAACAAAGTCCCATCGGTGAGTTCCTCCGACAGGCAAGGCTGCGTTGGCTGGGTCATGTAGCCCGCATGCCCAGCCACCGCATGCCTTAACAGCTTTTCGGTTGGATACAGGGGCTAAATGGGCACATCACAGAGATAGAGTGACCTGGTACAAAAGGATGTGGAGCTGAGTGGACTTGCCGATGAGTGGTACCAGCGGTGTCAAGATCGGCCTCTGTGGAGGAGGCTCGTGAAAGACACTACTGGGCAGTTAGAGGCAGTCACACTGCAGCAACAACGGAGGGCAGCGGAGTGATGCTCACAACAACGAGCGGCGCGCCGGGTGGCTAAAACACAGCAAGTTGGCACAGTAGGGGGCACAGGTGGTGCATTGGCCAGTCATCTCAGTCAGCCGACCCATGGCACCTGGGTCTATCCCATGACCTGTTGGCGGGTGTTCGACACTTCACGTGGCCTTAACGTGCACAAGCACCGTGGTGACGTCACCACCACTTAGTGGTGAATGGCGGTAGTTGTGTGTGTATTTGTCTTGTATATATGCATGAGTTAGATTTGTATGCGCGTGTGGAAGCGTCGGCTATAGTAATACAGAATTGAGTAAACATGGACAAATGAATCCACTGGTGAATTATAATGATCGTCTGAAGTTCATAGGATAGACCTCAGACATTCGAGACATACAAATATAAGTGAATGTATGGAGTACACCAACTTCTGAGATTACACTGAAGACATTTGTTCTCCCTAATGTCACAGTTCGTGCTTGCTTAGCTTCACTTTTTACGACAGTCTATGAGGTTAAGTGTTTTATCTTTCTGCTTTTATATAAAACACTCGTATGTGTACATGCTACACTTATATATCTGTATGTGTATGCTTGTGTTCATTCTCATTGACGTTCACGTTTCTTAAGTCATTCCATTTAAACCAGTTCATGGTGTCTGACCATGGCCTATGTGTCGTGCTCACTCCGATGTACTCTCATGCACACAACCAACACAAACCCACACCCACGTGCCTGCAGACACAGGCAGAAGCCAAGATCAGTGTCGTTTGCGTAAGTGCGTTCAGATTGGTTGGCTTGCATTTTGTGAATGACGTTCTGTTCTTGATGACAATGTTGAATTTGTTTCCTTCAATCCTGCGACCATTACATTAACTACATTAACATAAATGAAACATAAATACATAAACAACCAAAAAGGTAATTCAGTTATCTGGGTATTATTGTTTTCATGCTCAGAAATTGAGCTGAATTAATGTTGCCTCTGATCGCAGTATTGCAGGAAATAATTGCCTTGGTAACGGATGTGTTCTGCTTTTCAGTAATACAGTGCAGAATATGGTTGGGCATTTTATTTTCCTGCATGCGCACTTGTGTGCATTTTCTTTTGTTAATTCTGACGCACCACCAGTAACCGCGTGTGCCTGATGTTGCCAAGCACATTCATTGGGCATTGACTCAGGGGTCACTGGCTGTTTACTCATTTTACATTCAGTGGTTCACAAAAAAACAGGTTCGTCACCTTTCCATCAGGTCAGCTAACTGGCTCGCTAGACAGGTTTCTGGTAAGTTTGCTGACAAGCAGGGTGGTCGGCTAGCTGGTTTGCTAACTGGATTGCTAGTTGGTCATTTGGTTAAATGGCTGCTTGAATTGGCTAACTGGCCTTTCACTTGCCTAGCTGATTAACTGATAGACTGACTGGCTGCCTGGTTTGGTGGCTAATAGAGATTCTGACCCGCCCAACTTGATAACTGGCTGGGTGCCTCTGTGAATGACCAGTTGGCTAACTCGCAATTCAACTGGCAAACAGGCTGGCATTTTAAGATGCCTGACTGTTTAATTGCACAGTTGGCTAACTGACTGGCTGGCTGTCTCATTGGTTTGCGGACAGGCTAGCTGGCTGGGCCAGGGCTGATGGTTGGGGTGACTTCCTTGGCACGCCCGCATGTTAACTCGACCCACCAATTTTGTTGTTGTGACATTGTTTTCTGGATCCTAGCATGGTGTCTGGTTGGGGTCTGTCTTGTACTTGGTTGCACTGTTTTGCTGTGATGTCACTGGTGGGGGTGTTTGTGCTATTATTTTCCTTCAATCACTTTCCTTTCGCCCTGCATCATACCTGACGAGTAGATATTCAAAAGCGCACTGATTGTTTGGGTTTCTACTTTGTATCCTGGCAATGAGCGGAAATGCTACATTTTAGTGATGGGGATCAATCTCTTTGCAGGCCGAACCACTGTTGACTTTCCATAGACGTAGTGCAGTTTTAACAGTTCCTGCTTATTTTACCCAATCTGAAGGGACAGGACTCATAACCCGTGACAAGAATCTAACTTGTGACATTTCAATTGTGAGTGAAGTACTCGAGTGTGCTGAACAGCTTATACTGTGTGCATGCATTGATACTTTTGAATATGAACGTAGTATTTTGTATTTTCTATGCTTGACATATTGTGCTTATATATATACATATATGCTTCCTTTAATTGATAGGTAAGTCGTACACACACCATGCACATGGTCAACAAATTGCCTTGTCGCCTCAGCACCCCTCCCTTCACGTCAGACGACGACTCTGACATTAGCACAAGTCCACCGGCCATCCGTAAACACGACGGCCCTGCCACCCGAACGGCTGAGAGGGAGCCATCCACAAATGGGCGAATCGCGCGCCAGCTGGCCGAGGAGTGGTCCGATGGCAGCGAGCTAGAGTCCATTACCATCCCCGGACAGAAAAAGCCCCAGTCCACCGCCCATCCATCCCCACAAGGTGAGCGAAGAATGCGCCAGTCAGGCTTGCGCCGTGTGTCAGCCCTTAACAGGCACTTGCTTGAAGCAACCTCCCCAACAATGTATACCACTGTCACCAATTGTTATACGCTTATGGGCATAAGCATGCATGTTTTTATATCCATCTGCAAATCCGATGCGAATGTATTAAAATGCAAGTCAGTGCCATTAATTATTTGCTTATGAAGTATAAATATTATGCTGTACATAGAGGGGTGAATATCGTTTGACAGAGAATGGATGGAGAGGGTTGTGGTCAGCGCAAGTTGAAGGATTTTGTTTTTTAAACAGAAGTACATACTCGAGTGCTACAGTTGTATTGCATCTGTTGTTTGTGTCTGTTCATCTCTCTGTCTGTCTGCATGTCATTTATTATGCATGTCTGTTCCCATCTGTCAGTTCGTCTGTTGTCTGTGTTGAACTGCACCCGAATATCGCACGGCAGATGTAGCTATCTCCTACACTAATGGACAATTAAGAACAGCCAAAATATTGCTTGTGGTCACCAGTATAACATTATCGACCACTCAGTAACGCCAATGCCTGCGTTGATCATTTGCTAGCAGCATTTCAGATATTCATTACCAGGCTATTCCTGAAGCTGTCCACTGTCTCATTCACCAACGTCAACATGAACTTATAAAGATTGCTAAGAAACTCATCATAGAAACTAAGTAGAAGCTTTATTGTATCTGTCTGTGCCCATTTGTCAGTCCATCTTGCCTTTCTGCCAGCGTGTCACTGTCCATCCATTCACGTGTCTGTGTGTGTATGTGTGAATACTGTAGGGGAGAAGGTGCAGATTTTAAGCCAAAAAATAGAGCGGCAACTCAGCAAGCCTGGAAGTAAAAAACCACCGGGCGGAGTCCACGTGATTACCTCCACACCAAGCCATAATCCCAGCAAGGTGAGGTGCTGATGTCACCACGCACAGAGCCAAACAAGGGTGAAAAAGCTGCGATGCAGGTGGGCAGTGATTCATACGGTGACCTCAACCAAAGCATATCAATAAAGCTTTGAGAAGAGAATGTCAGCAAAACCGATAGCTGGAGTGAATGGTGACTGTATAAGAAACCTGTTATTGAGTGGTGTCACACACATCTATGGTAAAATACATGAAGAAACCAAAGCAATGTATAGAGAAACTTTATGTCAAAATCACTGTTTCATGGCTTGTCAAAGCCATAGAATTTAATTTAAAAGAATCCAAAAGCTCTCCGATATGTTTTCGTGTTGTACCGCATATTGTTCAACACATGCTGCGAACTTCTTAAAAAACTTCGAGACATTGGACATCATGCGGGACGACAACATGTGGGACAACCAAAACGGCACCGCCACAAACACCTACGCAGTAGTAAAAGTGTAAAAGTTCTATTGCAAGTGTCACACCTGGCCCCTATGAAAGCAATTTTCCTTCTTCTCTGCCTCGGCAGGCGAGTTCCGCCGCGGGACAGAAACGCGTGAACGAGGCGGATGACGAAGAGGACAACTGGGACATCTCGTCGCTGGAAGACGTACCCGTAGGAGGACGGGCTACGGCACGGTCGGGACCCGTGCCGGCCCCACGCAAGGGCGCATCTTCGCCGGGGCAGCCACACTCAACCGCTGTGCCCATCACCTCCACTTCCAAGGCTGGTGAGACACTCACGGGTGTGTATGTGTTGTGTGGTAGAAAAGGACGCTGAAGCCGGCCGTGTAGGGGCTGACGCCAAACTGTTTATTCAGGGCTTACGCTTAACTCGGGGGAAGGGGTTAATACAACGGTTATTAACTAAGCTCCCCAGGGGAAGGGTACTGGGAGTTCCCTATACCCCACCAGGCTATCGGGCTCTTCCCACAGCACTGACCAAGGATTCAGCCAACTCGGCCAGCCGGGTAAAGTAGCCCCTTAGCCTGGCTCTCTACCCGCTATCCCGGAGCCCCTTCCTAACCACTCACTCCTCTGACTCTCGGCGAAGACCCCGTCCACGTCACGGGTCTCCCCTCAAATACCCCGGGGGGCATGACGTCACTTTACCCTGACGGCATTCCCCCGAGGCGAGTGTCACCTGACGTCAGCACTCCACTCGTCAACATATGTATGTACGTATGTTGAACATCTTTTGCACCGTACGTAACCGACCGTGCTAATCGGAGGTGCGGGTGAGGGACAAATTGGAGGTGCGGGGGAAGGGATAGGGTGTGGGGGCAGGGGTGGGGATTCTTTTCTTTACTGAGCGCCCAAAAGGACTTTCAATTATCGTTGGCAGGACACACATTCACACGCCCATTCTGTCACTGCAGAATAATCAGAATCTTTATACTGGAGGAATCCATGAGTTATAAAGATATTTTTCACAGATGTACATTAGGGGCGGGTCAGAAAGTTACAACAACAAACAAAGAGTATGGATTCCTGCAGTCACGAAAGCTTCAAATCAAGAACAAACAATACATAAACACGATATGAGTGCAAAATATAGGAAAGGTAAGCGAATCACAAAAAAAACTAAAACTAAACACTTTTTTTTTCACCAGGTTAAGCCCACTGAGCTATTAGCATCTTTTTCAGAAGAGACCTGGCCACAAATGATAGCTCAACAAAGTGGACAGTTATAGCAGCCAAATGATCGAAATTGTTTTGTGTCACAACAGTGGTATTCGTTTTATCTACCCCAGGCAGATGATGGATTTCAACACGCATCCTTTCGATTGCGAGTGAAGCAGTCTGCTTACAGCTATACTCGGCCTATAACAAAGCATGCATTCACCTGTTCAAATGTGTTCCTACACTCACAATGCACGCATCGAATCATATGGGAGAATCGGTTATTTTCCATTCGTGTATTGTATGTTATGGTTTATGTAACCTATCAGCTTCTAGAGTTGCTATATCCACCACACTGTTATAAAAGATACATTTTTAAGTGAATCACAGCCCTAAATTGTGACAATTCATGGAATCATGAGGGGAGGGGGGCGAGTCGTGTGCTGGACCAATAAAGTAACAGTCGGTGCTTGCTGCTTGCTACAGGGCACTTGCCCCCCCACCCCAGTCTGTAAGATGAAATGGAGGATCCTTGTGCCGACTGTGTGCTGCACAGGTTTGAAGGAGCAAGGGTCAGGCAGCACTCTGAAGAGCAGCCTGGTTACCGTCACAGACTGGACCAACGATGACTTCTCCGACCTGGAGTTGTCCTGAACTCCAACCCCGTGGATCTAATACCCTTTTTCCACTGCACAACCACCAAGCCATTCCAGGGCCGTACTGAGCCAGTCCGGCGCAACTCACGAGGCACCAGGTTGCTTTTTCACGACCGAAGCCGAGCCGTGCCGCTTGACGTCATATGCAATAAGTCGAGATGTCTTTTAATAATGCAGTGCCACCGTGTCTTCACAGTGAACTCACTGACATCACAGACATAATGGACAGGTCCTGTAGCCATGCTCCTGGTCTTGCTTGGCCCCCAGCCAGATGCAGATGTCTCGTGAGGCCAGCATGGCTTGGCACGGCACATAGCAAGTAGAAAACCACTCGGATGTGCCAATAGAAAATGGGTAACAAAGGGGTCTAAGCATACTGTGGCACGGGTGCTAGAGGAACACCACAGCAACAGCACCATAGAGGCTAAATACGCACTGCGATGAAATCTCATTGTAACGTCCCTCAGACTAACATACTTTTTGCATGAACATATTTAGTAAAAATCCCCAGAAGATGTACGGCATAAATAACGTTAAAAATGTTTACAAAGAATGTACTTCATATTTATTTTCATATCAGATTAACATTATTTGGAAGTTCTGGTCGTTTTTTTTACTTGGCACTACATGAGAACCACTTTGTGGACCAGTCTTATCCCTGTCCTATGGATACACTCGCCCCCGCCATAAGAACGACTGGCTTAGAGCTGTAAACGGGAAACGAACTCCACATAAAACGCTAATTTGAGCAAGAAATCACTATTTTTACAACGTATATCTCACCATCGTAAAGCATGGTCATGATGCAGCCAATTAAATGTGGTAGCTTCACAGCTATTGACAATGGCAGTGCCGTGCAAACTGGTTCAGTAAAGCCAACACGCGTTGCAGCACTCGTTACACTGTTAAAGTTATATATATATATATAGGTTTGGCATTGCCCTGTGGACCAATTTAATTTCTCAGAGCGTGTTAGTCGAGCCAAGGCGAACAAAAATTCTGATTTCTTTGGTCGGTAGGGTGGCAAACTTAACAAATTGAGAAACCACTGTGCTATGGACATTGAGCTTCTCTGTTGTCTCGTCTTATTGGCCTATTTTGCACATTTTATTGTCATTTCAAATTATAGTATTTTCATTATAAAGTATAAAACGTACGTACGTCGTAATGAGATTTCACTTTACAGGGACTATCACATTCCAATCTGAGCATTACATTTGCTCACAAATCAGTACTATAGGCACTTACAACACCTCAGAGCCTAGCCCAGCACCACAGCAGATAACAACACAGAGGATAGGATAATGGGGCAGAGGCTATCTAACACTACAGAGGATAACAACACGATTTGGGCTAATAACACTGCAGATGCTAGCTCACTACTCCAGGAGCAAAAACAACATCACATATAGTGTATGGTGTGATAGCAGGATGATGCAATAGCTATTTGAACACAACAGAAATTTGCACAGTACAACGGTATATCGTGATGTATTGTGCGGTTTAACACAACACTATTTGGGCAAACCTAAATCGTGGGGGCTCACACAAATACTACACAAGGTAGAACACAACATCAGAGGCAAACTTAACACAGGAAACAAGAATTACTAATTTGGCGAGGTACGATGTAGGTTGGCACAACACTAGAGAGAGTATGTGCAGATTAGCATGTACAACACTACGCTACATAACTTAGGACAATCGATAACAGGGCGTGCTAATGTGTGAAAATATTTCTCAGGAACAAATTAAGTGGTACGAATGCAATAGAATATCATCGTTGTACTTGCAGTAGTACTGTGTGGTAAAGTGGTACCTTATTTCAAAGTTGTATTCATAATGCTTTGTAAAAGGCAGTATCACATTCCCATGATTTATTCAGGTACTTCATATTGTATGGTGTAAAAACACTATCGATGTTGGGACTGGTTACGTGTGTATACATATATGATAGTTATGGTGTTGCCATCTAAGATAATCTTTTTTACATTTTAAAAATACATTTGAGTGTCTTCTTTTTTATTTATTTTTCTGTTTGAAGTTAAATGTCTCTGGGTTCGTGATTATTCACTTTTTTAAATATCTTATTGGCAAGTGAGTGCTGTGTTTTGTGTGTCAGACCTGTGCAGAGAAAGTTAAGAAAGTCAATATGTAAGCCACTTTTGCCTTGTTTTTTTACATCCATTTCAGTGCAAGCGAGCAGTTTTTGCACGTGAAACAGGTATTTTATTAAGACAAAACTCCAATATAACTTTTCTAAACAATTATGGGGATTTGAAACCCTGTACAAAATTCAAGTCCTGTCCAAAAGTAACCGTTATATGATATATAATGTGGGATTTTAGTTGTACAAAGACTTGCGTGGATTCAAACTCATTGCAATAATGTACAATACTACAGTACCTCGGATACTTTTAACTCTACAATAGTTAAACATTATATGAAAGGAGTTCTATTCGTAAATCAACTCGTAAGGGATTTGGTTAAATACACTCGTATTGTATGTGGCAAGAGGCTCCCGAACTAATTTTGTAATAGGTTCTTCAAAACGTGGGAGTGGTGGTGCACTCAGTCTGCATACGACTGCTGAATTCAATTCCCGGCTACGGCGGACATCGGCAGCAATCAATAACGGGTCGTGTCCCCTCCCAATCACCACCCACACTGATCAGCGTGGTGAAGTAAGGGGTCAAACAATCCTCATGACTCGCATGGCATGGGGAGGCCTTCATTGGGCAGTGGATTAAACAAGAGCTATGCATAATTTCACTTTTAACCTCAACATTTGGCAGAGGAATCTTACTGCTTGGTTTGGGCTGTCTTTGTGATGTGTCTCTAACGTTAACTTCTGACAGGTGTCCCACATTCCCATACTGTACTCTGGTGTAGTTTTTGTTCTGTCAAGCACATTTACAACATATCAACAAATTGCTTCATATATTCTTGCACATTGCAGGTCAGATCATGAAAGTTGTTTTTTTAAGTGTAACCGTGACACATAGGTACATTAGAATAAATTTATATTGTGAATGTTGCTTTGCCGTACAGATATAACCCACAATATCTGGATAGAATACTGATCTAATTCTGGAACCATATTTGCTTTTGGTACATTTTGAAATGTTTATCACCTTGTCACCAACATGACAATTGTTTACGGTTATACAGTAATGTACGAGTTAATAACTGCACAATTTCTTCGCTTTGCTGGTAACATTTTCGATGTGTCTCCCACCTCGTAGAATCAAATTTCAATAAAGTGGTTCAGTAATAAACGTTGTCAAGCTGTGGTCATGTCATTGCTAATAACATATACATATATAGGGAGCTCTAGGATTATTGGTGCAACTGGACAGTATACAGCTCAATGGATCATGTCAGTGCTGCATGAAGTTGCATGGAGTTAAACGTGTGGTGTTGCTTTTAGAGAATTGGTTGTAATTTAACGTCCCCCTTAGGGTGCAATAGCAATTCTGAGGTGTCACAAGCCAAATTAACATTCACCAAAATGTTCAGAATGCCATTGGAACCTCCTTTGCCAGTAGCAAAATATGATCATTGTTTTTTACCCCGAGCTCTCATACTCCGATGGTGCATTGTCTTTGAGTTGTGCGCCTTTTGGCGTCATCTGGTCCAACACCATGTGAGACTAGGCTCTAAGGAAAGCTGTCTCGGGTGTGGACCAATCAATTTCAAGGACAGTGCATACATTATCAGAGTTGTGTTTTTTGTTTGCATTCGACCGCAGATATTGTGGTCTATACAAATATGACTCCTTGTAAAAAAAAGGTGTCAGTTTTATTGCCAGATCAAAGGGTAAAAAACCAATTATGTTAAGAATGATTAGGATAGGCTTGTTAAAGCCGTCACCTTGCTTCATTGTTCCATGATACAACAATCCACCCAGCACCTGCACACGAGCCGTACTCATCACTGCATTTCAGCGGTGAATGGCGTTCTTCTTTGGCTGCCACTCAATAGTTAAAGTAATTCAGCCTACTCTCGTCCCCGTGTCTATATCACCAACCACTGCTCTAGGTATGCGTGTATCTTGAGATACTGTAGCTCTGATAAATTTGTTGCCACCTTGTACATTATTTTTTGCTTATTTATCCTGAGCTCAAAAACTTTACAGCCTTCTTTATTCAGTTCGTCCTAACATTTCTACAATGTGTAAACACTTATACAGAGTCCTCAAACTATACCTACCCCTACATATAGGAATGCCAATGATATACCTGCACACACTTACGCAGACTATAAGAGTTTCACACGTGTGTGTGTGTATATAAAGCCATCACCTATACACGTAGCGAGAGAAATTCAAGTCTTCTTGCATTGAGGCCAGGAATGCTTTGTCGGCTCCAAGCCTCAAGACGACTCTCACCTCGGTCTGTTTTGCGAGCGAATGAATCGGTGAAGTTGAACAACAGAACAACACGTGGTCATGTCACAGAGGCTGTGTGCAGTGGAGACAAAAAAACGTCCAGTTGCTGCTATATAACAAATGTCCCATCACAAATAACTCGCTACAGTTATTGTGCTGTGCCTTTTTTACAGCTGATGAAGGAAGCTTGTGTTGCCTCCGAAACGTCGTGATTTAATTGAGCTATTTGCATTTATTATTTTATCATTATATTTTTTTACCTACGTGACTTTACCGAAAAAACCTAAGAGTATGAATCTTTGCAGTCACGAAAGCTTCAAATCTAGAATGGTTTAGAGAGGTAGGCAACAGCGACCCTTCTGTGTTTTTTTTTAATCTGCCATCCTGCGAATTTCATCAACGCACACAGCCAGTGTTAACATTGGCACATCAATCTTTATTGATCGGTAAGTTGTGGGTTGTCGGTTGGATTTGCGAAGATATAATTTTGGTTGACTTCGTGATATCATTTCCAGATATCACTTTCAAAATACGATACCGAATATCGCGAAGTGACGATTATTGCGACATGGCGACATCCATTTCAGATAATCTTGTAATTGGTAAATCACATTCATATTCTTAGGTTTTTTCGGTAAAGTCACGTAGGTAAAAAATTAAAATTAATAAAAGTAAAATAAAAAAACACGACGTTTCGGAGGCAACACAAGCTTCCGTCTTCAGGTGGAACCGTCACAGCCCGACAGCTGTATTAAGTAAATGAGAGATTACAGGAGATACCAAGGGCCAGGAATGGTAAATCACATTTCTTTGAGCGGTAAGTAAGTTCGGTGAGATTCGTCATTATAACCATGGTAATACACGAATTGACATTGCGAATACCGTGTTTTTTTATCCACTGTCAAAGCTTTCTAGAGACATCCTCTCCTAGCTTGGTTTGGGCTGTCATTGTAATGTGTAATTTGCATAAACTAGTCCCATAGTGTAGAGGAAGAAAGACGAGGTATATCTACTTTCAACGAAGGCGCGCAACGATAGCTTGAGATACAGTCCGTAAAGTTCTGTGTAAACCTGTTGTCCAATTTTTGTTGTCGGGTCCTCCAATTGTTTCAAAGCAAAGAGGGCCCGAGGAATTTATTGCAAAAATTAAGCTCAGAATTCGAAGGTTTGATCCCGGTTTTTTTACGCGGTTTGAGCGATTTAAACGTCACTTCCTCATCTTGTGGGTCTTGAGTTTACGAACCTCCCACCCCCACTGTCGTTTTTATGATGATGGATTTCAAACCCTCCACAATTTAACAAAGGGGCTCTTGTACGTGTACATTTGTACTCTGCAATCGTGAGCCTGTGTTCCTCGTGTGACCCTTTCAACTTGCTGTGTCTGCATCTCGCTGTGTAAAGAGCGCTGCAAAGCACTTCTTAAGGGATAGCAATTGCGTGTTGAATAATACCGCCTCACTCTTACTAGCTGTTGTTAATCCCAGTGAATGAATGTAACGCACGAGTTCCATTCAATCACGATGTTGATCGCACGCCACTCGTGTGTTTCAGAGTAACTTTGCGCGGCTCACGATACCGGCGGTCCAGACTGCAGGAAGTGACGTCACTGACCAGCAACGCGTTCGTTCCGTGCAGCTGATTAAACAAAGATTATTTTTAGAACTATGCTCTTTATTTGGGATAAAAAAAACTATTTAGTCGGTGAAAGAGTCATATCGAGGTGAATTTAAAATGCGTTTAACGATATCAGCATTGTTAATCACAAAGCGCAATGAACCCCATAGTGTAAATGTAGTACAAACATGTATTAATATATTATGCTGTGCGCGTTATGTAGCTTTCCTTAGGAAGGATCTTAAAGTTATGAATTTTTGCAAGGTTCTCGGCAAGCCTCGTTGTTTGGCGGAACCTGAATACAATTTCCAAATGCAGATGAATGTTTGCTTGCTTTAGTTCAACGTATTATATGCACATCAGGTGAATTAAGACTTTTATCTTACGGTAGATAACCCGTTTCATAAATTTTGCCACATCACAGGATGTCCTGTAACCTGCACAATTTAATAAGAAATTTCCCCACTTCGCCTTACAAAATTTGCCCGTGGTTTCAGTTTTGTTGATCAAATAAATACAGTATCTGCATGTACAGCACATATACTTGGGTCTTTAGGTAAAGTCACGTAGATACGTAAAAAAAACTACGACGTTTCATTCGTAGTTGTTTGTAAAAAAAAAATGTTGAACTTATCCACGTGACTTTACCGATGACCCAATTAAATGAATGTCTGCAGTCACGAAAGTTTTAAGTCAAAATGTACAGTAGTTACATTATTTGATTAACATGGCTCAGTATTGTTCTCAGAATCTGTATCTATCCTGGAGAAATCAGATGAGCAATGAAGCTCTTTTTTACAAATGTCATGTCTAGTAGGGGAAGTTCATGAAGTTTTTGCAACAGAAAACGACAAAAAACGACAGAGTGCAAAGTATAGGATAGCCAAGCAAATCACTAATAAGTATAACCCGTAAAAACAAAGTTTTTCACTCTAAATCCTTTATATGCGTGGCGGCTAGAGTCCTCTCGTCCTCTGGCTTGAGATGGCTGCCACCTATGGGTCAGATGATTGTCTGCAGTATTAAACAATTGGTAATTAAATATTTAATTTGTTTTCCCTAAACAGTGTAAAATTTAGGAAAAAATTTTCACGAACATTAATTGTCTCGCACAACGAGTCTGTGTGGAAAATGTCAGCTCGATTGGATCACGGGAAGTGGGTTAAAAAACGACCGAAAGGTTTGCACGGTCGTAAGCAAGCAAGCAAGCACGCAAGCGAACTTAATATAAGGATTTAAAAATAAATCAAGTACGTTATACGTACTTAGGTTTTTTTTCGATAAAGTCACGTAGGAAAAAATAAATAAAAAATAATGAAAATTATAGAAAACCTAAATTCTTTTATTTCTATTATTTTTTCTATAATTTTTATTATTTATTTTTTACCTACGTGACTTTACCGATTGTCGTTTTTATGATTACGGCTTTTAACCCCTCCACGATTTAACAAAGGGGCTGTTGTACGTGTACATTTGTACACTGCAATCGTGAGCCTGTGTTTCTCGTGTGACCCTTTCAACTTGCTGTGTATGCATCCCCACCCGGTCTCTGCATCTCGCTGTGTAAAGAGCGCTGCAAAGCACTTCTTAAGGGATATCAATTGCGTGTTGAACAATATCGCGTCACTCTTACAAGCTGTTGTTAATCCCAGTAAATGAATGTAACGCACGAGTTCCATTCAATCACGATGTTAATCGCACGCCACTCGTGTGTTTCAGAGTAACTTTGCGCGGCTCACGATACCGGCGGTCCAGACTGCAGGAAGTGACGTCTCCGATCAGCAACGCGTTCGTTCCGTGCAGCTGATTAAACAAAGATGATTTTTAGAACTATGCTCTTTATCTAGGGTTAAAAAACTATTTATTCGGTGAAAGAGTCATATTCAAATGGATTTTAAATCCGTTTAACGATGTCAGCATTGTTAATCACAAAGCGCAATATGAACCCCATAGTGTAAATGTAGAGCAAACACGTATTAATATATTATGCTGTGCGCGTTACTTAGCTTTCCTCATCCATGATCACAAAACTTTCTATTTTTGCAAGGTTCTCGGCAAGCCTCGTTGTTTGTCGGAACCTGAATACAATTTTCAAATGCAGTTGAATCTGTTTGCTTGCTTCAGTAATTCTAGATTTGAAGTTTTCATGACTGCAAGGATTCATACTCTTAGGTAGGTAAAAAAATTACTAAAAGTAATAATAGAAATTTTTTTATAAATCACGACGTTTCGGAGGCAACACAAGTCTCCGTCATCAGGTGCGACCATCACAGCTAAAATTACTGCATCAAGTAAGGCAAAATTCCAAGAGACCAGCCCTTAAATACAAGTTAAGGGGGGAGGGGCTTATCTGAATGTGGTAACCAGGGAATAGAATTTGCTTCAGTAACCTTATCTGCACATCAGGGTGAATTAAGACTTTTGTCTTATGGTAGATAACCCGTTTCGTAACTTTTGCACATCACAGGATGTCCAGTAACCTGCACAATTTCATTAAAAAAAGTTTCCCTAGTTCGCCTTACAAAATTTTCCCGTGGTTCCAGTTTTGTTGATCAAATATCTGCATGTACAGCACATATACTTGGGTCTTTAGGTAAAGTCACGTAGATAGGTTAAAACATACAAAAAACTTCGACGTTTCATTCGTAGTAGTTTGTAACAAAAATGTTGAACCTCTATCCACGTGACTTTACCGAAAGACCCAAGAATATGCATGTCTGCAGTCACGAAAGCTTTAAGTCAAAATGTACAGTACAGTTACATTATTTGATTACCGTGCTCAGTATTGTTCTCAGAATCTTTATCTATCCTGGAGAAATCAGATGAGCCATGAAGCTCTTTTTCACAAATGTCATGTCTAGTAGGGGCGGTTCATGAAGTTTTTGCAACAGAAAACGACAAAAAACGAGGGAGTGCAAAGTATAGGATAGCCAAGCAAATCACATAAATAAAGTACGTTAGTTCAAATTGTAATTACATCAAGTCTCAAGCTTGGCCAAGGGCAGAAAAATAACAGAAAAAGCCCCAGACCACATCAAGACAAGACGCAGACCGTCAATAAACTTGCACATAATTTTTTTTTACTATCGATACCCGGCTAATGATCAAAGTTGTTGATAATTTATCTTGAGAACTATTTTTCAACCATTACGTTTTCCTTTAGTTCATTTCCATTGAATGGTATGACTATACCATCAGTGGTGAATAGATATCATCTCGATTTATATTTACGTCTATCTTTCATAAAGCCTCAATGTGGTCGATGCGTTGTCTTTGAAACTGATTGGCCTACAGCAGAGACAGACTTCAGGCATATATGATCAGAGCATCTATCTGTTTGCACGTTCACCACTATTACGGGTGGTTGATGCAGACATGATTCCTTGCAAAATGTTTCTATTTGGTGTTTGAACATCTTCACACGTGTTTTATTTTTGTTCCCAAGTTGATATTGGCAAAATTAAGGTCCCATGTTAATTCTAGATTTGAAGCTTTCGTGATTGCAAGGATTCATACGCTTAGGTTTTTTAGGTAAAGTCACGTAGGTAAAAATAAATAATAAAATTACATAAGTAATAGAAACAAAATAATAAATCACTGATTGTGATAATAAAATGTGATTTATTATTTTGTTTCTATTATTTATTTTTACCTACGTGACTTTACCGAAAAAACCTAAGAGTATGAATCCCATGTTAATGTTCAGATTGTTAGTTTTTAATATTACAGGAGTGGGATATTTTATATAATCCATGATGTTAAACCCCAGAAAACCGACTGTCGTTGAGGCGACGGGAAAACATCCACCAGAGAGAGAGATATCCTCCCCATGGCTCGATCGATAACCCTTAGCGCTGAAAAGGAGAAATCGAGAGCTGAGATACTTTAGGGTATAAACTGGCACATCCCTCCAAGAATACCCAGATCCTTTTTTAAACGCGAGACCCACAACGCTTCTGTCATTAAATGCAGATAGATCCCCGCCAAACGCAACGGCTTGGTGAGAACCCGACAAAAATTTTTAATTAGTCGAGAATAACTAACGGAATGGCAAAATGTAACAGCCCGAGATGCAGCATTAATAGTCGCGGTGTTTACCTTTACACCGTGGGCCCCACATTTTTATTTTATTTAAATTTCATGCTTCTTTTGCAAGCTAGTATTACATACCCTTTAAACAATATATTAATCTACCTTTTAAAATTTTAAATAAATAGGTTTTAACGAGCAATAACAGCGTACTTTCCAAACAAAACCTTGTCGATTTTATTTAGTTTGTTCAATAAAAACGTATTCGCACGCGCGGAATTGTTGGTGCCTTCTGTGACGTCACTTCCTGCGGTCGGTACCTCCTTGGCACGTTGGGGAATAAATCAGCGCGCGGCTCCAGGGCCCACAGGGCGGCATGGGGTCATCAACATCACCGAGATGAAATAATAAAATAATAAAAATAAAACATAATAAAATAATTCTCACGACGTTTTGGCTACAACGCAAGCAGCCGTCCTCAGGTGAAGAGGACGGCTGCCGAAACGTCGTGAGAATTATTTTATTATGTTTTATTTTTATTCTTTTATTATTTCCCTTCTACGTGACTTTACCGAAAGAACCAAGAAGATGAATCCCTGCAGTCACGAAAACTTTAAATCGAAAAATCACCGAGAGGGTTGTGTGGATTGGTCGTGTCGGTGAAATCACCATTCACGTTCCTCCCGTGGATGTCCTCTAGCCCTTCTCCTTCTTTAAGCGGCGTGTTTTGATTGTTTTGATTTAGTGTGCTGATCTTAAAGGTGTATTGAACAATTATAATACTCTGATTGATGCTCCTGCTGTTGTGGAGTGACTCATGCAGCCAGCTATGGCTGCAGGGTTTTGGTAGTACATGTTGTTTGTCGTTTATTGTGAAAATTCCGTCACAGTTCCTATGACCACTGTTTCATTGCTTTATTTTGGTGATTTCGAAAAGTTTACTGGTGTGGCCATGTTTGTTTGTTGTAGTACGGAGTAAGACTGATGGCCTTAATCTAAGTTGTCTTGTGGTTGTTGTTGTTTTGACTTGCATCCCACTGGGATTTTTGCATACAGCGTTGGTGTACGGTGTTTTTTTCTACAATATTTTGCTGTCTTTTCTTGGATTTTCTGTTTGCACTTAGTCACATATTCACTTTAAGATGTTTTCTTGTTCATGTTTTTGTTTGTTGCGGTTGCACCCGATTCAAGAGCCGAATGGCTCACAGGGCTATACCTAATAAATGAACTTGAACTTGTGTCCTGCACAAGTCCCACTCGCTTCTCCTAGCTTTGAATGATGTCAATTCCATCTTGCCTGTTGTGATCTCCAAATCCGTGGGGTTTGTTATTTTCTACCTCTGGGTTGCAATATGATGCGTGCATCTGCTCAAACATCTTGTAATTATTTTTATACATTTATTGGGGCACCACGGTGGCTATGAGATGTTAACTACCTCGCCTGGTGTGCAGGAGGTCGTGGGTTTGATCCCGACCCTGACGCCTGCTGCTGTAGATTTGGAGTTTGCGTGTCTCATGATCACGGTGGCTAGGAGATGTTAACTCCCTCGCCTGGTGCACAGGAGGTCGTGGGTTCGATCCCGACCCTAACGCCTGCTGCTGTATATTTGGAGTTTGCGTGTCTCTCATCATCATCACGGTGGCTAGGATATGTTAACTACCTCGCCTGGTGTGCAGGAGGTCGTGGGTTTGATTCCAACCCTGACGCCTGCTGCTGTATATTTGGAGTTTGCGTGTCTCATGATCACGGTGGCTATGAGATGTTAACTCACTCGCCTGGTGCACAGGAGGTCGTGGGTTTGATTCCGACCTTGACGCCTGCTGCTGTATATTTGGAGTTTGCGTGTCTCCCTCTCCCCGTGGTCGCGTGTATTTTTCTCCAGGCCCTCCGGTTTTTTCCTTTAACATTTAGAATCAACATCACGCGTTGAGAGTACTTGGCTGCTATACATTTCCACATCATGATAAGCCACTTCGTTGAGCTATTATCATTATGTGGCCAGGTCTCTTCTGAAAAAATTGGTAATAGAGCTCAGTGGACCTTACCTGGTAAAATAAAAACAAGTTTATTGAATGGCCATGTTTCTGCATTCTATTATGGAGTTAAGCACCGACTTAAAACGCTGCATATGTGCGTTTTTTCCCCTGCCTGTTATTACATTGGAATAACTTAGACAACTTTTATTAATGTACTTGTTCGTATGCTAAGCCAATTACATCAGTCTTGTTGGAACCCACGTGTACGAGTTTAAACTGTACTCGAGTGTTACTACTCGGATTGACTTGCGGTAGTTTGCAGTACTCTACCGCCACCTGCAGGCCTGATGAGGAATTGCATTTTAAAACGTCTTTATATGACTAGTTTGTAAATTGGCCTACGAATGGTTACATACAAGTAGCTATTGAGTAACAGACAAGCTAATTTATATTAAGATAAATGTTGCTCGCATATTTGTGCCTGTGAGCACAAGGTACAATGGTCCATCAGAGTGCAGGGAAAACCCCAAATACCCACACCAGGGGATAATAAATCTGCTTTTGTAACTGCCCTGATTGTGTTCGGAGCAACTTCTGTAACACCCCCGGCTTTCCACTTTTGATCGTCATTAATAGCTCGGAGTACACATCACCGTGTTATCACACTCAATGGGATTGACCCCATTGATTCGATAATCCATTTCTGTTCTCCCATCTCGCACCCCAAGCCTCCATCACCAAGGTTCACTTGGCTTTGAATTTGCACCATGGATCACACGAGGAGTGACTGCAGTATGCTCATATTTAAAAACAAAAGCAGAGACAGAGAGACTCATGGAGAGATCGATTCTTCTTCGGTTCCCGTCTAAGCAGCAGCTCCAGATCCAGGCGATCTCTGCAGGCAGGGTACAGGAGGGCACTGCTTGTCTGCTGTGTTGTGACTAACAAAGCTGAAGTTGATTGTAATCTGGTATAACCTGTACTGTATCTCGAATCCACGTTTCCTCTATCTTAATGTAAAGTACGCATCTCTCCATGCTTATTTTGTGCACTCTTCAGCTTTTGTTCCGAATAGGAGGTAGTGTGCAAATGATACGCTAATATAACTTCCATTACCATATAATTTGCATTATTGGCATAACATTAAAAACAGCAGCTATAAACATGAATTGATGAGTTGAACTCCACCCCCTTACAGCTGTACCCCCACGTAAACCTCGTGCGATACAGCCAGCATAGTTTCGGGGCCTCCTGCCCAAAGACCTAAGTAAGACACACTACCAGCTCATGTTCGGGATCCATCCCTGAGTCTGAGCTAGTTCTGCAACAAACTCAAAACCGTGTTTTTTCAGAGAGCCTACTTCAATGTGTGTTCAATGCGCACTCGTGGTGGACTGAACGCATCAGAGTGCACAATAACAAATGTTATTCTGACTGGTGGCTGTGCTTGGCAATTGTAGGCTCGAATGAGATATTGGGGTATATATATACACAATACTATTGTTATACTCTATGCACTAGGGATGAGTTTTGGTTTTTTTAAATGGAATTTCAGATTTTCAATCTTTGAATATTGTTACATTTTCTAAATTAATGTACTACTGTATAGTAAACTAAATACCTTCGGCAGGCTCCACATGAACACACTTTAGCATTGTCCAATAATGACATTTAAAATGTGCACATCAATCAAAATAGCGCATAGAACTTTGGAGTGACATGAGTGAGTTAAAAGTAAAAAGTGTTACCAGTGAGAATATTCCACCAGATTAATGCAGCCAAGGTGCATGCAGCGATGGATGTCATTTGTGGGTCGTTTCAAAGTTTTATGCCTCAATTTGCCGCAGGTGTATGAACTGAAGTCACGGCCCGTATTTGGACCGTGAGCCGGAGATCCTTCCTAATAATATTGTATCAAAAAACGATTCACAATGAGGCAAAATACAGAAAATAAAACAAGTACAGTAATCTGAAACCACAAAAATCATGCCGAATTAAAGTACAGTATGCCGTTAAAATGAAATGGCCAATTAATAGAACGTACAGAATTCTGTAAATCCATTATAAAAGATACATACAGACAGAAAACATGATTTGAGATAGGAGCAGGATCTTCCTGTCTCCTCTCTTTGAGGATTTGCAATACCCAGACCTGTGTTTGAATATTCATGACCCATGTGCATTCATGACCCATGAAAGTCACGAAACCTCACCTGCCACAGACACAGGACAGACATTGTGAGCAACATGGTGGGTTTCAGGAAATTGTATTTATTAATGTAATAATCCTGTGTTATTTTTAACACTATGACAAAATGGTGAATATTAATTCACCATTGTGTACCAATTATCGCAGGCTTATTGCAGGTTCTATGGTGTGTGGTAAATGTCTTTTACATAGACAGAATGTAACAACTCGACACATAACATATAGATATTCACACAATCCATGGAGTGATATTTCAGTAAATGGTAATGTTTTATTTTGGTACCCACGTTTGTACTGCAGAAAGAATACTGGATTAATGAATTATACATAATAAACATAAAACCACCACAATGAAGTGTGTTTTGTGGTTGCTTTATGTTTAGTTTGTTGTCCCTCCTCCGCATCTCCGATTAACACGGCTGGCTATTAATGGTGCGAAGAAGTCCAACAGGTACAAAGACAAAAACTATACCAGCATTAAATTTCCTTTTGCTAAGCACTGTCAATTTCTAGTGTCTTAAGTGTTGGCATTTAGAGACATCTCACCACTTGCAACAGTAAATTTAAATTGGTTAAAATGTATGAATACCATTTTTTACTATGTTTCATCCCTTGTAACCTTAGAAAAAGCCCACAAATGGTAAAAACGAAAGTGAGCAAAACTGATAAAAACGTAAGATAAATTTTGGTGAAGGAATCCTGACACACCTGAAACTAAGCACATCGCATTTTAATTTTCGGCTGGAAATTCCCACGCTGGATGTAATGGCTGTTTAGTGCTCTCAATCTATCATTCCTCCAGGGAAGAGTACCACTTTGTTGGTAATCACATGGATTTCCTATTGCAGGGGTGGGCAAACCATTCATTACCGAGAGCTGAATATAACTTTCACATGTAACTTTTTTGCGCCACACATTAACAGTTAATTCAGTCACTGCAAGATGCCATCGGGAATGTGGAATTTATTACATGGGTTTCAAGGAGATCGTCACAGATTCACCCCCATTGCTTGCTTGAGCAATGAGCCACTTTGTACGGGATTCACATCTTGGGTGTCGGTTTGTCACATTTCTAGCAGTGGACACATCAGAATGGTTTCACAAAAAAAGGCACAAAAAGGGATGTTGACCAACAAGAATTGAGCCCTCTAACCTCCGAGTGCTCTTAATGTCAAGAATTCCCACGAATCAATTAAGAAATCAACTGCTTATTTTACTATCCTATAAAAAAAAGTTAATGCAACGGGATCACCCATTATACCACTACTTCGATAAGTAAAATGTGCAATATGATGCGAGTAACATTATTTTTCTTAGCAAGAATTTGAGCTCCATTATTTCAATGAAAAATATTGATTAAAATGTAAATCTCACAGGAGTTTGTTCAAAGGTACACCTTAAAAAAGCCCATGATATAGGAATGGTCTTCAAATCCAAGTGCTAATAGAGCAAATTTGACTTGCTGCAAAATCAGAAATGTTAAACATGGGGCATCTGGATTATATGCAGCCCCACCCACCACCATCTTTTAGCCGCCCTCTTCTCCTACAGCTTGCGGAGGTCATCCTTCACCTTGGTGAAGAGGCCACGCATCTGCACAGGAGACACGAGACACAGGGCGCACACGCTCACTCACAGCGACACTCGGCACAGCCGTGCAGGGGTGAGACATCGCAAGGTGGACACCGTCACGGGGTGGATGCCACCATGACGTGGTATGTCACGAAGTGGATGTCATCACGAGGTAGAGCGTGTGCTGTGCACCAGGGCTCTGCGCAGAGGCCTGCGGACTTCAAGGTTCATTCCATCATCCGTCAGCCCATGTCAATGTAGATCTCATTCCAGGCTCAGATGATTAATTCCATGGCACAGGTTGAAGGCTGCCCTTTTGGTGAACCCAGCGCTGGACTGAGACCCAAATCAACCCAGTTGGCTAGAGCAGCCGATGAGCGGTGTTGGAAAGTTTATTTTGGCAATGATTTTTAAACTAACTTAGAATACCTTGAAATGCATGTGCATTATGTACACAATAGCAATATGACAATGTTTATTGATATTAAATGGCTGCCGTTTTAAATTAAATTACTAATTTTTGATTAGTTTTGTTTAAGTAAAAGTAATCAGCTCAAATAAGCAAAGTAGCCCTAATATAATTACACTCTGAAACCAGAGTAACAATAAAGTCATCAATCAGCCTGGGGTAGCCTGATCACATGACTGCCTGTGGCCCAGTGCAGGCTGGACAAGATTGTTGATTAGACCCACGGGTGCGTGGGTCATTCCTACGACGCACAGCCACGTGGCGGACGCCCCCGGCGCTAACGAGAGACGTCCCGAGCCGGGAGTCGCACCTCCTGGTCGACGTTCAGCAGCTGCAGCAGCCGCTTCCCGTCGAAGTTGGCGAACTTCTCACCAAATTCCTCCAGGCCGTTCACCTTCAGCCAGAGCTGCACATCGGCCCTGCTCCAGCCTACGGCATGGGGGCAGCCATAGAAAGATTATCCCAACCATCGAACAAGACGGTCACTGCATCGCGCACTTTCAAATGCGCTACTGTGGCTGTCCGGAATGCTCTTGCTTTCCATATTCGGAAGCCACTGGTGCTATGCACTTTTAAATCTAGATTGAAAACTCATTTCTTTAGAACTGCTTTTTGTGTTCAGTTCTTCCACCTCCGATTAGCATGATTGGCTATGTACACAGTGTGAAAGAAGTTCAACGCACATACATGCATCCTGTATCACCAGTTGTTTTGTAAATATTGTGAATATTTTGTATGCAACTGTAACCAAGTAGACCATTTCTGAAAGGCTGTGGGGGCGTTATGGGGAGCCAAGGGGGGTGCAGAAAAATCCGCTGGTGTATTGTACTTCTAGGCTCCCACATCCATGCTCCACACCTACACCAATCCGCACTGACCAGTGTGGTGAAGTATGGTCAAACAACCACCATGGCCTGTGTGGCATGGCAAGGCCCTCATCCAGCAGTGCACTGACAAAGGGCTTTACATGTACAAAGTTGTTTGGTATCCAATTAATCCCCTAAATCAACAAGCAGCTCATAATGAACACAACCAAAGTTTATTTGTTAAAACTCCCACACTTTTCACAATTTTATTCTGTTAAGTGCAGTTTTTATGAATAATTGTCAGTTGAAAAATTGATCAAATGGATAATAAAATACATCCTTCTATAAATGCCTATTATACAGTACTAACAAAGATGGAAAAATTATACTTCATATTATCTATATGGCGGTACCCCGGGGTACCAAATAATACAAAATGGCCAAGGCAATTAAATATTTTATTACTGGGACACTATTTTTTCAAGGGGTGTACTTAACTCCGCGACTGGGGTACTAATCAATCCGAAATCAGTGCTACTCCGCGATGATGAAACGCCAAACTGCATAAAAAATCTGTTATCAAAAAATTCTACTTTGAATAGTGCATCGTGTACAGCTCGTTGAGATGAGTCGATTGCCGCATAGCCAACCATCAACAGACTAAAAATGACTGCATCACGGATATTATGCGAGGTTCATATTCTCTTAGAAGATTGCATATTAGACTTGGAAAGTTTAAGGTAAAAAACAAATGAAAGTTATAATCACGAGGCTCCAGTAAAATCAATGAATAATTCACAATGCACAGTGGCAGTAATTGCGTAATATATTTTTTGTAAAAAACTAAGTTATTCAACATGTACGTACACATTACGATGCCAATACTTGAGTTATTGTCTAACTGGAAGTTATTTTGATCTTAGAGATGTATTGCAACCCAAAGACGCCTTGTAGAGAGGTACCTCGGGCTGCATGCTCTGGGCATGTTCCCAGCTTTGGCTTTCACCCTTTAGTCCATCTCGACCACCAGCCGTCATCCCTTATAATAAATAATGGCATGCCCTGCCCTATACCACTTAATTTTGAAACTTGTGTATGCTCGCTAATCCATGCGTTCCTCTTTTTGTGTCGGTGTTATCAGTGTCATTCTTCGCACGCAATTTAGCTGTTCCATTTTTTTTAATCAATGTCCATATTTACAAGAGGTACCCCAAAATGTATATGAGACGGAGAGTCAGACAAGGAGACACGCTTTTCTAAAAGCTGATACACGTACTTCATGGAGAAAAAAAAAATTAAGCGTTGTTTTGGCACACTGCAGTAAGGTGTTAAAATGTAAGATCGAGAATGAGCAAGTGACATCACTACAGTACATCTAACTGTAACTTAAAATTATGTTTTACTCACACATGAAATGTATAACCTCTGCTTAGACAGACTGGGACAGCATCGGTACATATCTATCAAGCGATAAGTTTATTTGTGTTTTGACTTGTGTCTTTAAACAGGGCTATTAACTAACAACGCTGTGTAATTCACACTTTTACCCAGCTAAGCTTTGCTCAATATTTGGCAGAAGGCAATAATTACCATTTCCAAGCTTGAGGAGTTGTCTCTTCCCATCTGTTATTTCAAGAAAGTAAACACGTATTAATCTTCAGTTATTTCAAATGGCAATTAAAATACAATTTTTCAAACATAAAAATCAATCAAGTTACACTCAATGATTAACCCAGCTCAATACTGTAATTACCAAACTAAATAACTCGGGAAACTTAAAAAAAACATTTGAATATATTTTTCTGAAATTTTTTTACCTGGAGACAACTTTAGATTCTTGTTGGCAAGATGCTTGAGTTCATTTTTCTCAGCATCTCCTTTGAGGCACTGCAGTGAAACATCAATCAGCTCATTTAGACTTCATCAGTGGCAACAAAGTTGTCTGCATAAGCGACTGTGATCTGGCGCCTACTCAATGTGGTGTGTACTTGGCCTCGTCTGTGTTGGAAAGTAATTGTCACACCTCAGGATAGGACTCAGTTTCTCTTACTCGGCAACACAGTGCTCAGCTACTTCACCATCTTATGTGTTGCTTTTACTGCCCTCACCTGGACCATGATGTCGTGAGAATTGAGAGCTGTACTTTAACTCCCATACCTAGCTCATGATGTCCTGAGAATCCACAGTGCTGTTTTAAGCTCCCTCACCTGGCCTGCACTTTGCACCATCGACAGGACCGCTCTCTTGAGCCTCGTGAGCGGCCTGGGCTTCGGGTCATCCTCTCCTGCGGGACATCACACGCACGGACAAGGAGACATCACACAGATGCCATAACAAACATCAATGAGGGGAGGGAAAGACGGCAAGTGACTTGTACTCATTGTGGAACCAAATGTACAGTGGTACCTCGGTATACGTCGTTAATTCGTTCCAGAAGGTAGGACTAATACTGAAAATGACGTATACCGAACACATTTTCCCCATAAGAAATAAAGGGAAAGGAAATAATCCGTTCCAGAGTATAAGAAATGATATTTTATGTGGCATATTATACATTAATGGGGTTGTATAAAACAATTTAGACACTAATTACTAAAGTGTATACAGAAGCCACGTGACCGCGCTGCTGCCAGCTGCGCTGGTCACGTGGCGTGCCTCAACTCCGAACGTCGCGCGCCTCGACCCGGGGCTCCACTCTCCATGGGGGCAGCCCCCCACGCCCCCAGCCCCTCTCCCCCCCGCCCCTCTCCCCCACACCACCCTGCCCTTCTCGCTTTGTTTCAGTCGTGAATGGGGTCTACGCGGGTACTGTACGCGGTGACTCATCCCGACCCATACAAGTTCTAGCAAGCGAGTCGTATCCCAAGCAAGACGTCGTATCCCAAGACATTTATCTCTCGTAAAAACACGACGTATACCAAATTCGACGTATTCCTAAGTGGTCGTATATCGAGGTTCCACTGTAAATGGACGTACAACTCATGGCTCGCTCTCACACATGCAAATGGGCTGAGTTAGCACGCGGCATTAGGAAATGTCACCACTCGCACCACCTCACACCTTACTGACGGAACTGGAGTGAGAATTGAAACAGGCGTATCCATCCGGGTTTTGACAGATTTTAAATATAACACGGGATTATGACCAAGAGTGGCGATGCTGGTCTCAGCCACTGGGGTTAACAGGGGCTGAATCACACAGCATGATGATGGTTGTGGCAAATAGAGAAAGAGACGAAGGCAACTCAAGATGCGGATGACAAGCACAAGAGAAGATGCAAGCAGTGACTCGGATAAAACTGTGGAGCTGACGATAACGAAGGAGCTGGACACGATGATTTTAAAACCGGCCAGACGTGAACACCGCTCGCGGAGGATGTGCGCGAGTGCAGTGAATCGTGGCCGCGTCTACCGACCTCCACGGATGATCTTGAGGATCTCGCCGTCCTGGGCCATGTTCTGCAGGATCCGCGTCGCGTGGATCTCGGCCGCCGCGTCCTCGCATTTCCGAGCGACGCGGCTCACAACGGGGACGGCACCCGCCTCGTAGGTCTACATGGGGAGAGACGCGACAGTCTTCTCTGCACTCGACACACGGCCTTATGCTGCTTCCTCAAAATACTGGGCTAACTCTCAGGGATTGGGTGCCCTGTGCTATCTGTTTTATTTCCCTAACCCTGTTACATCCATTTAGAGCTTGTAATTTTCTGTGAGCTCAACAATGTACAGTGATACCTCGGTTCACGAACGCTTCGGTTCACGAACAACTCGGTTCACGAACAAAAAATTTCATAAAAATATGCTCCGGTTCACGAACTCCGCTTCGGTTCACGAACAGGAGCCGCGGCCATTTTTATGCTAATTCCAGGCTGTCACATGGTCGTGACTTCCTGTAGGAAGATCGTGGAGAGAAGCAGAGACACAGAAAGAAGTACTGTGAGTACTGTGAAGACACTTTCTGTGACTTTTTGATTTTTGGTGTGCTTTTTAGCACATACAGTACTGTACTACTGTACTGTACAATACTGTACTTACTGTATTGTACAGTTCACCCGTTTGAGTGCTTACTGTACTGGACTCCCAAACAATAACCACCTCCCACCCGCCTCCCACCTGCCTTCCTCCATGCCAGAAGTCATCTCAAGCAAGGTTAGTGTTCTCTCTTTATACATTACTGTAGTACTGTACAGTACAGTAATGTGTATTGTCATTTGTTTCATATTTTTGTGCTTCAAAAACCAAAAAAAAAGGTCAGAACGGATTAACCGGATTTACATTGAACCCTATGGGAAAATGTGCCTCGGTTCACGACCAATTCGGTTCACGACCAGAGTCAGTTCACGAATTAAGTTCATGAACCGAGGTATCACTGTATATTGATAATACGCTTGCTTGTTTCTGTCTGTAACACACTGGATGACATCACGCGAGATTGGGGTGAGGTGGAGGAGAGGGGTGTTCAGAAGAGGAGAGGGATGAGATTGGGGTGATCTGAGAAGAGCTTGATGATGTCATGAGACGTAGGTAGTGAGAAGGGAAGCTTGATAACATCACGACACTGGTGAGCTGCAGAGGGGTGATGACATCACGCGAGATTGGGGGGATGTTGTGAGAGGGGGTGATGACATCACGTGGCACTGAGGTGGGGGAGAGGTGTGATGACGTCAAGAGACGCTGAGAAGGTGACAGGGGTGATAACGTCTTGTTTTTTCTGGGGAAAAATAACCTGTGTGTTGGCCGTGTAAAACCAAAAACAAACAAGTTTTAACACGTTTGGTCCTGTTCCTTCTGACAAACAGAAAGTCCGTGCGTCCATTCAGTTCAATTGCAGTCGCAGTGGGTAGAGCGTACAGCCTCAGTGTTTCCTCCTACTAGAAGATTCTTGTTCGTGTCTGTTTCTCTAGTGCTCTTTTTCAGTGTTTACTGCAAACAATTGGATGTTTTATTTTGTTCTTATTGATATTTTTATCAAAACAATGTATTTGAATTAAATACAATCTTGAATAACAGCAATTTATTTTCACCATATATATGAAAAGTCAATATTCGAGTTTATGAACTCATCAACCTCTGTACATATTCGCCATTCCTTATTCAACGTACGTTCTGGGGGTTCTTGATAGTTTATATTCCTGTAAAAAGTATGCAACGAGCAGGAACCCGCGGGACTTCCACCGTAAAAGGATGGCGAATATGTAGACCGATGTCATGAACTGATGATTTGACGTGGAAATATATTTTTTTATGCAAGCCAAAAATAAATTACAATTACTCACCCCCTCTCCCCCACCCTCACCCAAATTCTGCATGACGTCATCAACCTCTTGTGCTCACCACTCCCGCATCTCTCTTGATGCCATCACTCCCTCTGCTCCACCTCACCCGTGTCGCGTGACGCCATCAACCACTCTCACCACCCCCGCGTCTCGTGACGTCACCCCCTCTCCTCACCAACTCACACCGAGTGCGTGTAACTAACGTGTGTGTACAGCCACCAGCTGGGGCTGCATGCCGTGTGATGTTTCTGCAGAGAGTGAAGATGCTACGAGTGGCATGTGAGCAGCTCTGCACGCTGTTCATGTTGAAGCTTTGGCCGCGCAATTTCCACGTGTTTACAAATAAATGACTTCCCAATTTCATGGTCCCCCCCAAAAAAAACCTTTAAAGTTAACGCGGGACGTGGTATATCCACTCACGTTATTTCTAGGGGAAACTTTGTAACGACAGACATCCAATAATGTTATTTGTCCATTTAAATAAACTCACTTTGTTCAAGTGGAGGTTGTGTATTTTGGCCTTTCTTCAATTTATTTAATGTTTAATGAGCTGCCTTGATGGATTGTGGGCAATAAAATATTGACAAGAATCTGTTTGACTACCAAAATAATTTTTCGATTTAAAGCTTTCGTGACTGCAGGGATTCATCTTCTTGGTTATTTCGGTAAAGTCACGTAGAAGATCTGTTTCTTCACCTGAGGACGGCTGCTTGTGTTGTGGCCGAAACGTCGTGAGAATTTGTATTTTATTATGTAATATTTTGATTATTTTATTATTTCCCTTCTACGTGACTTTACCAAAATAATCATAAATAAAAAATGTAGGTTGTCTATTGACATGCTGAACCAATTTTTGTTCTAGCAAAATTTGTTTAAACCGCAAACACTGTTCTATGTGTGAATGAGCGATGTTCAGTCGAGGCTTTTAATTAAACATTGAACAACTTCTACACAGTAAGCAATTAAACAGTTATAATACCACTTTAGGGTTGGAAATGTGTGGCACATTCAAAGGTCAGTTGATGGCAATGCACATTCTGCAGTTATACCTCGGGTAACGAAGTAGATAAGTTCCATGCTGTCACTTCTTTATTAGAAGCCTTCGTTACCGGAGGTAAATATAACATGGGAGGCACAGCAATGCGCTCCATGACTTCAGAGAAGGGGGGTACAATCGGAAAACATTGCTGCACAGCAGCATTCACTTTGTCCGCTTGGTTTAAAGTGGTCTTTAAGGTGGACTGCGCTAACCCTAACAGACGCACCACTTCACTCTTCATCTCTTCTGCCTCTACCCTCCTTATAATCTGCATTTTCGTTTCCAAAGAGATGGATTTATGCTATTCTTGCCCAGTAAGATCATCAGCACTGGATGGTTGGTTGGCTGACATAACGGGGGGTAGTAAAATAACTTTATCACTGCAAAAAACACGATAACATTTTACCAACACGAGGAGCTTGGGAAATAGCAGGCGGGAAAGGGAGACCCTGAAGCTCTTCGCTGATTTACTGATATCATTTTTACGAAAACAAACCCGATTCGGTTGTCTTTACATGGCCTGCGCAGCTATTCAACCGTTTCTCTTCTTAATCGATTTGCATCATTCCCGAATATATTTTGTATTTTTTTGTTGTGGCAAAAACAGGGGGGCGAAGGGGCCTCCCTTGGCCAACTTTGTTCCCAGAGAATTTCGTGAACAGAGGTATGACTATTTCACGGAAAGATTTCTCGTACCGACGTGATTGACTGCTAATAGAGAGCAATGGAAACGGATGCTGATCGTTCACTTGCCTTCAAGCGGATGCCAGGGATGGTGCTCAGGACTGGCCAGGGTTTGGTAGAGGTAACTTGTTCCATAGATGGCATCCTCTATTGGAGTCCACATGTTGTATGTGGGTTTATTCACTGCGTCAATCAGCCCGCTCACTGCATCTGTGATGGTACACGTGTAATATTACACGACTACAAATGCACACACCATGTTTACATTGTTACCTGCATTGCTTAGTTCAAAAGTCGTGAACTGTAAAATTACTCAGTAGCTCATGGAACTGTAAAAAGTTTATCAGATATTAACACAAGATATTAGCATTCACAACAGTAAAACACTCAGGAAAATGAATAAATACACACAATAATGTCATATTATATATGCAGTAACTTTACTTGCATTTGTTGACATCTACAAGAAAATGTTTGAAAATTAGTGAATGAAAAAAAGCACTAGAGGCATCAACAAAGTTCAACAAGATTGTTTTAATTTCAAAGTGAACTGAGGTAAAAACATGCACCTCCACTTCCAGCCAACATCTGTTAAGCTTCCCCTGCTGAGGAATCCTCGTGGCCTGCAGAGCAGTGGCACTGAAGAGACAGTGGAGACAAACAGTGCGTCCTCATCCCCACGGGTACCTGCGTTGCTGTTCAGCAGGTCCGTGTCCGCCTCGCTGATGATGCGAGCGAGCGTCTCGATGCAGGCGATTCTGCTCGTCTTGATGGGGGCTTTAGCCACAGACACCAGCACTGCCGTGGCCTGCTCCTGTCTGAAGCACGACTTGAGGTCTGGATATCCACTTATGTTGCCCAGAACACCGACTGCCCATGTGACAATGCTCCGTCTTTCCTAAAACAATTACATGCAGAATGATCATTTTGTCGCTTGAAAAAATGTCTACAGCAGTCAACATTTACATGTAGATATTTTATAGTCTGACCTGAATATTTAAGATCAAGAGGCCATCACATATTAGTGTGGACAAGTCATGGCTAAGAGGACGTTTTCTTGTCAGTGATGGGGGTCCCCCCACTTCATAGAGGAAACGAGTGTCGCTGGATCAATAATAGTCACACTTCACCTGGAAGTGGAACACATGTGTAGTCTATTTCCTAATTCAGCACCTGACTAACTTGTGTAGTCAAAGATGATCATACTCAGGATGTTATTTTAACAATAAAGCTCTTTAATAATAATAATTAAACAAGCGAACAGCTACAAAGCACGGCTCACTCTGACTCGCACCAAAGCTCCACCTCACTGTCCAACAACGGCGGGAAGAAAACGGCTCCGCCGCTTTTAACATGACGACAAATGTAAGTTGTCTACACATGTTACATGGGCAAAGGGGCTCACATGTGTATTACACGAGTGTGATCATGTGATTGTTCAATTCAATTTTTTTTGGCGCGAGTTCTTTTTGCGTGTGAGCCAACACGTGCGTCTGTATATTAGTATTGTCTGTGTATTTATATTATGTCTGTGTGTATGTGTAGTTGTTTTAATGTATTGTACTGTGTACAGTAGTGTGCGGTAGAGCCTGGTGTGGCTTACTGTATCGTGTTCGGTAGCGTGGTGTACTGTAGCGTGTGGTGTACTGACTTGTACAGCTTCAGTGTGCGGTGTACTTAGGCCTCGGCAAGGCAAGGTAAAAGTTAAAAAGTAAAAACGAGCCTACCTTTACCCTACCTTTTACCTTACCACAATACAATCACTCTATCCTACCTTTTAGCAGGTAAGGTAAAAAGCAACGAGCCTACCTTTACCCTTACAACGGTAAATGCTAGGTAGAGCGCTTTATTAATATAGAATACTCTCGACGATTCCAATTTTACACACTTTCTTTGAACTCACTCTTGTCGTTGTCGTCGTCGTTGTATCCTCAAATCTTGTAACTAAATTTTTACCCACTTCCTAATGTGGTATCGACTGCAAACTTGTTATACTTATGTCATACTGATGACAACACTATATTCTATCATAAAAAAATGTTTTTAATCATTATTTTGTATGTTATGTTTCGGCTTGGGTCTAATTGTCCACAGTAAACTGACGTTGGCTGTAATTGGCCAGGGTCCCTTACGTTGTGGCAAGCTTCAGGGCCACTTCCTGGAGTTCGTCCATTACGAGTACATTTAAAAACGTTTTTAAGAAAGTTTTGTTTTAAATATTACTTATTAAATGGAGGCCACGGACTGCGCCACGGAGCTTTTAGTGGTAAAGGCACCGTATTTACCGGGTAATAGTTCGCGCTACCTTTACCCTACCGGGTAATTCTTTCGAGCTACCTTTACCCTACCCTTTACCTTACCCCTTGGGCATGTCGACACTTTTACCCTTTTACCCGGTAAAAAGGGTAAATTACCTTACCTTGCCGAGGCGTAGGTGTACTGCAGTGTGTTAGTACGGCGCAGGCGGTGTACGTGTGCTACAAGCCGTGTGTGTGTGGTACAGGTCGTGCTGGAGGCCTCATCCAACGAGCATTTCAGAATCAGGATATTTATACTGGAAGAATCCGATGAGCTATAAAGCTCTTTTGACAGATGACCAGTCGAGGCGGATAAGAACGTTACAACAAACACTACAAAACACGATAGGAGTGCAAAGTACAATAAAGGTAAGCAAATCACCCAAACACAAAACTAAACCATCCCCATCCTACCAGACAAAGCCCACTGAGGTATTAACTCATTTTTCAAAAGCGACCTGGCCACAAATGAAAGCTCAACAAAGTGGCTTATCATTTGGACATTTATAGCAGCAAAATCATCTAAATAGTCTAAACACACGTTTCAAAATATGAAGGGAAAAACCGAGGACCCGGAGAAAAAAATCCACCCGACCACGGGGAGGAACACGCAAACTCCAAATATACAGCAGGCGTCAGGGTCAGGATCGAAATCCCAACCTCCTGTATACCAGGCGAGGAAGATTACATCTTACCACCATGAATAAATAAAGTATATACCTTTAAATTGCATGAATTCAAAAGCTTTGGATAGGCAGTACAACAGCAACAGCAAATAGTCCTGAGACCACAACAAGACAACACACAGTCCTTTAATAAAAATTGTACATTAAAACACTCAATACATTGCTTAGGATTAAATTTACAAATCACATTTGCAAATGTGGCTGTATCCAACACTAATCTTCTACTTGAGAATATTTTTGAAGGAAGAAGTGGGGAAACAAGGTTGTTACCAAAACGTTGGTGCTGCAATGGCAAAGGCTTTGTCACCTATTTTGGCTCCTGCAGCCCACATGCCCAGCCACAGCATGCCTTAGCTTCCGTTTGGCCAGATAGAGTGGGCTTAATGGGCACGATAAGGGCTTTACAAGATATGGACTAATGTGGTTTGGGAGGATGTGAGTGGACTTGGCGAACAGTGATACCAGCAGTGTCAAGATTGGCCTCTATGGAGGAGGCTCGTGAAGGACGTTTACTGGTCAGGAGACAGTCGCCCTCCAACAACAACGACGGGCAGAGGAGCGACGCTTACAACAATCGGAGCACCGGGCAACTAAAATGCAGCAAGTTGGCACAGTAGGGGCCACAGCTGGTGCATCTGGCAGCCATCTCAGTCAGTCAACCCATGGCACTTGGGTCTATCCCACGACCTCCTGTAAGCGAGCCTTCGACACTTCACGTAGCTTCAAAGTGCACCTGGCCTGGCACAGGTGCCATGGTGACGTCACCGCCACTTTGTGGCCAATGGCAGGTATTGTTCAATTCCGTATCAATTGTATTTGATTGAACTTGAGTTTGAACTTGAGTTTTTGTGCTTGTGATCTCAGCTCTGTATATACAGTGATTTCAATCTCCGCGTTGAAGGTTCTCGTCCGATAACGAATTGCGCTGGGCCTACTCAGTCATGCTACGAGAGAAATGCTGCTCATGAGCATCCGCGTGCCTGCTCATGGGAATCATGCACGTGACGAGCCCGAGCCAACCAATCGGCAAAGGTGACTAACAGTTTGAGGCTACAAAATCCTTTAAAGACTACTTATAAATTACATAATGTATACACATCAGTAGTTAATAAAAACATGCAATAAAGTGCTATATAATTAAGTTAATGCGAATATTCATGGCAACTGTAGACATTGTTTCAAGTGTTTCCATGCTCAAACAAGCTTTGTATCCATGCTCATCTCTATTGGTAGCTCTGAGCCAGTGGTGAAAATTACACATTATAAGGCGAGGGAAGGCTCAATCTCTCCAAGTGACACGCACTGTTGATTTTCTACAAAGTGGTACTTATTTTATTGAGCCGACAGGGATTGTTGTATGTTTGCTATTTCCAAGAATGAAAATAAAAATGTGATACTGCCTATTTTTTAATGCCACATTTCCTTGTATATCTATATGGTACTCATTGCATGTCTAGGGTAGAAAGCAATAGTCAAGCCATCTACCATTCACCACTGGGGCGAGAACTTAGGAAACACAAACAACAATTCTTCAGGAAGCTTGTCTTATTTACCCTATGCGGGAATGGCTAAACTATATTATCTGTGTGGCCCGAGAATGAGCCATGTGGCAAAACACAATAAATCTGCCAAACATTCCAGGAAAAATCCTAGAGCAAAGAGGCAATATATACAATAAGTCTTGGCATTAAAAAATTCAAACACACAATGATGACCGCAACATGTGGACACTTAAATCATGCAATCATATTGTAACTTTGATGAAAGGTGACCTCACGTACCAATACATGACAGTGCAGCACAGGGTCATAAGAGATTTAAATATGGCCATTTCGCATGCTATTATCAACAATCACTTACCAAGATGTAAAGCCACGAGGTCTGGGTTAATCATGTGCAACTTGATAATGGAATTATGGCAGTTCATGTTGAAGTGTTGAATATAAGGATCAATCAGTACAATCTATTCTTTTTCTTTCTTATCTATAAAAGTCTCCACGCGCGCTTGCGGGGGATTTGGCTCTCGGACGGTGGGATTTTCGTACAAGCCCCGCAGTGAGAACAGGCTATTCCGTTTTCCCATCCGTCAACTTTAAATTACTTTAATTAGCGATTTAGTGCCATTCTTATTTTAATTATTTACTTATTGCGCGAGCTCGACCTTGATCGCACCCGGGCGTCGATCAGCCTCCCATTATATCTGTACCAAATGGAAATTCCCCCGGTACAGCTATTGAAGGCTTCACGAACTACGCGGTCAAAATAGATGTTAAATAATGTGGGAGCCAGAGGACATCCCTGCCACACCCCAAGGTGTACAGGGAAAGGCTCTGACTCCCGGCTCTGACTCCCGAAATACAACATGCACACATGCACAAACATTGACACACGTACTCTGTTACACATGGACACACACCTGGCGTACATACAAACATGCACACATATGTTTGCAAAAACAAAGATACCCCAAATAGCCTTTACAGACTGTTGGAGCAAGTGCTGTTAGCGAGCACCTATGAAGGCCGGCATGGCACGCAAGGGGATGGGTGGCTAGCACCAAGCGCATCGGCCTTTGTTTCCCTCGTTTGAGGCAGAGTTGACCTAGGGGAGGCCCAGGACTAGTTCAGATAATCGTCACTAGTGTTGGCCATGAGCGGGATACAAACCCAAGTCACCGGGTTCATAGCGCAGCACGCTAACCGCTACACTACTACACACGCACCAAAACACACTCGATAAAACAAATATATGCACAGTCTGTAGTCACGAACTCACTCACTCATTGGTTGACCCTTGGATTGCAATCATGCCAAATGAAACACTTCGAGCCCAGCTAATGCGTAAAACCGCAGCATGATTGATGGCATAGTGCACATATTTGTTGACAGCAATGAATTAATTGCCCGTGATAGAATCGCATCTACCGAATGCACTAGAGTGTATCTAGGCCTTAGATCAGGGATATGGGAACCTGCAGCCCAAAGGTCGGATACGGTCGCTGACTTCGTATCGTGGTACCCACGGCCATATGAGGGCCAGGCACTTCAAACGGCCTGGAAATAATATTTTTCCGTCACTGAAAGCATCTTAGTCTCAATAATTTGGTATAAGAAAGGAATATTTCCATCCTGGAAACAGTGTTTATAATTTTAGTGTGCTCAGTCCCTCCTGTCATTGCTAGGGCCCCTTGCAATAACAGAAGTGTTAATGTGTGTCGTGTCAAAGGTATTTTAAGTTATATTCCTCCTAGGAAGGAAAAGTTATCCACCCATGGCTTAAACAGTGTATTAACTAATTTTAACTTACGTAATTGAAAGCAAGTATCATATCAAGTAACGATAAATAATCCAACATTAAGCTATGTTAAATGTATCATTACCATTCTATCGTGTTCTTGGGTATGGAAAAATGTTCAGGAACTAAATGCCAATGTCGAGGTCTGCTGGCACAACATGTGGGCTTCAGATTAATGTTAACTCAATGCATTTCTGCATTCAGTATTTGCATTCAAATGTTCAAAGTTCTCTCTGCATTACTAACAAGTTGATCTGGTGATGTGGTTTTAAGCCGGCTTCTCTGTGGCCGTGTGGTGTGACCGCTCCTCGTGTAGGGAGCGTCCATCTCACCATCAGCTGATTCTTCTCCACAAGGGATCTCAGCAGATTCACCATGAACTTGATGGCTCCGAGTTCCGACAACTTGCGATCTAAGAGGGAGTATGGGTTAGAAAATCTCGACTCCATTCAACTCAGGATTTAGTGTCTGACAGTCAAACGAATGTGATTTATAACCAAAACCACTTGGAAGGAATTACAACCAATGTTTTGTTAAAGGTTATTTCAATTGGTTGCATTTGTGGTTTATACCTCGCTATTTTAGATTGCAGAGTTATGCATTAAATGAATGAGCAAAGTGTATCTTAGAACAGTTCAGAGCTCATGTAATTATAAAGTTTGCAGATCACAGGGAAAATTTTTTGTGATGCTATTTGATCTGTCTTGGCAAGTTCACCAAGTTTTCAATATATGTGCTAGCTCAGCACCTAGATTATTAAAATGTAGTAAAAAAATATATAATCTCATAATTGTTCGATTAACAACAAGTTTTTTCTTTTGACAGGCCTCACGTGAGTGAATTACCTAGATCAGGGACATATCCTGTGTAATTTGTCAGAACTTTCACGCTGAACTCCACCACGCGTGCGTTGTCGTCTCGGATCTCAGATCCGCCCGGGCACACGGACTCCAGGATCTTCATGAGCAGCTCTGGGGGAAATGACACAGCGGTGCCTCCTCGTTGCACACACACTCACTGCCTTGTCTCAGACTGAACACCTTACAAATCAAATGTCAGATGTACAGACAATATAACAATTTTAAAAAACCTGTCCATTAAGCCTTACTGCATTCTACAATGCGGCCTTCTGCGCCAATGTTTTACAGCAGCATTTGTTTAAACAGGTAAACTCTGGACAGGTGGCAGCTCTCATTGTTTTGTACATACAAGTCAGCACTTTATTTCCATTCTATTTATTATTACATTTTATTGTTCAACATTACGCATAATCCATGTCAAAGCATTTAATATGCATTGATTAAAAACTTTCTTTAAATACACTGTTGCTTTTCATTATGAAGTGCAGCTTTCCAAAATCAATCCAACCCACAGTTGTGTCCCTCCAACAGTTATGTTCAGTTGTCTAACAAACTTATTGTACGCGACTTTAGTTTGGCTCGTATCTTGAGCCCGACGCTGCAGCCTTCTTTATTAGTTTCTTCTAACACGTCCTGTAGGTCATTCCCATTGGATGATACAATGGTTGTCAACAGAAGATCTGAGATTATTAATGTTGTTTCCATTTATATTTACGCCTTTATTGCTCTAATACAATTTCCAGAATACATCACCCAATGTTGCAGTAAATAATGTTGGTTTAAGCGTGTCCTCTTTCCTCTTATGAGCGGCAATGTGGGGGACCAATATCGCAGATCCTCTTATCCACAGGGTCATTTGTGTTTGTACTCTTATTATCCACAGTTAAAGAGTATATATTTGCCAGGCGACTCCTCGTATCCGCAAAGTCGCGAATAATAGGAGTAACGATGCGCAGTGCATGATGGGAAAGGGGCCAGGAAATATTCACGGATATTACTAATTTAGCTTGTGACTCTGCTTTTCCACAAATACTACCCCCCTCCCCGCTTATTCACAATAATGTATGAATAACTGGGGCAGGAGTAGTCTTTGAAGTGCAGTGGGTATTGGTGAACACCATTTGCGCTTCAAATACGTGACTTCTCGGGAGTGGTTAGCGCACTACGCTATGATTATCCCGGTGAACAGAATTAGCTTCTTGTTCACAGCAAACATTGGTTACGAATATCTGAAACCGGCCCTCGCTTCCCCCATGTCAACTCGGCATTAAATGAGTATGTGGTGTGTACACATCGGGGAGACAAAGGCGGCTGGGCGTGGTGCTGTCCAACCACCCCGTCGTTTGCCGTGCCGACCTTCATAGGTGTTCGCTCACAGCACTTGCCTCTTCAATCTGAAAGGCTATCTGGGGGATCGTTGCCTTTGTATCTGTTTGCACGTCTCTGTAACTTGGCACAGCATGCTTAAGAGAACAGCTGGGTTCATGTGTACCCTGGCGCCCCCTGTGGCGATGGTTTCATCTGCAGCAGCCGAGCTGCGCCATTAACACGCAAAGCTTCGAGAACGCACAGATGCATAGATCCCTCGACTTGGCTTTAATATACTGTTTAAATAAGTGCTGTTAACGAGCACCTATTAAGGTTGGCACGGCCCACGAGGGGGTGGGTGGCCAGTACTTGCCCGACCGCCTTCCTCTCGCCAGTGCAGATGTTAACATGTACTCATTTGAGGCCGAGTCGATCCAGAGGAGGTCCTGAACCCGTTAAGATATTCGTCACCAATATTGGCTGTGAGCGAGAATTAAACTCGGGTGACCAGGTTTGTAGTGCAGTGCGATAACCATGATCTGTTTGTCTCTTTTCCTGTGTCTTTGTGTACAAATGTGGTTGACCCACGAATATTAAGATGTATTTGTAACGCAACTCTAATCTGTGAAAATATCGCGACTAGAATGCTGCTTCGCAAAGACTGAAGGGAAGGTTTGCAGTTAATAGGAAGGCTTGGATCGCCGATGACAGGAGTTTTCATGGATCCTGTAGCTGCCGCAGATAAGCGACGCTTATCGGAGGAGTTGTCTTGCATGAACAGTATTTTGATACTGTCATCTCAGAGTTGACGTCCCATTCTTGTAAATAGTTTTTATGACTTTATATATATTAGGCTATGGCCTATGAGCGCTTGGATAAATGCATCAATTTCCACCGAATAGAATCATCTCTAGCTGATAAATGTTCATTTTAATATAAGTTTACATACACTTTACTTACATATTAGGCATATATAATACGTTCTCTCTCGATGAGAGCAAGTACTGTGAGCATTACAAGTTGTAATTATATGTTATTGTTTAAACATTAGTGAATATACTGTATACTCTTTGGTTTTTTCGGTAAAGTCACGTAGGTAGAAAATAATAGATCACGACGTTTCGATCGCAACACAAGCGACCGTCATCAGGTGAGACAATCACAGCAGGGAAACTGCTGAAGCAGGCGAGAAAGCTGCCGTGGCAAGAGGCTATATAGGTTGGGTACGTGGGCGGGGCGAAAGAGGGGGGCGGGGCAGCAAGATCGGCAGCGGAGGGAGGTGTTGCGCCCGAAACGTGATTTATTTTATTTTATACCTACGTGACTTTACCGAAAGAACCAAAGAGTATGGATTCCTGCAGTCACAAAAGCTTCAAATTAGTGAATATAGTTATTGTCGCGTAATCTGATTTTTATTCTAATTATTTCCTATATTATCAAGCATTATTGTTTTGCTGAATTGTATTGATTGCCTTAAGGTAAAACCTCTCCAAGCTTTCAACAGCCTTCCGACTCAGCGGGAAGGCTATTGGAAAATAAATAAATGTGAATACTGTACAAAACTATACAGTACTCACGCCAGAACTCTGTTCCCACGTTAATTAAACTGCATGTGGAAGGAGACGGGATGCTTTTGTGCACTAGCAATTCGGAATGTACAACACGGTACTTATATGTTGTATGGAATCAGAAAATGCTCTCTTGGATGACACGCTCTTTGAGTGATCTGTCTCTCCCTCATTTGTTCCTCATTGATTTTTCATTTATTTAACAAATACACAAAATTCATGCTTCCAGCCCCAACACAAGGGAAGCACAGCCTCCCACCTCTGTCTCATGGAGATCGTAAACTGTTCTTAAGTGTAAAATGAGATATTTTAAGTGGTAATGACAACATGTAATGAAACTTTACAAATGTTAAAACTCCTAACCAATTGTTTCAGGCCTCTTCACACCATGTTAGTCAATGTTTTCTCGTACATACTTCAATATCCTGGTTACTGTAGGTTGGTGAAGGGAGGCAGTGGAGGACCGGTTCTGATATCACTCACCACTGATGTTAACCGTGTCGCTGGGTTTATAGCGCAACGCCCGAACCACGGTACCACCGCTAGTATGAATGTAGTTCAATGTGAGAGAAATTCCTTCCATGAGTGTTTATCAACGTGTATTCAATCCTTTTATTATTTTCAGTATGCTGAACATCCCACAAGACCAGAAAAGCTTTCTCCACTATTATTCTGTGGCTTGGAGAGTTTTTACTGCAGCTGCTTCAAAAGATCACTTTTGAGGTCGGTATCACACCCACATTTTTTAAAACACCGTTGTAGTTTCGTTTTAAGTGAAATACTGGTAATATACAATTAATGGGACAGAATGATCGCTGTTGCTGTCCCACACTCAGGCACCCACCTGCACCGCCTTCCTCGTAAAAAACCTGAAAAAGCTCTTTGAGCTCTTTAACGGTCAAATCCATGTCTGCAGTTATACCCCTGAGACGAGTCAGGAGGGGAACCGCAGTGTTGTCATATCTGCAGGACACACATGCGCACACATGTTTATGTTGTGTGTATAACTACACAGAGACTTCAGCTGGAGGCAACGCGTTTATTAACAGACTCAACAGACACTGACTGTTACACGAAGGGGTACGGCCCCTTCAACCCGATAGCCTAAGGGAGGTACAGCCTCCCTCCTGGTGTATCCTACACACCCCGGCTCTGCTACACACGGGTCCCTTGCCACGGGGTCACAACCACTGGTCCGCTCCAACCCGGCTCTGACAAGAGCCTCGGGTGAGGGTCCCAGGGTGCTGGTCCAGTCTTCGGTCTTCGGCGTCCTGAGGCTTGAGTTGGCGAACACTGCCGAACCCGTTCAGAGGCCCGGCTTTTACCCCCAGGTCGGGGCATACCCCTCTCCTCATCACCACCTCTCCAGAACCTTCTAAAATGTCTTCTTCTTCTTTAGTGCTGCCTAACGGCGTGTGCGACTTCACGATGATATTGGTCCGGGTCTAGCACGGCGTGTAGAGTTTGTGCTGTTGTTAATTGTAGCCATGTTTTGATGTTACTGAGCCATGTCGTTTTTGGCCGTCCTGGTCGTTTTTTCCCTTCGATTTTTCCTTCCAGGATTTGCTTTAAGGAAATGTCTTAAAATGTCTTAAATCCTAAAGAGCTTTAAAATGGCCTTTTGGCCCCCATCCCCCCCAGCCCCCAGCCGTGGGGGGTCTGGGGCGTCAACCTCCGGTCACGGGCCAACCAAGGGGTGGGGGTTACCGTCAGGCAACTCCTACACACCTCGCCCTCTCTCTCGGCTGCCCCCTTGTCCGCCCGCGAGCGTGGTGGCAGGTAAGTGACCTACAGCGCCGTGGTATAGCGTAACATTTATACCACAAACAAGACAATTTCCACAGACACACCTACTCATTTGTTTCATGACTTAAAAACAATCCTACACATAAGATCAAACAGTGCCTGGTGCGATCTTCATTCACGGTTCATGAGAGACATTGGTGATGCTCGTACACGTTTATGATTGCACAAATTGTGATACTGTGCATATTCCACAAAAGCATGACCTAGAATTATGGAATAACCTAACAACATGTGTAAGGATCATGTAAGGACACGTTGGGATGGTGTAATTGTCATCTAGGCACACTAAACGTAATTAATTAAATGAGCCTGGGATACAGCCAGGCAGGAGAAAGCAGGGAATAGGTTGAGGACTGGGGGAGAGATATTTAGGGAGAGATATTTGGCGAGAGAGATTTGGCGGGAATGAAAAAGGAAAGGGTTGGTGGAAAGGAGGGAGAAGATTTGAGGAACCTGCTGGAAAGTTCCAGAAAGATCGAGGATATAAAGGGGGTGTGACGTGTGCTCGGAGCTCTCGGGGAGACGGCTTTCTTTGAGTGTGAGGGATTTTCAACAAAGCCTTTACCCGAAGATTGCCTTGTGTAGACTCTATTTCACATGTATGGCCCATTGCAACGAATAGCAAGATGTACACAATGGAATACAGAGCAATGTACAGACCTTTGACCATACTTCTCCACGCTGGTCAGAGGTGTGAGGAAGCTCACGACCCGTTTGGATATCACCTGCCACTGATGTAAGTCGTGGCTGGGTCGCAGGGTTCATAGCGTAGTGCACTCACCACTGCACCACCACTCCACCTCTCCATCCCTTTGTAATGTTCTGCCTAATACACACAAGAGCTAGGCCTTGCCTATAGCAAGGGTTGCCAGCCTTTACAAGGCTTATGCATCTTCTGAAAATCTGTGAGCCGCTATCACAGTGAACAGTGCTGTCTGGTCGTCAGTGCGTAAGCGACATAGCACACTGAGCAATATCGTGCAAAACAATCAATGACAATGAGTCATGAATCCAAGGTCACACGCAAGGGAATCCACTGCTGTGGCTGTTACAATCGAGTATTTAGTGTTCCTGTAGAACTCCTCTTAGTGCACTCCTAGTATCTGCGAAATTTCCTATTATGTGAGAGAAGTTCCTCGTATTATGAGTGTGTATCTGTGTTAAAGAAGCATTACCTGGTACTGGTTTCAGATGTTAGCAGCAGAGCGTCACGTATTTATCAGTAGTAAAGAGCGTAGGCAGAAGTAGTCGAAGGAGACTACCAATCTAGATTGTTTAGTTTATTATAGATTGATGATGGATCAATGATAATGGATTGATAATGATTTGCCAGTAGCCCTCCCCATGATATCACTGTGGATAAGGAGTTCAATTTTACGGAATCATGATATCCGTAGGTGTTGCCAATTTGTATATTGTGGGGAACAGATACGATAGCTGCAATTACCATCCAGCTCTCCTCGCAGCCCCAGTGAGGGCACACCTTGGCCCTGTGCATGCAGCTAACAGCGAATAAACCACATCGGGGAATTAATTTTGTCAGATTTCTCTACTCTTTCATGACTTACTCTAAAGCTTAACCATAGCTGACGTAAATTAAAGGAGGTGTTTGCCCAATGGTGCCATTCGTGCATGGCGCTTAGAGCACAGGGAAATCTACAAGAAATGTACACAAAGGTCTTGTTCTAACAGTTCATGAGAAGTTTATTTGTGTGGCAAAAAACAGATGACAGCAGCAGAACCCATATCTCACCTGGGTAATTTCTTCAGTATGGCCAGTGAATCCCTGATGCCAGCTTTCCTTCCCTCCATGGCTCAGATCTGAACAGGGAAAAAAACATAATTCCATTACTTCATGCATTCATTTCATGGGTCAGCATTGGAGACATTCAATCAGCTTATTTAAACTCAAGAGGCCGCGCCGTAGCCAACTGTGGCTTTAGACTTGGTTATCCCAACATGCCACACCATGGTAGAATGACCAAATACAGTGCATCCAGCAAGATTATCTTTATTAATCAAAGAACGGGAGGTGAGTAGTAGCATTTATATATTTGCATTGCAAGTTAAAACCCAGCATATTTTTAGTCTAACATAGCGTCCTGTAAAATGCTGGCTCAACTTTTTACCAATCTGTGTTCAAAAGCATATTCGTGGGGTGGGCGCGACCATTCGTGATTAAAAAAGGGGGTGGGACGGTGGTGGAATGTACGAAACTTCAAATCTAGATTGAATGTACGATTATTAATTAGTAAAATTTAATAATAATAAAACACGAATAGGGCCACGATGGGTGGGAACTGGACCGTTTTTTAAATGAAATCTTGAATTGTCACGCGAGTAGGCGAGTCTGTGTAGAAGTTTTCAGCTCGTTAGGTTTCATTGATCCAAATATATTAAGCGTCAAAGATTCCAAATAATATAAACGGAAAACACGACAAGTTCAATAAAAGTGTGGAGTGAAAGATAGAACGTTACCTGTAATTGTTTCTGAAAAATCAACTTCCTCCGTGAGGTGAATATCTATTTAAAACGTTATCGAGTTAAAACTTGTCAAGTTGTTTTACATGACGTGAAAAACTTTGTATTGATTGAAAGTTTATTTTTTTCATGAAAGGACTGTTGATTCAAATTAAAGTCGATACGTTATTTTATTTCGTACATGTGTGTGTATATATAGGCTGTCAATCCACTTCTGAATGGTCATACTTCACCACACTAAAGCATTAGCGTCGTTGTGGAGACTTTTATGTAACAAAATAAATAAGACTATCCTACATCAATAGCTGTCCCTCAAGCTCAGCGGTCGACAACCTGTGGCTCTTTAAGGATTGCGTCGTGATGTTATTAAGGACCACCTCGTATTCACCACATGCATCGGGGTTCTTAAAATCTATAGTTTCTTAGCGAATTAGAAAAAAATGTCTCGTGTTAGTGTGGTGAAGTATGGCCATCCAGAAGTGGATTGACAGCCTGTGTGTACAAAAATAAAAAATTTTAATCAGCTTAACATGAATCAACAGCCATTTTTTACGAAAATAAGCGTTTCAATATGTAGGGGTGATTGTCACTCACCATTCAACAGTCCTGTAGTACCACTGATTGTCAATAGGGTGCAGCAGCGTTACCTCGCCAGGGCAAATGCCGTGGGGGTCACACAGAGGGCAACGGCGGATCCCAGTAACGGATCCTGAGACACATTCCCTAGGGCCCCGGGTGGGGGGAACTGGGGGAATGACGTCACCTTCCAGGATGCCCCAGAGGGTTCCAGAAAGAGGGCGTGGCTAGGGCGGAGCAAGCCACGAACCGGTATATAAGCCAGAGCGCTCAGAGCTCTGGCTCAGTTATCTGCACGCAGAAGACCGGGCTGGAAGATAGGACCCTGGACCCAAGCTCCGGAGCCCTCCTAAGGGCCGAGCTCAGCGAGGCCAGTGGTCGGGGAAGAATAGGTCTGGGATAGAGAGGACTCTGGACCCAAGCTCCGGAGCCATTCGAAGGGCCGAGCTTAGTGAGGCCAGTGGTCAGGACTCACGGACCAGGGGGTCCGGGTCAGATAGCCTCCCCTAGGTTCGAGCCGGAGGACGAGAGGGGACGGGCAGCCAGTGTTAGGCCGTATAGTCCGGAGGCCATAGCTCCCTAGGTATCGGGTGAAGGGACCGATATACCCTTCAGAATAGGGACCTTGTAGAAAAGACAATAAACAGCGTGTTGCCTCATAAGGAAGTTTATTCGTCAATACTTCCAACACTACAAATACAACAGCTTTCATGTCATGTAAAAAAAACTTTACAAGTTTTAACTCTATAACTTTTAAATAGCAACCCACCTCACGGAGGAAGTTTATTTTCAAGAAACGATTACGGGCAACGTTCTATATTCCGTGTAAAATAAACCACAGCCCTCACACTCCCTCTGTGTCACACTCCCTCTGTGTCACTACAGCTGTGCCACCACCACTACAGCCGTACCACCACCACTACAGCTGTACCACCACCACTACAGGCGTCACGTGTTGCTGTTGCTGCAGCTCTCGGCTGCTCGGAATTCCCCTTCGCTTTGACCCAGCAGAGGCGATTTCGCAATCGCCTCTGCCCTACACCCAACGTGAGACACCAAACTTTTGTATTCCATCGATATTAATCTTTTGGGGTTGGTATGGCGACCAACACATTTTTGTTATGAATACTCGTCTTTAATTGTTTAAAACATTCATATTACCTGAGAAAACACACCGATTTATATTTAAAATGTAGGGCTCTTTTCGAAAGGATTGCAATGTCAGGGACTGTCTAGATCCTGCTATGGTTTCACCTGAACACAGAATGTCCTCTTAACAAGCATCACTACCACCTTGCAAGACAACACAAGCTCCCCTACGGCCGCTCATCCACCACCTTCACAAATCTCGACCATAACATCCACAGCCCTTGTCAATCTACAACTGCCACCAACGACACGTCTTTAACTTGCATATGTTCTCTAAATAGGGCCGTCACACATCACGACTCCACGGCAGACAGCAGCACGTCTGTCCCCAGACATCCACACCAAGAGGAAGGGGGTCTCAGCCGCTCACCTGGGTCTGCTCCTGAGTTGAGTCTCCTCCTGGCCCAAGTCTCTCTCTCTGTGAGATTTGTGAAGTGTGCAGCTGCAGCTACCTGGGCACTGCCGTCACGCCCCGGCTATGATGCCCCGCCCCCAAGTGGGTTCATTTTTAGACACCCACGCACACGAGTCGTCTTTCACACAAACATCCCTGTCAATCATAGCATCACTGCAGGTTATGCACTGGAATTTAAACAATGCTACCCCAAACACCATCTTTATTACTCTTTGGTTCACTCGGTAAAGTCACGTAAAGAACCAAAGAGTATGGATTCCTGCAGTCACGAAATCTTCAAATCACCATCTTTATTACTTTATTTTACTTTTAAATGTTTTTATTCAATATTACAGAACCAACAGAAACCGGTTTATAGCAACAAGCGCCATGCGTCACTAAGTAGTCGTGACGTCACTACGACGCTTGTGCCAGGCTAGGTGCACACCAAGGCCACGTGAAGTGTCGAACGCCCGCTGGCAGGTCACGGGGACAGACCCAGGTGCCATGGGTCGACTGAGATGACTGGCCGATGCATCACCTGTGCCCCTACTGTGCCAACTACTACTACATCCTTTGACCGACATTCACGTCCACACGCGCACAACGCTAACAGCCGCCATTTGCCACGAAATGGCGGTGACAGCACCACAGCGCTGGTGCCAAGCAAGGTGCACCTCGAAGCCACTTGAAGTGTCGAAGGCTCCTTGGTAGGCCACGGGACAGACCCAGGTTCCATGGGTTGACTGAAATAACTGGCTACTGGCAGATGCATTCTCGGACGAGGGATGTTGTGGATGGTGGAAGTTGGGCCTGTCACTTTCAGCTAGCCAAAGCACCTCCTCTTGTCAGTCAGGATCATAGCAAGTGCATCAGTCACAGTACTGAACCTCACCCATTTCCCCTTAGCATCAGGAGGGGAGATAATGCCAACCCCAGCTGTAAGAGATTAACATCATGATTGCAACCTTCATCGGTTAGCAAAAACAGTGGAAGAATGGCAGGTGCATCTTTACAGATGACAAGGCAATAATCAGTAGCCAAAGCAGCTCCGGGGTAGGTTCTGGTGTCAAGGGCATGAGCCCGCATTCGCTGTTCAGTAACTGTGAGTATAGTCCAGCAGATGTTCTTGCTTAGACCTGGCATGCATCCACGATGTTGTGTGGATGCACCCACAGACTTCCAAGCGACACTCGCGTCAAACGATGCCCGCGGTTGCTCGGGTGTTATTATTCCCCATACTCCAGCCAATCAGCTGCCAGGAAGACAACCCCAATGTCACCATGACGTCATCGCTCCTTGTGCTTCAGCTGGTAAGTTGTACGTTTATGTGTTTTTTTAAAGGAATGTGAGCTTGATTTCGTGTGAATTTATTCGTGCGAGTGTGTAAGAGTGTGTGTAATTGTTTGAGTGTGTTACTTTGCGTGGAAATGCCTCTATGTACGTGTTTTGGTAGTAGTTTTTTTACCATGTGCCATGTCATCCTTAATAAGTTCGCGAAGAGTCTCTTAAATGGCCATATGGGGGTTCTTTATTTATGACAGGAGAGTTTCTGTATGCATTTCTGCATGCGTGTTTAGGTGTGTGTAGGCACCTAAAAACCATATATATTATATACTATACATTTTAAAACATGACTGTTCTATGTCAAAGTTTTACTGACATTGTAATTCACAGCAGAAAAAGGCACAACGTTCGCAGGCTATGCTAAAACATGTATTTCTACGTTTCACAATCAACTTTAATATTGCAAACATATGACTATATCTCAGCCTGGGCTTCCATCCAAATGTAATCGACAGAGCAGCTCCCATAAATCATCGCCAGAAACACTGCATTCGCAGCCTTGGGCCCACTTGGTCGATCAATTGATCGGTCAAGTGGGCAAGCACAGCGGCGTGGCCTCAATGCTTGCCCTTCTTCTTGCGGCCCTGCGTGCGGCGTCGCGTCTTTGCTTCGATGATCTGCTGGGACTGTCGCTTGAGTGTGGCCCTGGTCAGGACCTCCGTAGCATCCTCGCCACTCGACTCTTCATCTGTGAAGTTGGCGAGATGTGGCATCACCACTATCAACATCATCCAGTTCGAAAATGATCTGCCTTATTTGATGAGCCAGTCCAGTATGGCTCTCCTCTCACTCTTTCTCATTGTCCTGTACAATCATGTGTCATTGTGGAGAATATAAGTAACAACAGATAAGAAGACAATGATTTACAATCCATCAGCCCCACACGTAAGTGTCTCATCAGCAGTCAGGCTGGCTTGCACCAATGCTGGTGAACTATCAGATGTTATCGGCATATGGGGTCCAGTTCGACAGGGCCAGCGGGTTGTGTAAGATTTTTTTTTTTTAGAGAACATGCAAGTTAAAGACATGATTAAAACTGTTAACAAAAGTAAGTGGACTTGAGCAGGACACATCGTAAAGGGACGATGGCTGATGGTCAAGAATAGCGATGGAGTGGCAGCCAATGGGGACGTCCACCGAGGGGATATCCACCGGGAGATGCAACGATGGAATCCGTGTGCAGGTGATTGGGTGGATTGTTACATTGGTTGATCACGGGAGATGGCTGTGGCTTGGGGATACCTTCATCCAGCAGTGGATTGACCACGATTGATGATGATGAACAATAGGTGTGGGCTGGGAAAGGGTGGGAAAGGGCAATTGCTGATGGGAAATGTCAAAGTACGTTGCGATAGGCGAGCGAGTGAGCGCAGTCGGAAAGCTGTGCGTGCGGACATACCCTCAAACATGTCAGCCTTTTTCTTGGATGACGGCAGTTTAATCCGCACGTTGTACGCCGGAAGGTTGCCTTCGATTCTCGTGTAAAACTGCAGGCGCAAATTGCACGACACATACGGTGATGCTTTCCTCTCAGCTCTTTCTTTCAAGTAAAATTCATCAATTGACAAATTGAAAAAGTGTCTCTGTGCTCAAATGGGCTTCAGGGGTGGTTGATGTTGTTGAATCACCTTGGCAGGGCCAGTCTTCAAGTTTGAGTTTTCTCATCATTTACAGAAAGTGCTAGGATGTGTTTAGAGGGTACATTATACCTTTGACTTGTCATATTAAAAGATAATTGGGTTTCATGTAAAACAGAACATATTGGCTCAATGTGAAAAGAGGTAGAGCACAGAGTTTGCAAGGGCTGTGCTCAAGGTGTCGCCGCCGCACCTCTTCATCACCCATTTGCTGCAAGAGCTTAGTCAGATCTTGCCCCTCAAGCTCCTTCTTAAGAGCCAGCAACTTGCGCTCGGCCACGGCCAGCATAGCCACCACCCCTTCATCTCCATCGTAGGAACCGGCCTCGGGCAGCTCCTCATCCTGCACAAACGCGCACGTGGAGAGGGTGTGATGAGAGAACACGAAGACTGAATAAGAGAGAGGTGGCCACGTGGCTCAGGGGTCAGAGCGTTCAGCTGGCACCACTGAGATCCTGGGTTTATATCCAGACTTTTGCTACCTGTGATTAAACCGGGTTCTCAAGTTTACTGTATTTAAGCTATGAGAGTGACAATTTACTCTACACAAAAAAAACGCCTACAAAGTTTGGATCTGCACCCCATTTGGATATATTTGGACTCTGAAAATTAAACACGTGAGTTTGACCGTCAGATAACAAACATCATTCTCTGTGGAAGAGTGAGTGGATAGTGCTGCACCCCTCCAATTATATGGAATAAAGGTCATTGGTCTGTTCGATTCTGGGCCGTGGCTAACATGAGTGTTGCGTGATATCCGGACCGATGTTGAGCTTCCTCACCTCTTTATCAACCCGCACTGAGTACCGTGTGTGGTGTAGTATGGTCAAATAGCCCCCAAAACCAACCAGTTGCCTTCATCCAGGAGTGGACAGGTGAAAAACAACAGAGCAACATTGCAACCTACTGGCAGACGAATACCCATTTGCAGGCTGGTGCCATGTTCACCTTGTCCCACACAGGCACAGCTGCCACTGGAGGGGACCCCCTTGTAAATACTGCAGCAGGGCATTAGAATGGATGGTATGACATATTTATTTACATGCCCTATAAATGCAAATCCTCATCATAAACCCTTAAAGAAGTTGCACACTGTGCATGTGAGTGCCTGCCGCACCGTCTGGATGTGCTGCAGCTTCTCATAGAGGTGTTCGACACCGGCACGCACGCCGTTCATGAGACGCGTGCTGCGCTCCAACTCCTCCCGGGCCACGTCGCGCTTTTTCTCCTCCTCCAGCGCGAGCTGCTCCAGCTCCTGCAGGAGGCGCTCGGCGCTGTGGCCATATCGCAGAGGGGATGGCATCAGGCATACCCCACGGGCAGATCCACACACGACATCCACGAGTGGAAAAATTCTAAAAGCAGATAAAAGTGCGAATGCAGAAGCAACGACTGGACCATGGACCACATCGTGAGCCACTGCGCAGTGGCATAGCTATCGATTGTTTGGATGAATTCCAGCTCTGATAACGAATACATTGGATTCACTGTCATTCGATGAGCATTATTATCAGTGGCAGAGTGGGTGGAAAAGTGCTACTTTGTAGTGTGTGGACAAGAGGCCACTTGAAGGGATCTCAGAGATAGCTCTGTGATATCCACTTCAGTGGGCCGTTCTCTCTAACACGAAGGGTTGCACTGCTCTGCGACAGATCTGAATGGATACTGATAACAAAAGGTAGACAACAAATCTGAATGAAATTGGGGGGGGGGGAGGGGGGGTGAAATAAAATTTTTTTCCAACTTGTAATCTCTAAATATTGACAGATTTAAACAGCAGATTCCAACCCATTCCCACTCTGCAAACTGCTTCCCCACACTCTTACTTCGACAGCTTGGCCTCGCCCGAGTATTTAATCTGCGTGTACTCCTGCTTGAGCTTTTCATGTTCCTCCTTGAGGCGAGCCAGCTCGCGCTTGTTGGAGCTCTTCATCATTTCCAGATCCTCCTGGGTCTTGCCCTGCGACTGGAACCTGCTGACCACCTCCTGCAGTCAGTCACATGGGCACGCGCAGCCGATGAGCCTCATCATGACTCCGCATTGTTTTGTTTTCTTTACGCAGAATACTATGGAAGTTTCATGATTTGCGATGAAAGAATGTGGAGGAACGAGATAGGAAGATGGTGGATGTCATGAGAGAACAGACACAGAATATAAGCACATGGATAAAGAAATTTTCACCAGCCTACCCCCATGCGATAATGAGATTTTTGACTCATAAGAAGATTACAGCAGTGACCAGTGATGAACACATCTGATTATGCATAGCAATGAGATGAATTAGTCAGCAATGTCCAGGCGATATAGCAACATCCAGCCACTTTTTAATCAGAGTGATTATTGCGGTGTGGTGGTATTGTGGTGCAGTGCCACTGTGGTTCGGCCTTAGTTGCGGTACCATTGCACAGTGAAATGACTCTTGTGCTGCGGTTGTGGTTTATTGGTTCAGTGCTACAGTAGTGGTACTGTGGTGGTGGCCTTATGGTGTAGTGCCACGTTGTACCACGTAGATTTGCACTGTTGCGGTGCAGGCAAATTGTTGCGGTGGTGTAGCCGGTGCAGTGCCATCGTGGCTGCGGTGTAGTGATTGTGGAGTCGTGGTTTTAGTTTTGTGGTGTCTTGGTTGTGGTATTGAAGGCGCCGTGCCCCCTCGGTGTGCAGCGTCACGTTGGCGCTGTACCTTTGTGTCGGACACACCGGTCGCCTCCTTGATGCGCTGGAAGGCCTCCTCGTAGGACCTGATCTTGCGCTCCTGCTCCTCGGCAGCCGTGGCCGCGCGCTGCGTCTCTGATGCCGGCTCCTCCTGCGGGATGAGGGCTCGCTGAGGTCGCCACGCACACAAAATCAAAGAAAAAGATCCGCCATATAGCCTTGACAGACTGTTGTGGCAAGTGCTGTTAGACAGCACCAAATTAAGGTCAGCACGGCACACGAGGGGGTGGGTGGCCAGCACTACGCCCAGCCGCATTTTGTCTCCCCGGTGGCGATGTTTACACATCGCACCATGTACTAATTTACACGTGTGCACAGACACACGCACGTGCACAATGCACGCAATGACACATGCAATCACACACAATTGCAATCATACACACACAATAATACATGCGCGCACACACGGCACGGACACAGACATTCACACACAGACACACACGGAAGTGAACACACATGCACACGCATTCACACATACACATGCACACATGCGTGATCACGCACATATGAGAAATATTCATATGTACAATTGTACAACTCAGGTCGCCGGGTTCATAAGGCAGTGCGCTAATCACTACACCACCACTTTACCCTCAGGTGTCAGTGTAGTTCTAGCTAACACGGGTTTGTCAGGGTCATGCGAGTGTTAGTGCTACTCTAGGTCAGGGTTTTTGTTGTGTGTAGAATACTAACTGATAGTGTATTTGTTAACATACTGCACGACAATTCCTGGCCATGCTTAACATTGGTGGCGAATATCTTAACCGCTCCTCTGCCTCCCTTAAATGAGTATCTGACGCAGTGTGACAAAGGTGGCTCGTGCGTGGAGCTGGACACAAAACCCCCTTGCGCCGCCGGTCCAGCCTTCATAGGTGCTCGCCAACTGCACTTGACCCAGCAAGATTTTAACGCTACACAGGGCACCGTTGTCTTTGCCTGTGTAACGTGAACCAGGATCGTGAGCGGGCCACTCGCCTCACCTTGCGATCGAACAGCATTCTGGTGCGCTCTTCCACCTGCCGCTTGTACTCGGAGAGCGTCCGCTCGCGCTCGCGCCGCTCCTTTGCCACCGACTCCTCCTGCTGCTGCAGCTCCAACTGTGGTCACCGGTCACACGAACAGCACTTTACATGCAACTACAAGTACAACTTTAACAAATGTTGTTATTTACCAGGTAAAGCTCGCTGGGCGATTAGCTCCTTTTCATAAGTGAGCTGGGAAATTTATAGCAGCCATGTAATCGAAACACATGTTTATAAATGTGGAGGGAAAAAACGGAGGGCCCGAAAAAATATCTAATCGACTACAGGGAGAACATGCAAACTCCAGATATACAGGAGTCAGGGTCAGGATCGAACCCATGAGTCCTGCATACCAGGCGAAGAAGATTACATCTCTCCACCGTGGGGCCCTTACGTAGAACTCTATGGGAGGGAGAGAAGTTAGTTAGCTGAGTGGTCAGTGAGGGAGGATAGTGAGTTAGGTGAGGGAGGGTGGTGAGAAGGTCAGTGATACAATTGACAGAGGTCAGAGAGTGATGTGAGGGAGGGGACTATCCTGGGTTGTGTAATTGCAGCCCTCTGAAACATTTTTTGGTTGGTACCTCCATTTAATCAACTTAAAAAATTGCTATTTTGTTTTGGATATAACATTTTGGCAAATACCTAATTAGATATTCAGTGCAATAGTAAAAACTTGCTACTCAATACACCAATTTTTATTGTTTTTTTTTCTTTCATTTAACCCATATTTTTCTATCAGGTGTCTTTTCTCGAGACGAGAATCCATTCAGAACACTCGCAGAGTGATACAACCCCCAGTGTTAGTGAGGCGGACACCAAAGCACTGCTTCTAAAATGAATGATCCGGTAAAACCCAGATGTGAACCCAATATCTTGATAATAATTTACATTTATTCGTAAGGCGCCTTCCACTAATGTCTCAAGGTGCCTTGAAACATCAGAATCTTAGCGATTCAGGGTTGGCGCTCTGACATCTGAGGTATCCGGCCACTTCCCGTTGCCACACTTCTCATTAAAATTCAAGAAAATGGATAACCTGTGAATATATATTATACATATATATACAAACTGATACCCTCCAAATTAACTCACAATTCGATGCAAAGCTGTTGAATCTTTATAACTTCACTTATAATTGCATTTGACATCTATCCTTTTGTTTATATATTCATGCAAGTCACCCTATATCTGTGTAATGTTTCTGTAAGTTTATTGTAATTTTACTATAAGTCTAAAAAAATTCTGTGCGAGCCGAATTATGTTGCAAGGAATTTATTGCTTAACATTGATTTATATTTGTGAAATTGTTTTTAATTTTCACCGTTGTTTTTGGTCCGATTTATACCTGCCTCATTTATTAATTTTATTTATTTATTTGCTTTTTGTCAATTTGGTGTGGCCCATGTCACTCTTCCAAATGAGACTTTCCCTGGTCTCTTGAGTTCTCAGCTGGTTACACAAATAAACTTAAAACACTCTCACAAATATCCCCCATTTCGCCTTAACAGCGCTGTTAGCGAGCACCTATGAAGGCCAGAATGGCACACGAGGGGGTGAGTGGCCAGTACCACACCCGGCCGCCTTTGTCTCCCCAGTGGTGATGTTAACACATTGCACCAGGTACTCATTGGAGACCGAGTCGACCCAGTGGAGGCCCAGGACCGGTTCAGAAAATCGTCACTGGGGTTGGCCGTGGCAGGGAATCGAATTCAGATCGACGGATTCATATGCACTTTTAAATCTAGATTTAAAACTAATTTCTTTAGAACTGCTTTTTCTGTTTAGCTTGTTGTCCTTTCACCGCACTTCCGGTGAGCACAGTTGGCTACGTACCGCTTCCCACACTCGCACACTCTCACACGTGTGCAGCTGTCACCTTGGCCGTGTCCCGCGCAAGCTGCGCCTCCTGCTCCATGGCCTGCAGGTGCTCCAACTGCTGCCGCTGCTGCAGGATCTGGGCCTCGAGGCCGTCGAGGACCGTCGGGAAGTTGAGGCGCTCCTGCTGCAGGTGCCCGCGGATGCGTAAGTACACGCCCGCCACGCGCTCCGCCTCGGCGCACTTCATGCGCGCCTTCTCCAGGCGGTTCTCCAGCATGCGCAGGTCCTGCAGCGGGGATCGCGGAGGTGGCAGTAGCGGTTTGAGATCAAGAAGAAAAGACTGCCGTCCCCGCAGAGGCGGAGCAAGAAGAACGACATCGGGTACTTCTGTTCCTAACCGTAGAGCCTAACCATGAACTTAACCTGCACCCCGGAATTCTAACCTTGAACTCTACCATTAATTCTTACCCATAGCCAAAGCAACAACCTCTAACCGTTAATATTGACAACTACAAAATAAGATAAGATAACCACTAACCACTTAACACTACCCCTACCATAACACACATACTAAGTTTAACCCATAAATGCTATCCAGAATGCAAACCCCTGACCCGAAACCAAAATCCTAACACCATAACCCTAACTTGATCCCTGAAACCTAACCCAAACTTTAACCCCTTAACTCAGAAGCAGTTATCCCTCAAAATTCAGAATCTGAAAACTAAAGGAGTGGGGAGAGGAAATTACAAGGTTTGTGATTGAATAAAAATGGAGACTCAGTTTCCTTCCACGGAACAGTAGTACCAATCCTGGTTTCAGAAGAACTATCCCGGTGTCACACAGCATTTCTTAAAAACTGGATTTAGTCCCAGTTTAATATTTTCTGGCTTCCAAGTTTCACTCCAAATAGGGGTGGGGCGACCCAAGTAGTGCAGATCGTTAAGGCAAGTAGTGGTCAAGGCCAATGTTAGAAAGACATTGGGCGCCGCGGTAGCGCGATGTTAACTCCCTCACCTAGCATGCAGGAGGTCGTGGGTTCGATCCCGACCCTTGACGCCTGTATATTGGGAGTTCCCTCTACATCTAGAAATATGTGTTTAGATTATTTGGCTGCTATAAATGTCCACATGATAAGCCACAGCTATCATTCGTGACCATGTCGTTATATAGCTCAGTGGGCCTGACCTGTAAAATATTTTTTTTTAACCTTGAAATAGTTTAAGAGCTAGGATACTCACTCTTTGGGCAGGGCTAGTGTTTTAATGTTCAAGCGACCCCGAGCCGCTGTATTTAGAGCACAGGATAACCACTTCACAGCAAGTGGTGGGGCCAGCCCTATCTTGCACATGTTTACTCGGGGCTAGCTTGTTTTCACATATGAGTAAGCAGCCGTTGCAAAATTGCTCTTCAGCAAGTGTAAAACTAAAAAAGGAATCCGTGTATGAACCTTGAAATGTGCGTGCAAGTATTGTAAATGTATTTTTAAAAAATTGACATGCATAAAAAACATTCTTTACTGGTAGAACCCAGATTCAGCAGCCCCGCAGGACCAGCCACCACCTGTTTTACTTTACAGTAAAATACTAAACTGTGACTGCCCAGCACGTGGCATTTCTGCACAGCATGGAGACGCAGTTAACAACAGGTCACCATTGCTTCTCGTGCTGTTCAGTTTTTCATCTTTGGTATAAAAAAATAACTCATTCTATGTGGGACCTGCTACACCCGCTCACGTTATTTCGAGGAACACTACTTTCTGTTTGTTTAACACGTAGGCTTTCGCGACCAATATCCATGGTATAGTTTTCTTTTTGGGTTAGATCGCGTAAATATATAAATGTGTCGTTAAACCCGCCACCACCCGACACAGCCAATTAGTAAGGTTTGTCACGTAAACAGAACGTGCCAATTCGTCACTGGTACAGCACTAACCGGTGTGTTTGAGGGCCAAGCCACAACCTTTACAATCTGAGTACGACATTTCACCAGTAATTACAACTAGCTTCATCAGACGACAGCCAGATTTGTGGAGAAGTCCTCCTGTTTCGTTCCTTAAATAGAGGGGTAGATGTGGAGACAACACTTGTGCGCTTTTCTTGCGCAAAGTGGGGGGGGGGATTAATGAATGCATATAAATGACTATGGATATCCTGTTCCGTTTGAGTTATTGCAATGGTAATCAACGTGTTTTATGCATGCGCATTATGCGAACCCATTGTTCTTGTACTGTCGATTGTCTGTACTAAAATACTTTAAGTTTACTTTTCAGTTTTTTTTGTGTTTTTTTGGCGTGCACATCGTCGCCACCTTGGCCTCCTCGGAGTTCCCAGAGTGCGTGGCCTCCTCGCGGGAGCTCTCGGCTTGCAGGAGGTCGCGATGAGCCTGCAGTTCCTGGAGACGGCGATCGCGCCGCTCCGCCTCGTGGTGCAGCGCGTTGAGACGCTTAATGCGCTCGCACACCCTCTGGTCCAGCATCTCCACTGCTGCCTGAGAGACGGACAAGAGATAGAGGGGGCAGAGGCACAAAGACGCAGAAAGAGAGAGGGACAAAGAGAGAGGGTGAACATGACCACCGAGGGGAGGCCCAGGACTGGTTTATATATCACTCGCCACTGATGTTAGCTTTGGCCGGCGCCAGATCCAGGCATCAAACCTAGATTGCCGGCTTTGTAGAGCAGTAGGCGAACCACTATGCTGACGCTCCACACGCACACGGGGAAATTAAGGCTAAGATTTAAATATTCTCAGACACGATGTATCTAAAATTAAGTGGGAAAAGAAGAGAGTAGTCCCGAGCACAATTTAGCCTTTTCAATTTTGGTTATTCTCCTTTGGTGTGTAAATTTCCGATGTTGTGTTGATTTTGAACATTGTAATGGGTCTGCAATCACATCCTTACTGAGTAATTATCTCAAATGCCGCTTTGGTGACTCGATATGTGCCTTGAGATGTACTGCATGGGATGGGTGGTCTAAATAACAAACAGTGGTGACACGTGCACGTGCACAATGCTGACGCGCGTCCACGCACGACAGCACGATCGTGTCGGCAGACACAGAGTGGAGTGTGGCTGGACCCACCTGGCCCGTCTTGTTCTTCATGACCGCCTTCTCCGCCTGGTGGTTCTGGAACGCCTCATTGATGACCTGCTCATCTCCCTGACATGGGACGACAAAGCACCGCTTTACTCACGCACGCGTGAAAACCCTTTTGAATGACGAACAGGGCTGTCTTTCCGACAGACCTGTTCTTCACCTGAGGACGGCTGCTTGCGTTGTGGCCGAAACGTCGTGAGAATTGTATTTTATTATGTTTTATGTTTATTATTTTATTATTTCCCTTCTACGTGACTTTACCGAAAGAACCAAGAAGATGAATCCCTGCAGTCACGAAAGCTTTAAATCGAAATTTGTATGCATCATTCAGAGTGTCATCACTGAGACGACATATGTGTGCGTTGTGTCGTCTGGGTTTGGGCCCTGTTTACTGCGATGGAGGTGGCCAGCTTGCGGTGCAGCTGCTTGTTCTCCTGGCGGATGTGCGAGATGGTCTCTCGGTTCTTCTTGATGGTGCTCTGAGAGCTCTCGTAGTACGCCTTGCGCTCCCCGTCTGCGGGCGACAGCCGTCGGTCACACACAAAGACAAAGATTCCCCCGTGTAGCCTTAACTTTGCTGTTTTTTCCTGGATTTTCCTGCTGCGCGTAGTCACTTTAAGATGTTTTCTTGTTCATGTTTTTGTTTGTTGCGGTTGCACCCGATTCAAGAGCCGAATGGCTCACAGGGCTATACCTAATAAATGAAATGAAGAATAAATTAAGGCAGCCACCACGGATCGCCGACATATTTCGTTCTTGTTTTTCGTGGTGATGGGTGGTGGTGGTGGTGTTTGGTGGTGGAGCTGTGTGGATCGTGCATTGAACTGTGAACTTCGGCGAGATCTGAGCTCAGTTGGTGGCCACGGGTGACATCATGACATCAGTGGTTCAGCAATCGTGTCTCGCTCCTGCACACGAGCTGATCTCACGGTGTTTGCGTGAGACACTGGGATGATTGATGTTGTTGGAGCGTGCTGGCCTGCCCCTGACTGGACATCTGTGATAAAGAGCTTTATAGCTCATAGGATTCCTCCATTATGAACACACATTCTGATTCTGAACGTGGGGTGGGGGGCACAATGTTATAGGTTCTAGATTTGAAGCTTTCGTGACCGCAAGGATTCATAATCGTGACAGATGGGGGGCGGATTTGGGGGAGGCCTTCATCTAGCAGTGGATAGGTCATGGCTGATGATGAAGATAGTGGTGGTGATAACGATTACGATGACACCGATAATATTTTTTTTTCGGTAAAGTCACGTAGGTAAAAAGTCAAATAAATGAAAACAACTAAATTAAATCACGACGTATCGGACGCTTGTGTTGCGCCCGAAACGTCGTGATTTAATTTAGCTGTTTTCATTTATTTAATTTAAAAAAATTACCTACGTGACTTTACCGAAAAAAACTAAGAATATTATTGGTATTCTTGGTTCTTTCAGTAAAGTCACGTAGAAGGGAAATAATAAAATTAAATAAATATAAAACAATAAAAAATTCTCACGACGTTTCGACTGCAACACAAGCAATCATCATCATCAGGTGTGAAATCCACAGCAAGAAAATTAGAAAAAAGTGGCGTTTTTTCCTAACGTCAGCACTTTTTTCAAATTTCTTGCTGTGGATTTCACACCTGATGATGATTGCTAGTGTTGCAGTCAAAACGTCGTGATACATTTTTTTTTGTTTTATATTTTTATTATTTTATTATTTCCCTTCTACGTGATGACTTTACCGAAAGAACCAAGAATATGAATCCCTGCAGTCACAAAAGCTTTAAATCAAAAATTATTATCGGTGTCATCGTTATCACCACCACCACTATCTTCATCATCAGCCTCATCAGCCATGCCCTATCCACTGCTGGATGAAGGCCTCCCCCAAATCCGCCCCCCATCTGTCACGATTCCCAACTGCAGTGTTGACTGAAACAAAGATAACTCAACAAAGTCGCACGTATATTTGCTTCTAAATGTATATTTTAAGTGAAGTGTGTACGATTATACAATGGAGCTAAATAACACCGTTTAAATTCGTTTGGAGTACAGTAAACGGTTGTCATGGTTATTTGGGGATGTTTGTTTGATTTATCCCAATACGTTCATGTTGTAAACAAACGCTGTAATGTATATTTATTCCATTTAATAAACAAAACCCCCGAAACTTTAGCTTATTACAGACCAATTCAGACCTTAGTGGTCACCCCGTGCCTCTTATAAATCTCAACGTTTATCTTACAAAGTCCCATCATCACAAGTAGAGAAACACAAACAAATACACAAACACAACGTACGCCGTATGGACATGAAAACTCAATTACCTTGTACAAGAATACGTGGTTATAAACCGTATGGGTTGACAGCTATGGATAAATGTTTAAGTGTTTGTGTATGTATTGATTTTACCCACCTAGGAGTTGGATTTTCTTGTGTAGGTCGCTGATTTGCTCGTGAATCGGCGGCTTCACGACGTCTTTGACGATCGGCATGTTTTAAAAATTAAACTATAACTCGATCGATCATGAACTGCGACTGCGAATGTCGTTTGAAGATCGATTCGCTTACTGGTCTCGAGTTGTGTTGACAGCCGTCGCTATGGAGACCGCGGCGCATGCGCAGTGTGGGCTCTGTGAGCTGCCCCTCCCTCCACCCCCCTTTCACCCCCTCCCTCCACACCCCACTCCCTCCATCCCTCCCCCTCTACCCCCCTCCCTCCACACCCCTCCACCCCCCTACACCCCTCCCTCCACCCCTCCATCCCCTCCACCCCCTTGCACATCCCCCTCCCTCCACCCCCCTCCACCCCCCCACTTCTCACCCCACTCCCTCCATCCCTACACCTCCTTCCACCCCCCTCTCCACCCCCCTCTCCACCCCCCCTCCACCCCCCTCCACACCCCTCCCTCCACCCCCTCCATCCCCCTCTCCACCCCCCCCCTCCACCCCCCTCCACACCCCTCCCTCCATCCCCCTCTCTACCCCCCCTCCACCCCCCTCCACACCCCTCCCTCCACCCCCTCCACCCCCCTCCACACCCCTCCCTCCATCCCCCTCTCCACCCCCCCTCCACCCCCCCTCCACCCCCCTCCACACCCCTCCCTCCACCCCCTCCACCCCCCTCCACACCCCTCCCTCCATCCCCCTCTCCACCCCCCCTCCACCCCCCTCCACACCCCTCCCTCCATCCCCCTCTCCACCCCTCCTCCCCCTCCACCCCCTCCACCCCCTTCCACACCCCTCCCTCCATCCCCCTCTCCACCCCCCCTCCACCCCCCTCCACACCCCTCCCTCCATCCCCCTCTCCACCCCTCCTCCCCCTCCACCCCCTCCACCCCCTTCCACACCCCTCCCTCCATCCCCCTCTCCACCCCCCCTCCACCCCCCTCCACACCCCTCCCTCCACCCCCTCCACCCCCCTCCACACCCCTCCCTCCATCCCCCTCTCTACCCCTCCTCCCCCTCCACCCCCTTCCTCTCTCCACCCCTCTTCACCCCTCCTCCCTCACCCCCCTCCACCCCCTCCCTCCACCCCTACAGCCGTCCATTGCAAACCCAACGGAGGTTGTGTCCACGGGAAGCGCCAATTCACTCGCACGTCTAAGGGGCCGTCCATAAATGACGTCACGCCATTTTGGACGATTTTTGACCCCCCCCCCTTCGTCACACGGCGTCACAAAAAATCAGACCCCCTCAAATATGACGTCACAAAACTCTGCCCCCCCCAAAAGAAATAAAACATGCTTCCTCAAATCGCTTTAAACTATTGTCATTGTAGTGCGTATTTAATGTGGCGCTGCACTCTGATGTTGTAGGATACTTTTTTTTATTAAAACGTATATTTAATTAAGTAGAACGTGTTGCCTATATTTATTTAAAGTTGCGCATTTTGATGTGACGTCACATTTCTCACCCCCCCCCCCCCCATCGTCACAAATGTCTGCCCCCTCCAGGTGTGTGACGTCATTTATGGACGGCCCCTATTCAAATGGCCTATTCACCCGTCTATTCGTATGCCCCATTCACGTGCACGTCGATCGAAACTCACACGTACACAGCACTCAAATTGCACATTCACTCAAGTCTATTCAAATGCCTATTCAGTACCAGAGGTGGGACAAAGTCATTGTTATGCAAGTCCAAGTCGAGTCTGAAGTCATCAAATTCATGACTCGAGTCTGACTCGAGTCCACACCTCAGAGGTGGGACAAAGTCATTGTTATGCAAGTCCAAGTCGAGTCTGAAGTCATCAAATTCATGACTCGAGTCTGACTCGAGTCCAAGTCACATTACTCGAGTCCACACCTCTGCTATTCACTCACTTGACGTATATCCCAATGCGCACTCAGACGAACATGTAATATATTCAAACGAGTATTCACTCACGTGCATATTCACATACGTATCCGAGTATACGTATGTTCTTATGTACATTCACTCACGCCCAATGCTATACACATTCACTCACATTAAAATGCATATCCACTCACATGCCTTTCATTTAATTGCCCATTCACTCACATGGTGTCTGTGTCGCGTCGGAAATGCACATCTTATACCGTCAGTATTTACTTACCTGCAGTTGCGGGCACAGGCCCATAGAGGGTGCCACCCTGAGCTGGGGAAGGACAGAAAGAGCCGGACCGTTGAGAGGCCGGGGTCTCCCCACCCCCCAGACCCCAGGTGAGGGGTTGGGGGGTTCTTCCAGAGCCCCCTAGAAGGTTCCAGAAAGGGGGCGGTACCGGGGGCGGAGACTCCCTGAGTGTATAAAAGAAGCACCTCTGGGACAAGCTCGGGGCAGTGCTCCGAAGACAAAGAACCGAAGACCAGCGAGGCTAGGACCCTGGGACCTCGAGCCCGACGTCCTTGTAAGGGCCGTGCCGAGCTCGGACCAGTGGTCAGGACCCGCACCTTGGCTGGGTCGCGTCAGTCAGCCTCCCCGAGGGCACAGATAGCCGGAGGGCTGAGGGCAGGTTACCCAGTGTGAGGGCACGCTAGCCCGGAGGCTGTACCTCCCCAGATAGTGGGAGTTAAGGGGAGTTCTATTTGTAGTTACAAATAAACCTTGTTGCCTCTAAAGACAACGTCTCCAGTCTCCGTGGAACCCACTACATATGCGAATATGCATTCGTTTTCAAGTCTATTTAAATGCATACAATATTGACTAAAATATGTTCAAATACACGGTCACTCACATTCAAACGCGTATTCACTTACATGTATATTCGTTCACGTGTCTCTTTAAATTCCTATTCACTCACATGTATGTTCGGTGCCTGGTCAAATGCTTATTTACTTCAGTGTCTGGTCAAAATCTGATCGTTTAGCTGTACTAAAGTGCCAGTCCACTGCTGGATGAAGGCCTTCCCAAGCCACCGCCACCTCTCGCGATCCTGCGGTGTAATAATCCAGCCGGCACTTGCCCACGAGCTGATTTCATCGCTCCAACTCCGCGGCGGACGTACTCTCATGAAGATTTATTTTCAGGAAAATTTTGGTCAGGACTGGGAAGGTTTGGACACGATGTAAAATTCGAACACAATGGCAATTGAATAATATTTCAAGTCAGTTTATACATCATACAAATAATTATTTAACAAATTTGACAAATAATTGGTGAATCATTGCATGTCATGGTGCATAACAATAATACAATTACATCATACTTTAACAAAATACATTCGTACCATTTAAATGTAAGCGTTATTATTCTTTTTGCATTCGCATACCAGTAATACAATCCAACGCGATGTAAAACGACTAGGGGTGCAATTGCTATGTTAACCGAATTATCAACCCAGCGAAATAGCTTCGATAACCGGCCACTGATGTTGGCCGTGGCCAGTTATTGACCTCAGGTTATTGAGTTTATAGGATGGTGCGCTTACCTCTGTGCTACCACTCCACTGTCACTTGTAATAAAGTCAGATTAATTATGAATGTAATTTAAAATCATATTAAGCCGTGCTGCCTGTTGCACGCACATTGCACACTTGTCTCTCTTCAGAGCTACCGTATCTCTGGGAGGCTCAACCAGATCGCATGGTTGGCTAGCATGCACCCCTCCTCGGTTAACCCTTCCCACTGTGACATAGCGATAACCACTCAATTACCAGTCCCGCCCTAACGAGTCGAACGCGAGGCCAGAACATTTTAAACCGTGATCATTTCGCAATTTTAACTCATGCTTCGAGACACCGGGACAGCCTTCATGAAACTGGGACTGTCCTGGGCAACTCGAATGCTGTTGCTTGGCCGTGCTCTTTTATATGCCTTTTCCACTGCCACATCCGAGCGCGAGGCCAAACCACGCTACGCTGGCCTTGGGGGCCAAGCCGGGCCATCAGTGAAGCGAGTTCAACTCGGACACAGTGTCACCGCGTCAACTACGTGCATCTCGACTTGTTCATCTTGCTTGCGACGTCACGGCACTGCAGTAGAAACACAAACTGACGCCTGCGAACCTGCATCCAATCCGCCTCGGCATGGCCCCTGGCGCGGCTCGGTTGTAGAGTGGAAAAGAGGTATTAGTTTGGGGGGGACATCTGGCCAAAGAGGATGTGTTCCTGCATGCCGTCGCTGTCCCCTCGCTTGCAGGTGAGGGCGCTGAGGGTGGCGCGGGTCGCTCCATATAGCTCCAGGGCGAAGGTGGAGAACACGAGGCAGAAGACGCTGAACGCTGCCCACTCGCACACGGCCGCCACCCGCAGCAGCCTCGCCTCCTTGCGCACGTACAGGAAGCCGTCTGCAGGAAAGGTGACGGTCAAGGAGAACTGGCGGACGTGCAAATGGATGGACCAGCAGACTGACATATTGATGGATGGATGGACAGACTGATGGACAGGCGGGCGGACAGATGAATGGACCAATAGACGAACGGACTAACAAATGGATTGATGGATGGGACAGACATACTGATGGATGGGCGAATGGATGAATAGACACACTGATGGACAAACAGATCGGTGGAGTGACTAATAAAGGGATACATGTATTAACGGATGGAAAAACAAAAGACTGGATGCAATTAACAGATTGGCCAATTTGACAGACCCAAATGGATTGGTTAACAGACAGAGAGATGCAAGGTAGAATGGTTTGACAGGCTCTGAAGAATGTATATATATGAATAATGAGCTGGCACCACTGAGATCAGAAGTTCTAATTCATCCTGTGATTAAATGTTTCTCAAGTGTAGCATGTTAATGGTCTCAGCCCGGTTGTCAATGACCACACACACCAAAAAAAGACTTTCAATTTAGTTTTCCACTTGATTTGTATAATGTCCAGCTTTCAGAATCGAAAATATCAGTTTATCCATCACATAACAAACATTACTGTCAATGGCAGGACAGGGGAAAAAGTGCTGCACCCCCTAGATTGGATAAGATGCCACTTGCAGAGATTTCAGATATCGTTCTCTGACATCTCCATCTATGGGCCGTTCTCTCACACGGAGTGATACACTACTCTGTGGGATGGATACGGCTGAACGTGGCTGCAGGATTAGTGACATGGACATGGAAGGAGGAACACAGATGAGATGGACAGACGGACAAGGCCCGGGTGCCTCTAGCCCACAGGCCCCTGTGCAGTTGCACCACCTGCACACTGGATAGCTATGCCACTGCTCAGAAACTCGAGATGCGAGGTTAGCAGGAGGATACACAGGCCCCCAGTGAGCAGCAGGAAGAGACAGAGAGCGGCTCGCATCCCGGCCACCCAAGGCTGCACCCACGACGCCACCCCACCCTGCAGCTTCCACGACACCAGCGTCTGCAGCCCGGCCGCCACCTGCATCCGGAAAAGCAGAAACGGTGGTGGGGGGAGTATGATGCAGAGGTGTGGACTCGAGTCATGTGACTTGGACTCGAGTCAGACTCGAGTCATGAATTTGATGACTTCAGACTCGACTTGGACTTGCATAACAATGACCCACCTCTGGTATGATACAGCAGGAAGAACCAGGCGCAGCAGAGGCGGACCAGGGAATGGGAGCGTTGAGATGGTGTGGGTGGGGAGGGGGGAGGTGGCTCAGTCAAAGGTTAATGTGGCTCCGTTAAAGCTACCATATTTCTGGGAGGCTCAACCGGTACACGTGGTGAGCTAGCAACCCCATCCCCCCGTCAGCTCAATCAACACAGCCACGCCCACTCGAACACTAGCGACTTTAGTGCAGTCATTTCGATCAAGACATTATAACAAAAGGTCACAGAGCGTTTCGCTCGTGGTGATCTTGTGCCCTTTCACCGAGTCCAGGCTACTCGTGAATTCTAGAGCTAGTTAATGCGTTTCGTGGGGACTGAGCCCTCTGAGTCCTCGCCACCCACCACTGTTTTACAAGTGGCGAGGAGAATCACTGTGGCGATTTTGGTGGGCACTGAGGTGCTGATGTCAGGGAGGAATAAAAATCCTCATCTCCTGCGTGGAGGCGCTGTAGCCGAGGGGATCAGAGGAGTGTACAACAGCTTGGTGGGGAGATGCTGTCTCCTTGGCAACAGCATCTTCCTACCGAGCAACTTAATTTTTAACGTTAACATATATTTTTGTATGCGTACTGTGGATGTAATATCACCGGTAAACAAAATGCTATAATATTTCATTCATTTCACTGCAAAAATTAAGTGAATTAGCTTCTACCCCCTGCCCACATGGATTTTATATGTGGGACCAAAAAACTCGAATAGAGATATCTGCAGAGCTCCCTCCAGTGGAGGCCCTACCGCCAGCAATGTCGCGAGCGAGCAACTACAAAAAAGGCTGCGTGTACCCTTCCCGTTATCATTTATGTGGGCCACCCCTGACTATAAACTGAGACTGACCACTACCGCACCGTTCCGGCGGTCATGCAGATGGCGGCGGAGATGAGGTGGGCCCAGCGGAGGGCCTCGCCGGCGCTGGGGCAGCTGCCGACGAGGAAGGCCCCCACAGCCGCCAGGAAGGTGCATGCCAGCGCCGCCCGGCTCACGTGCTCGAGGCGGGACGAGCCACACGCCTGCACCGTCAGCCCGTGCAGCAGCAGGGCCACCAGCGCCACTGCGGGGGAGGGTGCAAGGGTCACTCTCTTCAGCTGGTCTGCACGCGACTGGCGTCACGGGCCGTGGGGCTCGCGAGGGCCGCGAGGACATGGCCGCTCGGCGTCCGTCAATATCGGTGTGGAATGCACGCGCACGCGAGATGCTCGTCGCGGTAGCCACACGCTTCGGGGAGAGGGCAGAGGGGGAAGTAGGAGAGGGCAGTAAGCTCGGTGAGAGAGGACAAGTGAGAGGGACGTGAATTCGGTGAGAGAGGTAAGTGAATGAAATGAGGGCAGTGAGGGAAGTGGGAGAGGACAGCTAGTGAACTGAAGGAGGGCATAAAGTTCAGTGAAATAGGCCAGTGAGAGAGGATAGGGAGTAGTGCTTTGCAATTCTGGCCATATACATACGTTAGCCTTCATAGTTGGCACTTGCCAGTTTATAAATTTCAAAACATGTATATATTAAACGTTACCGCTATATTCAGGATGCTCTGGAAAGTAAGACATACCCCAAACTTTGGGGTAACGTTGGAAGGAAATATGATGTCCAAGGAACGGGGGGGGGAATGGTGTAGAATGAAAATGTATTAAATTTAGTGGGCACTGGTAAAAATACGGCTCTTAAAATCTGGAGAACAAGGCGCTTTGCAGAGCCGCCTTCCAGAAGATGAATATGAACGGTAGTTGATAAGAGAACCGCATAACCGAAACGTGCTCTACGCCGCAGCCCCGACTGTGATGAGACCGGGACGTGAAGATGCGCAGGGCGCTCACACACGATGGAGGAGATGGTCGTCACGATGCTGAACAGGGCGCTCTCGGGCCGCGTCGCTCCGGTCGCGCTGCAGGGGAAGCGACAGAACACAGCAGTGTTTTTCGTTGCAATGCCTGCGGACCACTAATGGCCCCTGATGGCCTTTAGTGCTGCCCCTGACGTCCCCCGTCCCCCACCCCCCCCGACAATACACAAATGTGAAAACACCCCATCGTCCTGCTGTCAAAGCCAATAGTTTCAAATGTGTGGCGGGCCCTCACACTGATTATGTCTTATCGGCGCAGTTGCCAACCCTTTGAAAACTAGTGAAGAATACTGGAGCAAAGCATCAACACAAACTTCTCTATTCTGGTGATTGGGCTGGGTGAGAGGGTTAAGGAACCACATTTATCCACGGGCAGCTGCTCCAATGCCTGCCACATGATTTAGTCCACGAGTACCCGGTGGTATCGCCTACTTTTGTCACTGAATATTTTCCAGATAGCTAGAAATTCCAAGAGGCGACACGTGACTAGTCACCACATCCACCACAGCCAGAGAAGGTATACTGGATCTGGTGTGCTGGCCAGACTCGGCTGATATTAAGCCCTACTTTAGAATTGCCAGTGGCACAGTGGCATGGCACGGGTTTAACAGGGGACATGAACCAGTGTCAATTGAAAAAATATATTATTTTTTGTTTATCGATGGGTTTTTATTACTCTGTATAGTTGTGTTCGCTTCATTAGCCAAATGTGACATTCACATATTTTTGCGCATCATTTGCACTGATTGTAAATAATCCAGTGTCTCACACGCATGCGATTAGCTTTGTGCATCGTAGTCTTAAGAACGGATTTTAATTCACGAATCAATGCACTATCGCAGCATTTTCTATTTAAGAGGCCACCTTCAGACGCAGACTGAGCCGCAACTGAGAAAGGCCCATTGAGCTAAACAGCTCTTTTACAATATCTTAGGTTATCGCTGGACACAAGTGACTTTGATTCCTGACCCTGGCCAAATGGTGCCCCTGCCCCATTCATTGGTCAAGTCGAGGCACTCACCTGATGTAGGGGATTTTATCGAGGTCACAACAGTCGGTTTTATTGTAGCAGTCCTCGATGAACCTGGGTGCAACAAATACACGGCGCTTAGAGGTCGGTGCCGCTTAGAGGTCGCCATCTTGCTGACACACACTGGTGTTTGGCACCCCTATAGGAAGGTTGAGGAAAAACTGGGCGTACATGTTTGAATCAAAACGTTAATGACCTTTATTTTTTAAAAGCAACAAATGTGTCAATAACACTGTGGCTTTTAATGAACAAAAATATAATGGGCGACGTTTCGGGTGCTGATCCTTCTTCATGACAGTGTTTTTGTTATTTGTGCTTGTGCACCACTGCCAACGCAGTAGCAGTATTAACAAATATTGTTTCAAATGAGGGATTATTTCTTTTTAATGGGCACCACTGATGCCGTGTGAATGGAATCCGGCAGGTGTAGCTTGATAATACATGTTCTTTTTTTTGTATTATGGATGATATTGGTCGCCAAAGCCTACGTGTTAAACTGAGGTGTAGCTTGTTTGAAATTATAGGTTACACAACATGTCCGTGCAAAATAACAGCCTTTTTGTCAAGCCACTGCTGTGTAAGCACCTCCCCACGCTGTGCGGATCGTGGGGGGGTTGTTTGACCATACTTCACCACGCTGATCAGTGTGGATTATGTGAAGGCAAGGGAGCATGGACACGGAAGCATACAAGTACGGTACAACAATGGATTTTGCTACACTGTCTCTGCTGCCCATGATCCTAAAGCCCACAAGCAGGAATCGTGACTACAGTTAGTACGGCCAACTTAATCGCGTGTCACTCACACCTCGGCACGGGTCTCAGATATGCAAACCGACTTGCTGTACTCACCGAGGCCACTCGGAAAATGCGCACACGTGCCCATATTGAACGGCCAGTCCATACCTAGTGCAATGAGAGAAGGACACATTTTACACGGAGCATCACTCACCACCGATATGTATAAATCGTTGGATTGGTACTCGCTTTTTTAAATTATTGGTATAAAAGTAACTGAAACAGTGTGACCTTTTAAGTCGTACTTAAAAGGTTTCTTGCCGTGTTGTTCCACCTGATGACGGACGCTTGTGTTGCGCCCGAAACGTCGTGCTTTAATTTATTTTCTACCTACGTGACTTTACCGAAAGAACCAAAGAGTATGTATGGATCACTGCAGTCACGAAAACTTCAAATCTACTTTTAAGTCGTAAATAATGTCAAGAAAGTAAAATATTTCACATATTTAACGAGCAGCGCTAATCAGGACATGGCAATGTTTTTTCTCCAAAAAAACGGATTTAACGATTATCGTAGAATCGCCATATCGCGGAATCCCTGGTTGTCACCGCTCGGGGTGTCATAGGCTAAGTGCTGCCCTCTGCTGGTAGGCCTCAATGTTAATGCCAAACGGCCAGGGGTCAACCAAACTGAGGCTCTGGAGGCGCGTGCGGCTCTTCAGGGACTTTCTCCGTGACGTTATTAGTTAAGGACCACCGTCTCGCATCCACATGCATTGCGGCTCTTTAAATATTGAGGGTTTATCTTTTTTTTTTTTTTTAACAAATGCTGCTCGCAGCAAACATCGCGGCTATCGCGATTTTCACATGAAGACGAACGCTTGTGTTGCATTCGAAACGTCGTGATTTATTTTGTTTTTTTTCTACCTACGTGACTTTACCGAAAGAACCAAAGAGTATGGATTCCTGCAGTCACGAAAGCTTCAAATCAAGATTAAAATGCCCCTTCTTGTTATTTTGGTTTCCGTCCCCTGGCCTAACACGACCGCCTCCAACCGATACCCACCAAATCATACATCGATAGATTCAATGATTTGTAACGATTTGGGGTGGGGGGGGGGTCATGATTTGAGTAGCGCGGAATCTCTAGCAGTGGCATTTCTACGGTTGTTTGACCACACCTCCACCACCTATGCCGATCACTGCGGATTGCTGGTGAAGACGGGGAGAATAAAGACGCGGGTGCGCAGAAGTGCAGTGCAACAAATTGGATATTGCTGTGCTGCCCTCTGCTGCCCACCGTGTGCGTGCGCTTGGTGCGTGCGTGTGGTGCGTGCGGTGCGTGCGGTGCGGAGTGGAACGTGCAGTGCGTGCGTGCGGTGCGGTGCGGCTTACACGGTCCACACGCCCGCCGTGCTGATGACACCAAATGCCAGGGGTAGACAGCACCATAACGCCATCTCTGGCAAATTCTCGCACTCCCCCTATGCCTCTACCCCCCCCCCCCCCCGTGCCGGATGAAGCTAGTGTGGGGCCTGTAGTATATGTTATAAAGCGGCCCTAATTAAAAAAAAACATAAATAATGAAACAAATGTTTTACTTGCACAGTAAAGTAATTGTATTTGTTTCATTTGCTACACAGCCAGATAATACGGCAAATCGCTAATCTTAAACACCCGGTCGTTCATAAAAGTTGAAGGCGGTATAATACTATAGTAATAGAGCAAGTGCAGAATCACTGAACCGGAATTAATAGCTTGAAAGTATTTAGCGCGGGGCCCTTGAAAGTGCGGGGCCCGTAGCTACTACATATGTAGCTACTTTTGCTCCTAGGATAATCCGGCACTGCCCCCCCCTTCTCCTGCTCCTCCTCCTTGTCCTCGTAGTCGCCTCTCCTCGAATGATAATCTCTTTGAATGATAATCTCCTCGAATGATAATCTCCTCGTTCCTCCCCCTGCATCCCCACAGGCAAAACATCGAGAGTTATGTAAGAAGAGATTCAGTAATCTCCACCATCGCCGTCATCATCACCGCACCTGCGATTGGCACGCTTGGCTACGTACCTGGCGAAAGAAGTTCAACATACGTACATCTTCTTGGTTCTTTCAGTAAAGTCACGTAGAAGGGAAGTAATAAAATAATAAAAATAAATAATAATAAAATAATTCTCGCGACGTTTCGGCCACAACGCAAGCAGCCGTCTTCACGACGTTTCGGCCACAACGCAAGCAGCCGTCCTGAGGACTTTACCGAAAGAACCAAGAAGATCATCAGGAATGTAACGATTGATTCCCCACCCACATGAATTGTTACGTTTTTGGGGTCACGATTTGATGCTGCCTAGTGGCTGGGCAAGCGCATTCATTGCGTAAAACGATACCCAGTAAACATAGACCATTGGTCCAGCGGTCCCACGTGCATGCTCTGCTATATGGGAGTCATGTCCGTCGCGTGACAGTCTGATTTGTTTAATTATCCCAGTTGGTTCCTCGCCAAATTAAGTGCAGGACAAAATTGAATGTGATGAGTAAATTTTTTTTTTAAGTAATTGTTCATCGGGACCAATCAAACTCACTATACTTGAGAAACCGGTTTAATCGCATTATTTGTTGATTATGCGTTGGCAGTGGTGCGCAACTAATACAAATAAAACATTCAACACATTGTTCAAATACACCATCTTGAACTATAACGTAATAAGTATTCTTTTATAAAACGTATTTAAAAACACGCTTTTATGAAATGTACGAGTAATGGCAGAACTCAACGACTCCAGGAAGTGGCCCCGAAGCTTGCCATAACGTGAGGGACCGTGGCCAATGAGACCCAAGCCGAAACATAACATATAAAAAAGAATGTTTAATTTTTTTACGATAGAATATAGAATTGTCATCAGTATGACATAAGTATACCAAGTTTGCAGTCGATACCGCATTGGGAAGTGGGTTAAAATTGAGTTACAAGATTTGAGGATACAACAACAACAACGACGACAACGACAACAACAACAGACAGAGTGAGTTAAATAAAAGCAATGAGTCTTGAGTTCCCGGGGTTCAACAAGATGTCAGCGGTGCCAGCTCAGCGCTCTGACCTCTGAGCCACCCGCCAGCCGCCTGGGGAAGTCACCCCGGCTGCAATCCGTACAGTTTAATGTTAAACATTTATACTGGTAGGTACCTCCTGGTTTACACCAGCCCACAGGGGATTATTATTCCACAGAGTGCCTTGGCTTTCCTGAGCAGAGAGTGTCTGGTGGGGAGTTGAGCGCGGTGAGAGGTAGGAGAGTGCGTGGAGGCGAGTACGGTGAGATGGGAGGGGAGAGGTAGGAGAGCACGTGGAGGGGAGTAGAGCGAGATGAGAGGGGAGAGGTAGGAGAGTGCGTGGAGGGGAGTAGAGTGAGATGAGAGGGGAGATGTAGGAGAGTGCGTGGAGAGGAGTAGAGTGAGATGAGAGGGGAGGGGCAGGAGAGTGCGTGGAGGGGAGTGGAGTGAGATGAGAGGGGAGAGGTAGGCAGGTGCGAATCGATCATCAGCTGTATCCCTATTGTGCTGTCAGTCATGACTCGATGAAACGAGTGTCTAGAAATCCTTCACTTAGAAAAGCATCACCTTGTGTCAGGGATCGGCCCCAGAAGAATTGAATAATAACTGAACAAGCTGTGTGGTGATTTGTCGCCAAAATTGTCGAACAGCTTACCCAAAAATGACCTTGCCGAATGCACGCACAATGCATCAATTGCAGTCCAAATTGAAGACATTTTTCAGATAGCGTACGAATAACTCGAGTGACGTGGGAATAAAGAGAGTGTGGTAGTCTGAAGCACAGTTTCGCTCTTCACTGTTATTTATTCTCACGTCTCGTGTGCATCACCACATCGCGCGCTTTCAGATGCGCTTCTGCGGTCGTCTGGAACGCTCTTCCTTCCGATATTTCGAAGCCACTGGAGCTATGACACTTTTAAATTATCTAGATCGAAAACTCAGTTGTTTAGAACTGCTTTTTATGTTTAGTTCGCTGTCCCCACCCCCGCCACCGCACCTCCGATCAGCACGGTTGGCTACGTACGGTGCGAAAGAAGTTCAACGTACGTACACACCTTGCCCGCATCGGGTCTGACGGCCTCGAGATAGAAGACGCGGTGATGATGATGGTAGTATCCGGTGCGGTGCGTAAACTTTAGTACTGGGGACACAAAGACGACCGGGCGTGGATGCTGGCCACCCCCCCCCCTCGTGTACTGTGCTTGCCCCAAGAGCCTGTTAAGACTGCATGGGGGATATTTGGCTTCGCCTTGCTGCTCACAAATAAGCTGCTGCACCGACCGCATTCTTATTTTGTTCAGCGCGATTACGAACGGCGACTTTGCAGAACGGTGATCGTCGTCATCGTCGTCGTCATCGTCACACTGGAATGGCCAGCTGCGGTCGGGGCCTGGATTGAGACCAGCCCTGGGCCCCGAGCCAGGACGTGACTACAATGGGACAATGGGACAATGGTGCGAAAGTGGAGCCGCCGTGCCAAGCTCCGCGCGCGCAGTTACGACGGGGGCCGGAGGGCACGTTCGTTCAAATTGGACATCAACGGAGTAATTGGATAGACATCAGAAATTACTTTAAGGTGTGAAATTTAGGTCATTGCCATTATCGTCAGCCATGGGCAATCCACTGCTGGATGAGGGCCTCCCCCCTCCCTGCAACCCATCGCCACTGAGATGTAACGATCCACCCAGCGTTGAGGCACAATCCTGACAGCAGCTGCGCTTTTACCCATAGCCAGCAACAGGTCACAGTGAATGTTTGCTTCAGCGGTCGATGTGTCCCTCTCTGTGCAAACAGTCGCTGGGCTGCGCCCATCTGCACCGGCGTCCCCGACACGTCACTGGTGGAAATTCCACATTTTATTCCCATGCCGGTGAGTCAGCTGCTGATCGATAGAACGGTCAACTGTTGGCTTTTCAACAAGGTGATACCGATATTAGCGACCCGAGAAGGATCGCCTTCCAAGCATGATTTGAGCTCACCGTCCCTTTCCCGTTGTTTTGTGGGTCCTAGGTCATTTCGTGAAAAGGTGCTACACGAAATAAAGTGTGGTGGATTGTTTGATATTTCACATACAAACACCCAGAGACATATCCCCTGATGAACGGGCCCTCTGTGAGAGTCGATACATTTCCTCTGTGTGAGTGTATGGGTCTCCATATTATTAGATGGGTCTCCGTGTGTCAGAGGATTTCGAAACGAGTATATGGATCTCTGTGGGAGTCTTGAGTGTCTGTCAATTTAGGGGTCTTTTGTGTAAATCTATTGGGTCTCGACACGAGTCGTTTACAACTCTGTGTGTGTCTACGGTTCTCTGAGGGAGTGTGTGTGAGTCTCTATGCGAGTCTATGGACCTCTATGCGAGTCCGTGGATTTCTACGTGAATCTACGAGCCCCTTCTATGGATCTACGTCAGGGGTGGGGAACGTCCACATAGGGCCCGCGAAATCATTGGGTCTGGCCCTGCCAAGGCAACCGCAGGCGGGACTCCAAATTCAATGAATCTAGGAGCAAACCTGGAAAAGCAGTTGCGAGTAGCAACATCATCAATACCAGCTAACATCACACGCCACACCAAAGAGAAGCGGTTCCAGCCATCGCATTAGGGGTGAGTTAATGAAATATTTGACAAAAAACATAACAGGCTAATTTTTAAGTTGATAATTTTGTATGGCCCGCGAATGATGTTATACATATCCAAATGGCCCTTGGCAGAAAAAAATGGTTCCCCACCCCTGGTCTACGTGAACAGTTACACTGACGGTAACGCCATCTGCGTGCCCCGCTCCCAGTGTCTCGATTGATCCACCCACGCGCGCACGTTATTTGCGCGACTGTGGAAACCCCGAGGTGGACTTTGTGACTTCCCCACGTTGGGGACCACCCCCGAGTGTCGTGGCGTCTCTGCTGGACCCATGTGGGGGATGGTGGGGAGACGGTGAATGACCTGCCAGGCAAACCAGTGGAAGTATTGATCTCGAATTCTTTTCGGCTCCGATGTTTGGGGCTGGGGGTGGGTTTTGTTAAGTAAATATTCAATTTAAAAAAAGAAACTTTCAGCCCTATGTCAATCTGCTTCTGGATAAAGGCATTCCCCACCCCCTCCAACGCCGAAGGTCGTTTGTACATACTTCACCACTCCGGTCAAGGGAATGTTGGGGAGGTGGGGGAGCAGGACCGGCTCAGGAGTGTCACTCGCCACTGACGTTAGCCGTGACCGGGAGACGAAGTCGGGTCGTCAATTTCGTCTGTGAACAATGCCTGCAAACTTTTCAAAATGCTTTCTGAACAATGCCATACGTTTACTCCCGTGTCTTCCATGTTTACGTCAAAAGATTCACAAACGTATCTATAATAAAACTCACAGCAAATAATAGTCGGTTATATGCCAATCCACTGCTGGATGAATGCCTCCGAAGCTGTGTGAGACATGAGGCGGTTCTTTATCCGTTTAGAGTCTTTGGCTGCTATACATTTCCACGTACTAAGCGACTTCATAGTGGCCAGGTCGCTCAGTGGTCTTCTCTTGTAAAATAAGAACTAGTTCATAGTTGATCCATCGCTTAACTAGTGTGGGCTGAATGCAGGTGAGAGTTCTCACCCCAAGACACCCCGATTCCAGGCTGGAGCGGTGGCACAGTGGTTAGCGCAACAGGCTGCGAAACCTGGCAGCCTGAGCTCGATTCCGGTACGCGGCTGATATCAGTGACGAGTGATACAGTCTTTAAACTGACCCCTTGCCTTCATCAAACTTGCACTGACCAGCGTGGTGAAGTATGGTCAAACCACCCCCCACGACCGATACTGCGCGCGGAGGCGTTCATCCAGCATTGGATTAATCAGAGGGCTTGCGTATCGTTTGTTTCTTTTGATTGCCATAGATGCTCGTTTATTCTACGTTCTAATTCCGACTCGTTAAAATCCTTTAGTCAAGGGCTCCCGTCACATGAGCGGATGAACAAGACGCGACTTGTGTTCTCGGTGGTGAATGTCATCCACGCTTCGATGCCCCCGAGGAAACGTTCATAATAGAGGTTCTTTGGGTTAGATCGCGTAAATATAAATGTGCAATTAACCCACGACCACCGCCAATTATCGTAAGGTTTGTCAGGTGAACAAATAAACGCGGCCAATAATTAATCCTTCGGCACAGCGGTGTGCCTGCCGGAGAGTAAACCCCGCAGCATTAACGATTTTAGTTTACGACACTTTTGCTGGTGATTACAACAGCAACAACCAGCTTCGTCAGGCGAGTTGCGAGAACTGTGAAGTCTTCCTGCTTCCGGTCTTAAATAGAGAAAATCCGTCATCAATGTGTTCCCATCAGGTGCGAAGATCACAGGGGCGGGGGGGGGGGGGTTAATGTGATCATATAAATTATAATGAAATATACTCTTAGGTTTTTTCGGTAAAGTCACGTAGGTAAAAATAATAATAATAAATGAAAATAACTAATTTAAATCACGACGTTTTGGAAGCAACACAAGCCTCCGTCATCAGGTGTAACTGCTCCAGTAAAGTTACTGTAGCGTGGAGCAGTTACACATGATGACGGAGGCTTGTGTTGCTTCCGAAACGTCGTGATTTAATTTCGTTATTTTCATTTATTAATATTTTATTTTATTATTATTATTTTTTTAACCTACGTGACTTTACCGAAAAAACATAAGAGTATGAATCATTGCAGTCACGAAAGCTTCAAATCTAGAAATAATGAAATATGTTCATCCGAAAATATGCATACTACCGGTTTGGTTCGGCTACAACCTAACGCAGACCAGAGCCTGAAGCACAGCCTCCAACACAGACACTAAGAAAGACAAAGACTCACAACCTCCCGTTAGAGCCTGCAACAGGGTGTTGGGACAAGCGCTGTTAGCAAGCAGCAAGCAAATCTTAAAGGCACTCACGGCATGGCAAAACCAGAGAGGTGGGTGGCCAACACCACGCCCGAACGCCTTTGTCTCCCTAGCGTCGATGTTTGACACACTTCACCAACACAGACATTAACGCAGATCCAACACAAATCCGAACGCAGACCCCCATCACAAAGGCACGGATCACAACACAGGCTCTAACACATTCCTCTGGAGGGAACGAGTAGACCCACCATTGTTGACTTACTATATAAAGTTGAACCACCTGCAGTCACATCCCGCTCACACACGACCAGGTACACAAAGACAAAGCCAAAGATCCCCCCCCATATGGACCTCAAGTGACTGCTTGGGGCAAGTGCTGTTAGCGAGCACGTATGAAGGTCGGAACGGCACAAGAGGGGGTGGTGTGGCTCGAACCACGCCCGGTCACCTTTGTCTCCCTAAGTGCTAATGTTTACACACTGCGCGAGGTGCTAATTTGAGGCTGAGTCGACCTAGGACCGGTTCAGACATTCGTCACCGGTGTTGGTCGTGAGCAGGGAACGAACTCGGGTCGCCGGTTTCGTAGCGGAGGGCGCTAATCACTTCCTTATCGATCCCCGCACAGCACACGATTCGCTTTGGCCCAGTACAGATATCACTTACTGTCGATAGTGTTAACCTTGGCCGGTAATCGAACTCGGGTGGGCCTCTTTCATAGTTCGGTGCACTCCCCATGAGGCCACCACCACCACCACCCCCACCCCTCCTCCCCATCTGAATCGTGATGAGCTCGGAGAACCCGTCTTGTGGGATCGGGAATTAGGAATTTCGCTGAAATCAATGGGATGACGAGAGCGGAATATTTGCACCGGATCAATACAACACGAACAAGAAGAGACACTTAATTTGGAGTTTTCTGTAAAGTCACGTATAAAGATAAAATAATAAATTAAATTAAATACATTACATTTCTAAGTATACTAGATTTGTGTTTCTATTTAATTTATACCTGATGATGATTGCTTGTGTTGCAATCGAAACGTCGCATTCTAGTATTTAATTTAATTTATTATTTTATCTTTATACGTGACTTCACCGAAAGAACCAAATAATAAGAAGAGACACTTTTTGGAATTCGGTGATAAAAAATAACCCCCCTCCCTCTATTTCAAGAGCGGCAATGAACCGTGTGGCTGACCCCTGCAGTCGATAGATTTACAGAGACAAAGACCCCCCGTGTAGCCTGAACAGACTGCTGGGGCAAGTGCTGTTTTGCGAGCACCTATGAACGCCGGCACGGCACACGAGGGGGTTGGTGGGCCAGCACCACGCACGGCCGCCTTTGTCTCCCCAGCGGCGATTGTTTACACACCGCAACCAGGTACTCATTTGAGGCCGAGTCGACCTAGGGGAGGCCCGGGACAGGTTCGGATGCCCGTCAATGAATGTTGGCCATGAGCGAGAATCAAACCTCGGGTCGCCGTGTTCGTAGCGCAGCGCTAACCACCACACGACCGCTCCCCACGCACAACCCACGTGGTTCGTGATCATAGCGTCTCACCATCGACATGGCCCATTGGGTCAGCGTCTTGTTCGCCCGTCCGTGTTGCAAGTGCTTGGCGATTAAAAACAACTTTTGTAGTTTTTTAAATTTCATTTTCTTTGAACCTATCTACGTGACTTTACCGAAAAACCCAAAGAATATAAATTCCTGCAGTCACGAAAGCTCTAAGTCAAGATCGAGGCATCGTTCCACGATCGCATCATTCAATTTCTGTGTAAGCATTAAGTAATGTTTTTTTTAAATTATGGAGATTAGGTATTCAAAATCATATAACAGCCTTGGATTTAACGACGGCGTGTGTGAAGACTAGGTTCTGATCAGGAATGCGGTCTGCCAAGGCGATATCGCAATACTGCCTCTCGCGGTTACTCTGATTAATTATGTCAGTAACGAGGTATCACCAAACAGGTAGATCTGCATTGTCATTTCCTGGTTGCGCTGTAGGAACCTCCGCATTAATGTTTACGTAACCGACATCCCCCCCGCCCCCCCTCACAATGCCTATCACAAAGAGCTGACAGTCCACCAGCTATTGTGGCCATGCAACGCAAACTGTGCAATGCATGGTATAAACCCACTGTCGTCTGCGCTTCTTTAATGGAGGAGGAAGAGCGACACGACACGAACTCTCTGCTGAAGCCCTCTCGTCGTTGCCAGCAGTAGCAGCAGACCTCGACATTGGCATCGATCTCCGGGAAAATGTTGCCGCGTCTCTTCTTTTGTGTCAATCCACGACTGGACGAGAGCCTCCCCGCGTTGTTTAGACCACGGGGGTTATTGGACCATACTTCACCACGCTGGTCATTGTGTGGTGGGGTGGCGGGGGGTGAGGCCAGGAACGGATGAGTTATCACTCGCTAATGATGTTAGCCATGGTCGGGAATCGATCTCAGGTGGCCGGCCCGGTTCGTTTCGTCGCGCTGTGCGTCAACCATTGCGCCACCGCTCCACCACGCGCACTCTTAATTAAGCAGCCACCTTCACGTGCAATGCCAGGCGCACATCGATCACTTCGCGTCCTTTATTTAACCAAGCCGCCCAGTTGGATTTCTGTTCCACGGCTAACATCAGTGACGGGTGATGTCTGAAACGATGTCGAGAAACCTTCCAACCGGTGCTCTCCCTCCCTCCCGTCCTCCTCCTCCCCCCCTCTCCGGATGTGGACACGAGGTGTTTGTGGTTGTGGGTTTTTTTCTGAATGCGGCGCTAATTTTCTTTGAGAGTTACACGAGGGGGGGGGGGCTCGTCTCTAATCGCGCAGCGCTCTCGAACTCACAAACACCCGAACCGCGGGCCAAACTTCCGCGGGGCAATGCTGACACATCCGCACACACACACAACAACCGCCATTCGCCACTAAGTGGCGGTGACACCCCCACGACGCTTGAGCCAGGCCATGTGCACCTTGAGGCCACGTGAAGTGTCGAACGCCCGCTGGCAAGAGGTCACGGGGCAGACCCAGGTGCCACGGGTCGACTGACTGAGATGACTGAGTTGAGTGGCTGATGCACCACCTGTGCCCCCTATTGTGCCAACTTGCTGTACTTTAGCCACCCGGCGCTCCGCTCATTGTTGTGAGCGTCGCTCCTCCGCCCTCCGTTGGTGTTGGAGGGCGACTGCCTCCAACTGCCCAGTAGCGTCCTTCACGAGCCTCCTCCACAGAAGCCGATCTTGACACCGCTGGTACCAGTCATCGGCAAGTCCACTCAGCTCCACATCCTCCTGTACCACGTCACTCCATCTCTTCTCCAGCCCATGCCGCGCCCGTTTAGCCCCCTCTATCCGGTCGAACAAAAGCTGTTTAGGCATGCGGTGACTGGGCGTGCGGGCTACTTGGCCCACACACACGCGCACGTGCGCGCACACGCGTTGGCTTTTCCAGTTATGTAACGCGGCACGACGACATATACCAACAACAAACAACGACTCGACCCCCCGCCCAGCGAATCATATAACGATGATTCGATAACGTTATAGATTATTATTTACGTCTCATTTCCCACTCCCGACACGATTCTCGACCGCTCACGTTTGAAAGCAGCGTAACGATTCGGTGTCACGATTCGATAAAAAAAATGTATTTTAAAAAATCACATTGCAAGTGCAAATATCGGCCTCTAGTGACTGGTCGTAGCCACGTGAGCATCAATGCAACGCACAAGGAGATTCAATGCATGCGCCGTGACCGTAATAATAAATTTCAATCGATTAATCGACGCATCGTCACATAGGAAATGCACCCCCCCCCCCACCTCCCCGTGTATTCTCTCATTTCCAGTAGCACGCCAACACCGACAGGTGCTCAGTTTAGGCCGAGTCGACCTAGGGGAGGCCCAAGCCACCTACAGATATACGCTCCGTCTTCCCTGCCGATACCAAATAGCAGTAGTCTGGCTCCCCAGGCTCACCAACCAGACGTGGCACAGCTGAGGCACCCACGTGCTTATCATCCACCACTGGATGAAGGCATCTTCCACGCCTGCGAGGGCCGCGTGGGGTTGTTTGACCATACTTCACCACGCTTGTCAGTGCCGGCGTTGGCGAAGCTGTATGAGGAGCTACCGAGCGCAGTTTTAAGAGGTAACCGGTTACTGATGTTAGCCGTGGACAGGGGGGCTCGAACTCGGGGTGGCCGGGTTCGTTGCGCGGTGAGTGTTCGAACCACCGCGCAATCGATCCACCCAGCAAACTCGTAGACACCGTTGTTAGACGTGCAATAGTCAGACCTCACGTCAATCTTGATTTGAAGCTTTCGCGGCTACAGGAATCCATACTCTTTGGTTATTTCGGTAAAGTCACGTAGGTGTGAAATAAAATAAATCACGACGTTTCGTCCATCATCAGGTGGGAAAGCATGGTCTGCTGCTGAGGCAGACTGTTTTAAAAGGTTTTTTTTTTTAGTTTTCTTACGTGACTTTACCGAAAGAACCAACCGGTATAGACCTCACGTCCTCACCTATCATATATTGCTCTCGGTGGAAGCAAGCGGTGGGGTGAGTGATATACAAACGTGTCCTACCCCCACTCCCCTCCCCTTCACTAACTCGCACTGACCAGCGCGGTGAAGTATGACCAGCCACCCCCCCCCCACCACCACCATCAATGACCGACACGGCTTTGGGGAGGCCGTCATCCAGCAGTGGATTGACAAAGAGCTGCAAATTGTTCTCGAGTCTCAACCACGCGAAACCCCGCGTGAGATGATATCGTTGCCTTCAGCGAGAGAGCCTTAACGCACGGCAATTCTCTCGCTCCCACTCACACAATGCGACCCGACACCATCTACATCATCATCATCACTGTCGTATCATCGCCAGCAGCCGTGCTCTGTCCACTGCTGGATGAAGCCCTCACCACCAAACCACAGCCAGCTCGCACGGCTGCGCGATGCCCGTGATCGACACGGCGACCCCACTCACCGACTCGACGATTGACGCAGGATAATCAAATCATTCTTCTGTTGTTAACTCAACAAGCTAGCTCGTGCTGGTGTTGATAGTGTGTATGTGTGTCTGTGCGTGGCTATGTATATGTATTTATAGGAGCTCGCTAACAACGGCAAGTTGCCCCGACAGCCGGTCAAGGCTATACGGGGGATCTTTGTCTTCGTGTGTGCGTGTATGCGTGTGTCTGTGAGTAAATGTATTTGTTAGAGCTCCTGAACAGAAACTTGCCCCGACAGCCGGTCAAGGCTATACGGGGGATCTTTGTCTTCGTGTGTGCGTGTATGCGTGTGTCTGTGAGTAAATGTATTTATTAGAGCTCCCGAACAGAAACTTGCCCCGACAGCCGGTCAAGGCTATACGGGGGATCTTTGTCTTCGTGTGTGCGTGTATGCGTGTGTCTGTGAGTATATGTATTTGTTAGAGCTCCCGAACAGAAACTTGCCCCGACAGCCGGTCAAGGCTATACGGGGGATCTTTGTCTTCGTGTGTGTGTGTGTGTTCCACGAACTTTTGTTTAGTTTGCTTTAAAGTTGTCAGTAAAACTTACGTGCTTCACCCGCATCACGCTCCCATCTCGACGACCGCCACCACCGTCACCGTCACCACCACACGCGCTCGCGAGAAGTGTGCCCGGTGCCCGATGAGACTTTGCACAACAAACACGCCGTAAAACCTCTCCCAGCCCTGCCGGCTCAGCCAGTGGCATTTGTTTTAAAAGAGTCACGCCCTGCTGATGAGAATCAATGGAGTCAAAGCCCGAAAAGACCCTTATACGATAGAGCGGCGTTCTGCACACATTTTCAGGGGGGGTCAGACCCCCACTCAAATGACGTCGCAAAGCTCTGCCCCCCCCCAAAAAAAAAACATGCTTCAAATCGCTTTAAACTATTGTCATTGTAGTGCGTATTTAATGTGGCGCTGCACTCTGATGTTGTAGGAGTGTTGTTATAACAATTCTATATTTATTTAAAGTTGCGCATTTTTTATGTGACGTCACATTTATCCCCCCCCCCCCGCCCTCGTCACACATCGTCACAAATGTCTGACCCCCCCCCCCCCCCCCCCCAGGTGCGTGAAGTCATTTATGGACGGCCCCTCATCCAGCAGTGAAAAAGGAAAGGGGGTCTGTACATGATCCGTGCTTGCAATGCTCCACAGCGGCGCAATTTCAAAGGCTGTTGTCACACAACGGCGGTGTTCGATGGCTCGGACCGCGTGGCTTCAAACGCCGTGAGCCCAGGGCCGGACCACGGGGAATTGATGGCGCGTGGCCGCTGTCTGCTACCTATCTTTTCCCCTCCACGCGGCTCAATTTTGGAGTGATTTGCAGAGGTGGGACAAAGTCATTGTTATGCAAGTCCAAGTCGAGTCTGAAGTCATCAAATTCATGACTCGAGTCTGACTCGAGTCCAAGTCACATGACTCGAGTCCACACCTCAGAGGTGGGACAAAGTCATTGTTATGTAAGTCCAAGTCGAGTCTGAAGTCATCAAATTCATGACTCGAGTCTGACTCGAGTCCAAGTCACATGACTCGAGTCCACACCTCAGAGGTGGGACAAAGTCATTGTTATGCAAGTCCAAGTCGAGTCTGAAGTCATCAAATTCATGACTCGAGTCTGACTCGAGTCCAAGTCACATGACTCGAGTCCACACCTCTGGTGATTTGTACATCACGGATGAGATTCCCTATAGCCCGCGGCGCCCAACCCATTGGTGGGGGGGGGGGGGGTGACTCCACGCGTGTCAAACGCACCTCCTCCCCTCCCCCCACGGTTGATGAGAGCGATCATGGATGGTCATTGTATGTCTGTCGGTCAAACCCATGGCACCACCTAGGGGCCCGTTCATAAATGAGGTCACGCGATTTTGGACGATTTTTTACCCCCCCCCCCTCGTCACACGGCGTCACAAAAAGTCAGACACCCCCCCCCCTCAAATTTGACGTCACAAAGCTCTGCCCCCCCCCCAAAAAAAAACATATTTCCATTTTGAAAATGAAACATGCTTCAAATGGCTTTAAACTATTGCCATTGGAGTGCGTATTTAATGTGGCGCTGCACTCTGATGTTGTAGGAGTGTTGTTATAACAATTCTATATTTATTTAAAGTTGCGCATTTTGATGTGACGTCACATTTCTCACCCCCCCCCCCTCATCACACATCGTCACAAATGTCTGAACCCCCCCCCCCCCTAGGTGCGTGACGTCATTTATGGACGGCCCCCATCTCTGTCCCGTGACCTGCCAGCGAGCGTTCGACAACTTCACGTGGTCCTTGAAGTGCACGTAGCCTGGCACAAGCGCCGTGGTGACGTCACCGCCACTAAGTGGCGAATGGCGGTTGTTGTTGAGTTTCTTTCGCGCCGTACCTAGCCAACTGTGCTAATCGGAGGTGCATTGATGATGATAACGATGATGGATGATGGTAATTGATGATGGTAATTGATGATTGATGTTTCTAATGATGATTACGATTACGGTTATTCATTATTTTATGATTCTGATGATGAATGACGAATGGTCTTGCCTTGTGACACAAACTATACATTCCTGCCTGCTATTAAGTGTAATTTCAACATCCAGTGATATTGCGAAAATGCAATTAGATTATCATATTAAACTAGGCCATTGTGTACAGGCAATTTCCTGGCTCATATCACAGAACTGAACGTTTAAAATGTTCCGAGCAACTTCAGTTTATAAAAAAAAACATTTAAAAATAAACCGCACGTGTATAACTAGGGATACACATGGCTGCATCGTTAAAGCAATAATACGTCTCGCCGGCACGTATGCCTGTTACGTTTCTTTCGCACCGTACGTAGCCAACTTTGCTAATCGGACAACAAACTAAATGCAAAAAGCAGTTGTCAAGAAATTGTATCGCTCTACACAGCTCGTTTCCAGAAGCGACCTGGCCACAAATGATAGCGCAATGAAGTGGCTTACCACGTGCAACATCTACAGCAGCCACAATTTATTTGTACCGACGTCTGGTACTACTACCGCTATTGTGTCGATCTATATTGCAGTACAGTATAACTGCACATCTTTGATAGGTAGACCTGGGCCAACAGATGAATATGGTGGGAAAGGAGGCAACGGTCAGGGTTCGTGCGCCCACGCACCACAGCGCACGGCAAAGTCGGTGCTGCTCAAACAGAGACACGGCGGACTTGGGACCTCTTCACTGTTACGTGGGGCAGAAAAAAAACGAGAAAAAGAAATCCGTGGAAGTTCCAAGAGAGAGCGCGACGAATATCACTCACTGTGGGTTGGTTACTGGAGGGAAATGCGCAGAGGAGCGGTGGCGCAGTGGTTACGGCGCGCTGCGCTATGGACCACAGCGGCCAGAGTTGGATTTTCCCGGCCACGGCTCACGTGGGTGGCGAGCGATATCAAAATCTGGACCTGGACCCCTATCCGCAAGTTCAACAAACTCGCGGTGACCACCTTAGTGAAGTATGTACAGATGAACCCCCTCGACCAACACGCCTGGTGGGGAGGCCTTTATCCAGCAGTGGATCAACAGAAGAACGGTGCGTGTACAATGGATGTAATAATACTGAATGACCAACAATCACGAGCTGAGAAGGTTGTTGAACTCCCCCTTCTTTTGATCGCGAACAGAACCAATATAACCCTGTTTAAAGTCCTTAGGCTGTTAAGACAATTTTGCGTTGTTAGGCCGCCGATTATTGAGCCAGCTGTGATCATTCTCAGGCTTTGCCAATTTTGCAAACGGCCACAATTTCCTACGTCCAGAAGTCAGACGCGTGACAACTCCTCTGCCCCGTTCCTGGAGCGAAGCACCCACGGCACATTTTTTTCGCCCCAGGACCTCACAGCCGGGTCAGCTAGCCACGCGTCTAGCAAGCGACGTGGCCCGATGATGCGGTGCTGGTTAGGAACAGCCGGGCGGCCGTGGGGATCCAGGCCCAGAACACTCTCCCCGGGTGTATGAATCGAGCCGATGATATCCACATACCGTAAGAGGTACTGAACAAATTGAGTCCCGAGTGAATTTTCTTTGTTAATGTCCATATTTTATCCATGTAATTGCACGTAATAATAGGCACTGATAGACGCATGTTTGAACACATTCCTGCGGAGGGAGCTGGTAGGAACGTTGGGTTGCTCGGTCAATGGCCAGGGTCAACGGCGGCGTGGTGTATTCCGCAAATATGCCCGACGTTGAGGGCGGGCACAAGCCGGCGTGAGTAGGTTAAACGTTGAGTTTTATAAGGGCACCACGGGGTGACCAGCCCCTCACCACCCAGCCCCACCCTCCCCACCCTCCCCACCCAGCCCCTCCCCTCCCCACCCAGCCCCTCCCTCCCCACCCAGCCCCTCCCTGCACGACGGACGGACACAATAATGCCCTGTGGGCTGGTGTAACCAAGAGGCTCCTACCAGTATTAGTCATCGTACTTCCCGTTAAGGAAAGTAAATGGGCTTGAGCAGAACACATCATAGCTAGAAGTGACGCGATCATGGCCGATGGACGATGCCGGTGATGGAACGCCAGCCAAAGAAGGGGAACGCGCACAAAAGGAAGACCGCGATGGAGATGGGAGCTTTAAGATGAGCTCATCTGCAGGAGTGAGGTTATATTGTGGCATCGTAGGTCTCGAAGGGATGGCGAGGGCATGAGGATGAGGGAATGGGAATTCAGCTCGCAGAGGATAGACCAATGACTGACGATTAAACACATTCCTGCTGCGGAGGGAGCTGGTAGGAACGTTGGGTTGCTCGGTCAATGGCCAGGGTCAACGGCGGCGTGGTGTATTCCGCAAATATGCCCGACTGTGAGGGCGGGCACAAGCCGGCGTGAGTAGGTGAAACGTTGAGTTGTATAAGGGCACCACGGGGTGATCAGCCCCACCCTCCCCACCCAGCCCCACCCCACCCAGCCCCTCCCTCCCCACCCAGCCCCTCCCCACCCAACCCCTCCCTGCACGACAGACGGACACAATAATCCCCTGTGGGCTGGTGTAACCAGGAGGTTCCTACCAGTATTATCAGAGGGCCATGGGGACACTCCAAGCAGAGGGCACACGTGGATGGGTAATTTATTTTATTTTGATATTTTCGCGTTCGTTACAGGTTTCTCATAAAACTCGCACAGTCGCCGGCGTTGACCCGTCGACACAGCTCACATTTTAAGGCGTTCAGGAGCCTCAAATAGAACACCCGTGTCCCTTGCGAAGTCTTGCCGAGAGTAAACAGAAAAAAAACTTATCAACATAAAATACTCGTCGTACGAACCGTCTTAGTCTTGTTAAGTGTCACGAAACCTTGTAACGCTCGAATCACAGACAGTTTACCGTTATCTTGAATTTCACAGCGAGTTTTAAATGACACTGAATGTTATGGGTTTTAATTAGCAAGGTTGTGCTGAGAATTATGGCTTCTTGCTTGAACCGCCCAAAAGTTTCCCGACAAATCAACGATTAATTTTGTAACGAGCAACGCACATTCACAAAACACGCTGTTACTTAACGACGACAGTTTCTTTTATATGCGACCAAGTCGAAATATACGATGCCCCAACAGTTTTGTTGATGCTATTTTCCCCTCATTGTGTATCCGAATTCAATGACAGGCGTCATGTCACGAGACGAAGGATAAATCTCCGATGTCTCGGGAGAGCAGTGCACCCTGGGATATCACAGTGGGAACGGCCAACAGAAGCGGATATGACAGAGCTAATTTTGAGATCCCTTCAAGTGACCACGTGTCCACAGACACACACAGCAGAGCGCAGTACTTCCAAATGACTCTGCATACGAGATTGAAATTCGTCGCATGGCATTAAAAACAATATTTTGTTATTCTTAGAGTTGCCATTTAGCCAAATTACGTTGAGAGCCGAATTCAATTATATGGATTTTTTGTCATTCGTGGCCGGGTTGAGACCGCCAACTCACTGCGCCTGAGGAGCTTTCATCGCACGCACTGTTGACTGGAATTGAACCCAGGCTCATCGGGGTGCCCACCAAATAGGGGTGGGCCCACCAAAGCATGCTGGTGTCGAAGCCTCTGGTCACCTCCTTTTAATTTTTTAAACGATTTTTTTTACTTTTAAACAGAATATTTCTGGGAGGCTGAACTAGTCGATCTTATCAGCCTCACGCACAATGACAGTGAGCCATGCCAAATGGATCACTAGGCCCACCGATGCAGTTGAGTGGCCTCGCTCTTTATGACACTGGCCCAGCGATACTGCTCATAGGGCTCCGTTAACTCCTCAGCCAACCCCACTCACGAGTCCCGTAGCCCCGCCGTTTTACCTGTTGTCATGTTTCAAAAGCATGAGGCCAAACCCTTTAAAACTGGGGGGGGGGGGGGGGGGGGGCGGGGGGTGGAACAAAACATCCAATCTTTGAAATTGTTTCAAGACACTGTGGGACATCCTTTTTGAAATCGGTACCGCCCTGGGCCAAACCAGCAAGTTGGGTAGCTTCATCAGGAGTAAAACCAATACAGTCTCTTCTCCTATAATGCGTATTTTCATCATGTGAATTGTATACAATGCGATTTGAGTTAACGGAACTACGCCGCGCGAGTAGAAATAAGCGATTGTACGGCTGCCTCGGCGTAGCATCACACAAGGCGGGATGCTGCTGGATGCTTCGAGATGCTACCCACGTGCCCCAGTCTTTGTTCAGCCTACATACGCATCTCACGCGTTATCATGGACTGTGCTTTATATTTATTGTACCGCGTTTTTTCCACCACGGGGTGGTTTTCAGGAACGCAACTGCCACGTCATAGAGCAGACTGTACCCAGTTATTATTCTGTGATATCCACACACGTGTTTTGCCGTAAAACTATCTACAAAACGCACGCTATCAAAAACCGTTAAGTCACAGGATACGTCGACGCTAGCTCGTACGAGAGGCTGGTTTACGTGAGGCTACACACCCTGTCATTGATTACGCACCACGTCATCGATTACACATCATGTCATCGATTATACATCCCGCAAGACTACCCAGAGGTGGTGGTAGCGGTGTACTTTAAGGCAGCATCTTGATCTCTGTTTACACATGACGCACAAAGATAAAACTTCCCGCAAAATACTTTAACCACCGTCATCACTCGCAGACAGTGCCCTGTGACAAATAAGTGACATACTGACGTTGTCGGCAATAGCCCTTCTTCTGAGCAAATAAGGCATGAGATTGAGAGTTATAGCTGGAAACGATTTTGCGAAATTAAAATCTCAGTCGACGATGGAAATAGTTACGCTCGAGTTTGAAATAACAGATCGTTTTAATTTAGCCAAAGTTTATTCTTTACGTATAAAAAAATGACACGAAATGATATATACGCAATGAACGTAAAACTGCCTACTTGGCATGTCTGCAAAGCAAAAAAATAGACACCTTCGGTATGTGACGTAAATACAGAAATAGTGGCAGACTTGAAAGGTTGCTCCGGAGATAATTGCAATTGTTGCAAAACTGCTGGCTGTTCTTTGGCAGCAGTCTACTAATCACCAGCAGCGTCACGAGTCAACATTGCAAAAGGTTGGTTCCAAAATTGCTTCAATGACTAAAGTTCATCGTTTAAAACCAGGCGAAGAACACACCCAAAATGACATCCCCGTGTTGTTTCGAGGAAGAATATTGGCGGAGGAATTTAGATACAAATAAAACATCGAAGTATGCTGGCAATACAAATCACATTCCCCCTTCCAGTTTTGCTCTGAAGATGGGCCGATGCCAAAACGCAACATTATCTGCATCTGATTTTCACTTATAATCCAGTGATTTGAAATGACAACTGAAAGCCGACACATCGGCCCCATTTAGGTCCTGCGTTTTGGATCATCCCACTTTTATTGTTACTGAGAAAAGCGTTCCAATGATTGTCAAGGCAGCCGCTTTAAAACTTTTCTTGACGTCACCCGCGGCGTAATTTAATAACAGAAGAATGTCAGGCATCCGCCGACCAATTACCCTCCCACTCCACGTTGAGTATTTGCGCATGGTATCACTGTCACTTTCTGTACACGTCCACACACCCCTCCCTTTCACACGTGTGCCTAAACCTCAGTTCAGTCCCCAGCGAGTCGGATGTGACTTGGTAATTTGCCATTATCAGACCGCACGAGCCACGCAGCTGTGCAGTGCATTATGGGGCTCAATGAACACATCATCAGTGGGGCTCCGAATTTTTTGGTGGCACCAGCGATGCTAAGAGACAAGTAAAAGTTGGTCTCAGTTACAGAACAATGCCATCGGTGGCATGGTGCTAGCATAATTAGATATTTCGACTGCATCAACCCGTGCTGGATAGAGGAGTGTGGAGTTATGATTGTCAGTGAGCAGGCTCAGAAGAGTTGGAAAGGATCATGATTAGTCAATTAATCGGCGAACGCACGTCGCCCGCCGCGAGACATTTCACGAGACGAAAGCTTGGTAAACGTCCCAAACGTTAAAAGTCACGGGAAGCAAATGGGGTTCATTGTTTTTGCTACGTGTGCGCACGCAGGATTAAAGCAAAGTTCGATTAAAAAAGTCAAGCCCTGGACGTGTCTGTGCCCGCGTTCCACGTAAGATCTAAGCGCGCGATGTAAGGTGTACAATAAGGATTTGAACTCTTAAAGGTAATCCTAGAATCAAACACGAACCAAGCTGCCAAAGTTTGAACGCCTTACTAGCCTGCAGAGGGAGAAGGGGTGGTGCAGTGATTGGCGCACTGCACTGACATTAATGACCCCAGTTTCATATCTGACCATAGCCAACGTCAATGGCGAGTGCCGTTCAAACTGGTCCTGGGCTCCCCTCCCCCCTTTCACAAACCCACATTGACCAGCGTGGTGAAGTATGGTTACACAATCCACACGATTAACAAGAGCACTACACAGGGTTGTAAAATATTATTTTTTTAAAACATTCCAGTCTTGAGACCGTATTTCAGACTAATTGTTGTGTCCAGGACATATTGGTCATAGATCAAATCTGCTTCCCACGCTACTAATACGAGCTGGGGTACAAATCCCATAGTAGTGGTCACTCAGTATCACCTTCTCTAGTCAGATAGTCTACTTTGGTCTGAATTCCAAACCATCCATTTGGGGTGCAACCATTCACCCACCCCACTTGGTCTAGGGGTTCAATGAATTGTCGAAATTCACGATTGCAATTCGATTCAATATATTGTTAGTTTTTGTTCTGCTGTGTTGTGGTGAAGTAGCGACCACTAGTGGCTCCAGGAGTCGCGTGAAAGTAATTCCACGCAACACACAGGAATCATAAAACGTCGATTTTGCGCACACGTATTGTTTTGATGCTTGTTGTGAGCTTAAGAATCGATATAAATCGATAAAACTATGCATCGGTATACCCGGTGCGAATGAAATTCCGAATTCATAGCAGTCTTCGTCTGTTTCACGTGACATGGTGCGCTTCCCTGAAATTCCAAACTTTCTAAGCACAAAATTCGTAGAGAAAAATACTATTTATTTACACAGAAAATAGCTCGTCGCAGGCCATCACACTGTGGATAATGTGGCACCGCGGTCGCCACGAAAGGCGGCGGGTGAGGGCTGGGGGTTAGTGGACCTTTGCGGGGGGGGGGGGGGGGACGTCTTGCTCTTGTGCGGTCAACGTCTCGACGACGTTTGGATAAACGCGCAGCTGCAATGCCAAGTGCGCGAGTGGAGAGAAGAAAATTCGCCCTCCATGTGCTCATTTGACACCGCACCCCCCCTCGCCAACATCGGGTGTTAACCCCTGCGGAGCATTGTCAAAAAGTAAACTCACAATGGCATTTACATAAAAAAAAGAGTACTACTACTACGGCTTACTCGAGTTAAAAATACGTCAATAATGCCGCGATTAAAACGTCGTGTCTAAAAACGGAGTATACCACGACAAGGGTCTAAAAATGCTGTTAAGTAAATGTTTTTCAATAAATAATTTAAAACGTATGTAGTCTATTCGAGAAAAATACTCACAGCTCAAATGTTAGCACAAAGTAAAATTACAAAATCTGAAGTGTCGGTGCGATCGCTGGAGTTCGTGTACCACGTGCCAACCCAGCCTAAACTTGCAATGAAGAGCCACAGGCCATATTACGAGGATGTGATAATAACCCCATGTCCAACGGGGCCTTGGTCACCCTTGAGAGACTTTCCTTCTCAAGGAGCTCTCAGCTGGCTTCAAGTCGTCTTATCTATCCCACTTAGCAACCACACTCGGTGACTGATCGTAAATCAATCAGCCGTGACTTTAACAGAACAGCCGCTATCCATCCTCATTCCCACAAACGGGTACCTCACGACGTGGACAACGTAAACTTCCAATTGTAAAAAATAGTGCCGTCCACACCGATGCCAGGCAACCAACTGCTTAGGAATTTGAAGCAAGACTTTTATTTAGGAGTCACCCCAATACTTGGCGACATTCAACTAGTCTGAAACGAGAGTGTCGCAAGACGACGCAGCCTTAAAATCGAACCGGTGAGTTCAAATAGCAATGGCAGGTGGGCATGGCTTCTTCTGCAAGGGTAGGCCCGGCTGCGATAGCGTGCGGTTGCCATTTGTCCAGCGGAAGGTGGGCTAATGTTTATATTTCTCCCACGGGAGGTGAGGGACATTGACCGGGCAGGGGCTCTGCTCTCTACGCAGGCCATTGCTACCTTGGGTGGGGCAGTGGCATGTTAGTGATTATAGCATTACAGTGATAAGATCCTAATGCTGTGTGGTTGATTGTTCCGTCTTAGAAACAAGAAGCAAAGTTCCCCTCTGCAAAACACAAGAGGTGTTACGATAGGGGATTAACAACCGATACAGAAAAGTATTAACTGGTGTGTTTGGAATGTTTAGTATGAACTGTGCAAAAAAGAGGAGTACATCGGATGCGTCTCAATAAACATGACCGCTAGCGTAAACACGAAAGCCAAAGTTAAAACTGTAACGGGAGAAAGTGAACGAGTCATTTTTTCTTTCAGCAAACAACACCCTGAAATGTCGCGGACGCTTTTCTGCAAACGCTTTTCTCGGCCACCAGCACGGGCGTAGACGGTACGCGTTTATGGTGGCACACCGCGCGCGTTAGTGCTATTTATTTGTCTTAACAAAATAAACCTTCTCTCTTTTTTTTCCCAAACGATTCTAGTGCAACCCGTGCATAGGAATGTAAACGGTGGCGGACTTTGGGGTAAAATCACGTGGTAGACAGTCGGTAGGGGTTATATAAAAAAGTTTTGTACACAATTCTGCACCCCGAATCGGGTCTTTTTGTGAAGTCAAAAGTTAAGTTCCTCTAGTTGAGGGAAGACAAACGTGACGTTTTGGCAGGAGGGATGCCCAACTACTTAGGAAAATGTTTAGGTTGAGAGAAAGAAGGGCACTTCCGCAAATGAGGCATCCTCACAGTCAACATTTCAAAATGATCCAAATGATAAGGGGGAGCAAATTTGAAGGTAATTATCTGTATCTTATAAAGTATGGCTTATTTATGGTTTAATACACACACAACGGAATGCGGCACGATCGCCATTCCACCATGGATTAAAGTCAATTCATCCGAGTAAGACCAACACTGTGGTATGTTATGACTATTTATCCATGATTAAAATAGATGGACAAATCTTTTAGCTCAATCAATAGTCCTAATTGGTTAACATTCTACATCACTCCTTGTGACACATCGAAACTTTACAAGCTGCAGGGTTTACATGAATAATCGCAAACGTTTACAAACTAATAATTACGATTCTTGAATGCGTGATTCGATGCGTGTCGGGTAACCGTACGAATCAATTTCAGATTGATAAATATAGGCATCGTGACTTGCCCATCGACGAGCCAAAAAGCATGGGTTGTGGGTGTTCGGATACTGCCGAGGAACCCAACTGGCATGGCATGGCATGGCTACACGGTCACACGCACAATTATAGGCGGCACACGAGGCCGGCAAGCCGTGCTTTTACGACCCCTCAGTTAAAGCGTCTGGGTGCGTAGTGCTCAGGTGAAAGCGCTTGACTCTCCAGTGGTAAACTGGGCGCATCGTTCCTCCAGAAGAGAGAAATGAGTACCCCTTTGCAGGAGTCTGTCCTATGGAGAGATTGGACCCCGCCACAGGCATATGGAATTTCCACAACCGAGCATCGCCCGAAGCTCATTTGAGCTGGGAGACACCTTGAAGTCGGTGAGGTTTTACTGACCCCGCTGCTCGTCCCCTCGAGTGAAACCCGAGTCCTACGTACAGATGCCCACCACCACCCCACACCCCCCCATTCTCCAGTGCTCCAGTGTAACAGCACGCGCTTCTCATTTTCCACCCCCACCCCCCCCCCCCGTGTATTTCTAAACCACATCCGAATCCCCCGCCCATTCCGCACTCTCTACAGCAGATATTCATCTATATTTAACACGTAATGAAATTACCGATTGTTAGTGTCTTGTTATTGTTGGATGGCATTGTGAAATTATAACGCCTGTACACGTGGCAACAACAAACGTGCACCTCTCAGTCTGCAGCTCTCTCACCTCTCTTTTCTATCCGATCTAGTTGTCTTACTAATCTGTCTCTTCACATCAAGGCAGTTGGGGAGCCCTGAGCTGGCGTAACTCGTACGTGGGAACACTTTCGCCTGCGGAGCCGTCCGTCGGCTCCAGTGACGACCCAGACCCAGCCGCGGTCGTAACGCACGGACGTCTCCAAACTATGGTGCGAACCCATGCTCAGCTGTTCGTCCGGGACCCCTCTGCTCTCTCTCTGTCTAGTCAGGCTAGTGCAACTCGTACATGGGGATATCGAGCTCCAGGGTGGCGCGGGACATGGGTCGCGAAGACACCGACGTCGGCCCGGCGGGGAAGCTGCCGGTCGTGCGATGGCTCTGCCGCGTGCTGCGCCCGCAAGCCTCGGCCGGACCGGCGCGGCCACTCAGCCCCAGCGCCTCCATACCCAGCAGCGAGCCCAGCGCGAGCGGCGCCGGCGGTAGCGGCGCCGGCGGGAGCGGGCGGCAGGTGCAGTACCACATGGCGAGGCCCCCCGCGGCCGCCAGCAGCCCCGCGCAGGCCGCCAGGCACACGGGCACGGCCTCGCCGGGGCGCCAGCGCGCGTCCCCCGAGACGTGCGCCCGGTTCAGCTCGTCGACCGACAGCAGCGCCCACAGCGCAGGCGGCAGCACCAGAGCGCTCGCCAGCAGGTACAGCACCGACGCCACCACCTGGCAGCCGCACGGGTTGAACTGGCAGCACTGCGGGTGGGATGTGGGAAGCGGGAACGGAGGGAGAAACATTCAGGGTCATTGCCAGCAGCTGAGATTGTGCCAGCATTGCAAGGTGAAGGAACACGGATAGATGCCGTGATTACAAATAAAAAAAGGCCTTGAACTACCCTCTTCCTCCCTTAGAGGGAGCACACCCGTCTCCATGTCCCGTGCTGCTCTGTCTCATACCTGTTGCGCCTTCTTCTTCTTCCTCTTCCTCTTGGAGCTGAATTCTGACGAGGAGGAAGAGGACGTCGACGACAAAGAAGTGGAGTCTTCGTCCTCACCATAGAGACGGCCGCTCCGCCTCCCGCTCCGGCAGAGCGCCACGGCGCCGCTCACGTTGAGCGCGAGCGCCACGAGCGCCACGAGGCAGGCGGTCGGCACGCCCAGCTGCAGCAGGCGCAGGTCCAGCGAGTCGGTGGCTATCGGCCACGCGGAGTCGCGGACCACGCAGCCCCGGCTCCCTCCGCCATCCTCGCCCTCCTTTCCGCTGTCGGGGCCAAACCACGTGGCCGCCCACGACACCACCCCACCGGGGACGTCGCCCTCGTACCCGGCGCAGCGAACCCAGAGGCCGTGGCGCACTACGATGGAGCGCTTAGTCGGGTCCACGAGTATGAGGTCGCGCCACGACGGCATGAGGGCGGCGGCGACCAGCAAGCAGAGCGCCGCGGCGCCGCACAGCGACCACAGCACCAGGAAGCAGCCGCCACACGACATCGTCGCGGCGGCGAAGGCGATGATGGGGCAGACGCAATGGCAACGACGGTGGTGGTTGCGGTTGCAGTGGTGGATCGTGTCGGAAGACGACCGGAGCTCAGCCTGGCTGAGATCTGATTGATGAGATGGTGGTTTCGTTTTATTTCAGTTTGGTTTTGATTTGAAAATGTATCGATTTTATGGCTTCCGTTTATTCTTCAACCTCACCTCCTGAATTACGTCTCAGAGGGACCAACTCGGTCGAGTTGTTTGTAGCAAACTAAATTTCCCCGCCGCTCGGTTCTGAGATTCCTGATTTAAAACGCAACGGGGGCTGTCCTTTGTAAAACCTACTCATCCGAAGTAAACATCAATGGCTTCTTTGTTGCATGAAAACATTTAGACTGCAGTCAAATGCCTCTGACGGATTCAGCGTTCGTATTTTCTTTTTAAAAAATGTGCAGGTCAGAGTCAGCGTTCTAAAACAACTAAAATGAATTGTGACGCCTTAATGACGCTGTCGAAAAAGGCAGGGGGGGGGGGGATGAAATCACCTCAACGACTCCTGCCCCTTAGTTATGACTAGATCCAGGAAACTGCCCTGGGCAGATTAACTCACAAAAACAAAACCAACAAACGCATGCCCCCTGTCTCTAATCACGGTGGCTATGAGCTCCCATCACTGCTGACAATGCACCACTGCTCTCTGTGGCTAATGCAGGCGCTGTCGGGAAATCCATGGCTTTATAATGAGGGATCTCATTTCATAGTCAAGACAGGAGTCTGCTACTTCTGGAGATCATCAGGCAGCGGCGGTTCATGGCCGTGTGAAGACGACTTTCGAACACGTGTTAAGTACGCACAATAGATATATCGTAAAAGACTTTGGTAATTCTGTATTAGGCCCGGTACATCCGAGTCACTTTATATTTTAAAAAAAATGTTATGCATACACAAGGACGTGCAAGATGCTGAGAGGACAGATGGCTGGCTGGCTGGCTGCTGTTCGGTGGCTGTGCGTGCTGTTCACGACACAGTCGCCTGTCACGGCGTTTGTGAACTAATCGCTTAGCTCGGAGACACGAGGTTCAATTCCCACTACCCCACACTGCCCTGCTCAGTACGAATGTCTTTCCCTCCCCCGACTCGCCGTCACGTTATCATCGTAGAATCAACAGCAATGACGGTAAAACGACAGCGTTATTACAACTTTGAATGAGTGCTGTGTGTTGCTGGTCGTTGGCAACCGGGAGTGAAAGCCACGCACGGGGGTGGTGGTGGTGGTGGGAGATGAGATTCAGCCGACGACGTCACCGTCAGTCAATCAGTGAGGTCGCCACGATGTCCTTCAATAAAAACCTACACTCTGAATAGAAGCATAGCAACACACACAAACAACAATAACAACACAAGTTAGACAGCAACTACTACCTGCCGGATCATTGCTATTTGTTTTGTAAACCGGCTAATAAGGAATCCCGCTGGTTAAATCAAGAAAATGAAAGTGAATCACGCATTTCGTGACAAATCCATCGCGATTCGCATGGATATCGATTCTGGCACCGATATCGCTTCAGTCAAAATAGGTCAACACATTGTCCGACTCATAAGCTCATGCCCATGGTGCGCGATATCGATCGATACCAATATATATCACTTATATTAACACTCAGACAGCCACCGACTATTTAAACGTACGCACTTGTAATCGATAAACGCACGAACCGGTGATAACAAATAATCGATCCCTCAGCGAGAGGTTCGGAATCGTGACGATGTTATCGATTTAAATCAAAGCGGCACAATGTATCGAGTCTGAACGACCATTGATGTTAATACATTTTTTTAAAAAGTGTTACGAATGCAATTACATAGTCGAGTGTATTAATTTATTTTCATTATGTTTTTAACTCACACAGCTCAGGCCCGTGCTAGTCTGGCCGACAGTCGCGACACGCGCTCCCGCCTGGCTTGTTTTCGCTTCGTTCGAACCGAGAACATTAATCGATCGCTCGGACACAAACGCGAGGCGTAAAAATAAAATAAAGGACGTCAAACTAAATGTCAAATTGAAAAATAAACACGCGGGCTTCAAAGCGAAAATAAAGAACGAAAAGCTCGCACCGCGGTCACGTGAAGCCCCCTAAACGCGGCGCCACGATTGGCCCGATCGCATCACGTGGTGCGAGTTTTGGACGATACCAAGTGGAAGATAAATGGAGGGGGGGAGGTAACGATTTAATTCAGAGGGGGGAGCTCAGGCTGTGGCGTGGATACCGTGCAGGGGAAATGTGGAATCAAAATTGAAATAAATAACTTTTTAACCGTTCGGATATCTACCGACTTAGTGCTGCATGGAAGCGAATCATCAAATAATTATAATACATTGTTTAAATGCATGCCTATACAGGCATGCATTTAAACGGCTATTTTAATAAACATAATGGACAGATCAAAGGGCTCGCATAATGCGCATGCATCATGTACGTTGACTTATTAATCCTCCCGCACTTTGCGCAAGAGCGCAGAAGCGTGGTCACCACATCTACGTCTCTATATAAGGAACGAAGCAGGTGGACTTCTCCACAAATCTGGCTGTCGCCTGATGAAGCTAGTTGTAATTACTGGCGAAACGTCGTACTCAGATTGTAAATATTGTGGCTTGGCTCTCCAACACACCGGCGTGCTGTACTAGTGACAAATTGGCATGTTCTGTTTACGTGACAACCATTATTAGTTGCATCGAATCGTGTGTGCGAGAGTCGATTTTGTTGTTGTTTTATTCTTCCGTGTTTGTGTTACCGTATTTGTTTTTTTTCAGATGTCGTAGACAGCACGTCATCATTGTAGTCAATGTAGCGCCTTCTAGTGGCTTTGGAAGGGATCGCGTGTTTCCACGATAGCGTATAAATACAGGGTGCTTCAAAAACATGTCCACACTTCTGAGAATTTGCAACAACACCACAAGAAATATGCCTCCGAGCTCTGGAGACCACCCGGACAAGATTCCATGCATGTGTTGACAATGATGGCGAGCAAGTGGATACTTTTTGACCTTTTTGAAGCAATTAACATACATTTGTTATGTTTTTCCATTAAAAACGATAGTCGCATTTAAGTGTTTAAACATTTTTAAAGGACCTTGTACTGTCTATTCCTGTCGTCGATTATACCACAGTACTCTACGGACACAAAATATTGTCTTAGTCTTGATTTGAAGCTTTCGTTACTGCAGGAACCCATAACTCTTTGGTTATAGTGTATTAGGTGATGTTGATTCTGCTGCGTTTTGAATTAACGCTGCTGAAAATGTGACATTCGCAGAAGGACCGCGCGGTTGATGGGATTACAATTGTTTTATTTATTGTAATTTTCAAAATAATTGATAACAGTGAGAGAAATAATTCATAATAAACGTTTTTGGGTTAGATCGCGTTATTTATGTCGTAACCCTCCACCACCCGACACGGCCAATCAGTAAAAAGAGTGTCACGTTGACAAAAGACAAATAGTTCACTACTTTAGCCCACCGGTGTTTTGTCAACGTGACACTTTTTTACTGATTGGCCGTGTCGGGTGGTGGAGGGTTACGACACATTTATAAATAACGCGATCTAACCCAAAAACGTTTATTATGAATAATATTGGTCGCTAAAGCCTACGTGTTAAACTGAGTGAGAAAAAATGTTTAGTATTTTTTTATTATTTTTTAAGGGATTTGTTTACCTTCCCTATACTTTTCACTCCTATCGTGTTTTTGTTAATTGTTTTTTGTTGTTGTAACTTGCTCACCCCGTACCCCCTTACTGGACATCTGTAGGGAGAAAAGAGCGTTATAGCTCATCGGATTTCTCCAGTATCTATATAAATAAAGACCTCAATCTGCATATCCCAAAAACCGTTCGGGTACTTTCCGACAAAGTGGGAAGCTTCGGTTTAAAGCTTTCGTGACTGCAGGGATTCATCTTCTTGGTTATTTCGGTAAAGTCACGTAGACTTTACCGAAAGAACCAAGAAGATGAAAGTGGGAAGCTGTCGATGTCTCAACACGGAGACCGCGTGACGTGAGGATTCTTCTGCCTTTGTCTTAAAGCTTGTTCAAGTTCAAGTTCATTTATTAGGTATAGCCCTGTGAGCCATTCAGCTCTTGAATCGGGTGCAACCGCAACAAACAAAAAACAAAAACATGAACAAAAAACATCTTAAAGTGAATATGTGACTAAGTGCAAACAGAAAATCCAAGAAAAGACAGCAAAAATATTGCAGAAAAAACACCGTACACCAACGCTGTGTGCAAAAATCCCAGTGGGATGCAAGTCAAACACCAACAACAACCACAAGACAACTTAGATTAAGGCCATCAGTCTAACTCTGTACTACAACAAACAAACATGGCTAAACCAATACACTTTTCGAAATCAAAATAAGTTGACGCCGAGGAGGGGGAGGAGGCGCCCCCCCCTCCACCCCCATGTGGAGTGACGTCACCCGCTTATTATTAATGAGGGGGGGGGGTCCATGTGGAGTGACGTCACCTGGTCACGATTATTAATGAGGAGGGGGTTCATTTGGAGTGACGTCACCTGGTCACGATTATTAATGAGGGGGGGGTCCATGTGGAGTGACGTCACCTGGTCACGATTATTAATGAGGGGGGTCCATTTGGATTGACGTCACCTGGTCACGATTATTAATGAGGGGGGGGTCCATGTGGAGTGACGTCACCTGGTCACGATTATTAATGAGGAGGGGGTTCATTTGGAGTGACGTCACCTGGTCACGATTATTAATGAGGGGGTCCATTTGGATTGACGTCACCTGGTCACGATTATTAATGAGGGGGGGGGGGTCCATGTGGAGTGACGTCACCTGGTCATGATTATTAATGAGGAGGGGGTACATGTGGAGTGACGTCACCCGGTCACGATTTTTAATGAGGGGGGGGTCCATGTGGAGTGACGTCACCTGGTCACGATTATTAATGAGGAGGGGTCCATGTGGAGTGACGTCACCTGGTCATGATTATTAATGAGGGGGGGGTCCATGTGGAGTGACGTCACCTGGTCATGATTATGAATGAGGGGGGGTCCATGTGGAATGACGTCACCTGGTCACGATTATTAATGAGGGGGGGGGGGTCCATGTGGAGTGACGTCACCTGGTCACGATTATTAATGAGGGGGGGTCCATGTGGAGTGACGTCACCTGGTCACGATTATTGAGGGGGGGGGTCCATGTGGAGTGACGTCACCTAGTCACGATTATGAATGAGGGGGGGGGTCCATGTGGAGTGACGTCACCTGGTCATGATTATTAATGAGGGGGGGTCCATGTGGAGTGACGTCACCTGGTCACGATTATTAATGAGGGGGGGGGTCCATGTGGAGTGACGTCACCTAGTCACGATTATGAATGAGGGGGGGGGGTCCATGTGGAGTGACGTCACCTGGTCATGATTATTAATGAGGGGGGGGTCCATGTGGAGTGACGTCACCTAGTCACGATTATGAATGAGGGGGGGGTCCATGTGGAGTGACGTCACCTGGTCACGATTATTAATGAGGGGGGGTCCATGTGGAGTGACGTCACCTAGTCACGATTATGAATGAGGGGGGGGGTCCATGTGGAGTGACGTCACCTGGTCATGATTATTAATGAGGGGGGGGGTCCATGTGGAGTGACGTCACCTAGTCACGATTATGAATGAGGGGGGGGTCCATGTGGAGTGACGTCACCTGGTCACGATTATTAATGAGGGGGGGGTCCATGTGGAGTGACGTCACCTAGTCACGATTATGAATGAGGGGGGGGGTCCATGTGGAGTGACGTCACCTGGTCACGATTATTAATGAGGGGGGGGGTCCATGTGGAGTGACGTCACCTAGTCACGATTATGAATGAGGGGGGGGGGTCCATGTGGAGTGACGTCACCTGGTCACGATTATGAATGAGGGGGGGGGTCCATGTGGAGTGACGTCACCTAGTCACGATTATGAATGAGGGGGGGGGTCCATGTGGAGTGACGTCACCTGGTCATGATTATTAATGAGGGGGGGGGTCCATGTGGAGTGACGTCACCTGGTCATGATTATGAATGAGGGGGGGGGGTCCATGTGGAGTGACGTCACCTGGTCATGATTATTAATGAGGGGGGGGGGTCCATGTGGAGTGACGTCACCTGGTCACGATTATGAATGAGGGGGGGGGTCCATGTGGAGTGACGTCACCTGGTCATGATTATTAATGAGGGGGGGGGTCCATGTGGAGTGACGTCACCTGGTCATGATTATTAAAGAGGGGGGGGGTCCATGTGGAGTGACGTCACCTGGTCATGATTATTAATGAGGAGGGGGGTCCATGTGGAGTGACGTCACCTAGTCACGATTATGAATGAGGGGGGGTCCATGTGGAGTGACGTCACCTGGTCACGATTATTAATGAGGAGGGGGTCCATGTGGAGTGACGTCACCTGGTCATGATTATTAATGAGGGGGGGGGGCTGGTCAACGTGGAGTGACGTCACACGCGTTACACACAAACATTCTTCGCTCACGTTATTAGTAATAACTTCTATTGGCCGGGTTCGATCACCCCCCCCCACTCAGCGTTGAACGAACCGACTTGGACTCATATTCTTAGTTTTGTTCGGTAAAGTCACGTAGGTAAAAAATTTTTTAAATTAATAAAAGTAAAATAAAAATAAAATAAAAATCTCGACGTTTCGGAGGCAACACAAGCTTCCGCCTTCAGGTGGAACCGTCACAGCCACGACAGCAGTATCACAAGTTGCCTGTCACGTGACCAGCGATAGTGCCCCCACCCCCGCCCCCCCCAGTGATCACGTGACCGGCGGTGGTAGCCCCCACCCCCCCAGTGATCACGTGACAGGCGGTGGTAGCCCCCACCCCCCCAGTGATCACGTGACAGGCGGTGGTAGGCCCCCCCCCCACTGATCACGTGACCGGCGGTGGTAGCCCCCCCCCACCCCCCTGATCACGTGACAGGCGGCGGTAGCCCCCCCCACTGATCACGTGACCGCAAGTCCTCAACCTGATCTCGAAGGCCTCACACAGCAGCTCACAGCGCGAGGGGGAAACTCGTTTTAATTTCTTATTCCTTCACAAATATTCACAACAAAACCCTCCACACCACCCCCACACCCACCCCCAGCGGTGTTTCTCAACAAGCCACGACAAACAAAGAAGAAGGAGTCGCCGGGAGGTGTCGGCTGGAGGCGGCTCGGGGCTGATCGCGCCGGGCAGAGGCGGAACGACCCGGGGCGGGAGACGGAGCGAGCAAACGGAGCCGAATTCCCCTTCTTCTACGACTACTACTACGACTACTACACTACTGAGGTTGTTATTACCGAGTCTTGTTCGCATTGTCAGCAGCGTTATTTGTAATTCTTAAGATCAGATCGCCGTCGTGTGAGCGGTCATTAATTTGTGTGTACAGTGCAGTGTACAGTGCAGGATACGCGTTCCTTATTGTTAACATTTGGCTTGTTCTGAGTTAAAACTCAGATTTAAAGCTTTCGTGACTGCGGGGATTCGTATTCTTGGTTCTTTCGGTAAAGTCACGTAGAAGGGAAGTAATGAAATAATAAAAATATAAAACAATAAAAATTCTCACGACGTTTCGACTGCAACACAAGCAACCATCATCAGGTGTGAAATCTACAGAAAGAAATTTTTTAACAAGTTCTGAGTTTGGGGGGTTCCTCATCAATCGCCGTCGTAGGCTACGGGACAAGATTTCGTCTTCCCTCGCTATCCTATCGGGAGGGGAGGGGGGTGTTATGATTAATCATTAATTAACTATGAGTGCCGGTTAATCAATAAGCCTCCGCGTTTGTCACAATGTTAAGAGTGTAAAGTGCAATAGTCATGTTTCTGCTTATGATTCGTAATGTTACCGATCACCATCGTGTAGTAGTAGTGTACACTGCAGCAGCAGCAGCAGCCTTGTTTCGTGTTGTTACTAATTGTTAGCGTTCGTCGTTGGCACGCATTGATTATTGTCACATCCCACTACAACTGTGTAACAAGTGTAATTCCTAATTCATAGTGTTCATCGTTATTTGTAATTATCATCATAGGCTATGGTACTCCAGTCCTGTTCCATCCTGAGTACGTATTTGTATTATTGATCATTAAACCTAGATCATCAGAGTGTATACAGCAGAATTATTCGTATGACCTTGTTAAATATTATTAGGGTTATTATTGTCAGTGTACATTACCGTCCTGATTTCCTGTTTAATTATAATTGCTAATCGTTAGTATTGTTATACGTATTTGAAACCTCCCCTCAATTTCATACCCTAGAGCAGCACCTACCTTGTTAATTTCCTCTTAGCGTTAATTACTACAGTACGATGATTGTACGTAAATAAAGGTTTTGGGGTTGTAAATTTTATGAATTTACTCTCCAACACACCGGTGGGTTGAAGTAATTGGCACGTTTTGTCTCCGTGACGAGCCTTCTTGCCTGTGTCGTATTGTGGAGGGTTACGACACATTTATTTTTACGCGATATAACCCAAAATCCTTTATTATGCATAATATTGGTCGCGAAAGCCTCCTACGTGTAAACCGTAATTGTTATGGACAGTTTTTCGTATTCGTCGTAATGATCACCACCATCATCTAAAGTACTGTACATATGTGTTGCTCGTTAAACATTATGCCTTCCCAATCACCACCACCTTCAATCCAAGTCGCATTCATCTATACAGCTCCATTCTCTTCACTCAGAGTGTATCTACATTTAAAAAAACCTCAACACAATCGACAATAACACTGTGCCCTTAAAATAGATAACAAGTAATAACAATCACCGTTTCGGGCATGACCCTTCACTATACAACACCGGAGAGGCCTGCGTCTTATATCAGCATCGCCATCTTCACGATCTTCAGTGTTTCGCATCTGTAGCTTCATCATCATTGTCGTCGTCATAGGCCGAATCGAGGACTTCACCTTCAGCCGCAGTGGAGTCTCTGGTTGGCTTTGTTTGTTACCCTCAGCTCCGTCCCCTTCTCTCTCTCTCACCCCTCTTCTCCCGCAGATCACCATGTCGGGCAAAGACCGTATCGACGTATTCCCGTCCCGCATGTGAGTACTTGAGCTGCCTTTATCATTCCACTGCTGATTGAGGCCCTCCCCAATGCCGCGCGGGTCACGGGGTTTATTTGACTATACTTCACCGCGCTGGTCAGTGCGGGTCGATGAAGACGATGAGCATAGACCCGGGCGCATAGCATCTCAGTACACAGTACGACAATTTATGCAGCCTCCCACCCCCTCTTGTGCCATGCTGGCCTTCATAGGTACTCGCTAACAGCACTTTCCTCAACAGTATGTGAAGGCTATACGGGGGATCTTTGTGTTTGATGCAGGGCTCAGACGATCATGAAGGCGCGTCTGAAGGGAGCTCAGACGGGACGCAGCCTGCTGAAGAAGAAGGCCGACGCGCTCTCCATGCGCTTCCGACAGATCCTCAAGAAGATCATCGACGTGAGAGAGCGCACGTCATACGTGGAAACACGCTACGCCCATGACACACCACCCTATGCAGCACCACGCCACCTTACACCATACCATGCCCTACAGTGGGACACTGTCATACCACATCATACCACATTACGTCTCGCCAAATCATGACATGATAACGTGACACGCCATACTATGTTATAACATGCCACACCATTTTACATCACGCCACACCATGCGGTCAGTGCCTCTACACAATGTCACGCCGCACCATGCTACACCATACAATGTAGCACTCCACCACAAACCATGTCCACACTGCACTACCCACATCACATCGTGAAACGCAATTCCACAGGACGCCAAATAGTCCCATGCACCGTGCCACATTGGGCCGTAACAAACCATGCAAGGCATGCAGTGCAATACCAAGCTGCTTCACCCTGCCACAACATACGAAAAAATGCCACAAGGCCCACTGTAATCCCAAGCCAAACCATGTCACACGTTGCACCATTAGCTTAAAAAAATCCAAGTAAATTTAACAAATAAACTGGTGAAAAGTCACCACTCGCGTGCTTATCGCTAAAATAACCCAAACAACGATAAACGGGCTAATGTGGTTGTGTTTAATTTGGAGCAGGTTTTGTACGTCTGGGGCTGCTCAACCTCCCAGTGGTTGCAATCTCCCTGAGTGAGCACGTGCTATCTTTATGCAATCAACAACTTTGCACAAACAGCTGATCAGCGTCAATGTGGGTGAGGGGCAGGTGCTATTTGCTGGTTGTGCTTTTGTGAACATTTAGTCTTCCAGGAATGCCATGAAAACAATCGCAGCGTCCTTAAAACTCGTGATAAAATAATGCACGGCTTCTTTTGTCCACACACTGCTGGGTGAAAGCCTGCACACGCTGTAATAGCGTTGGTGGTTGTTTAACCATACTCGATTGTGCTGGTCCATGTGGGTTTGTGAAGGTGGGGGGAGTACAGCCCCAAGGAAGCAATTGATTTCGTTGCAATGCCATCTCATACTAACCACGGAGCCCCAGCAAACACGATGACAACTTGTTTGTGCATGGTGATCACACAGCCAAGCACCGTCCAGGCTGAAACCTGCTTAGCTTCCAAGATTGGACGAGATTTGGTGTACTCTGGGTGATTTGGTCATAGGAACATGTATGTATGCAACATGATAATGAATAGAGGATATATGGGCTGGAAGGGTGAAAGGTTGACCTTTCAGCCACCAGGTATTCAAAGTCATTTTTTTTCTCCCCGAATGAAAATGCCACAACACCAACAGACTTGCACCGGTTTTGTGATCTTTATCACTGTTTGCCCAGATGTTGTACTATAGACGAAGCATTAACTCCAAGGGGCTCATTTGAAAAGCTCTAAAAAACATTTCTCAACACGGTAATGAGTATTATGAATACTCTTTGGTTCTTTTGGTAAAGTCACGTAGGTATAAAATAAATCGCGATGTTTCGGGCGCGACACAAGCGTCGGTCATCAGGTGTGAAAGCTTTCATTTAAGGCTGATGACGGATGCTTGTGTTGCGCCCGAAAAGTAGTGATTTATTGTATTTTCTACCCACGTGACTTTACCGAAAGAACCAAAGAGTATGGATTTCTGCAGTCACGAAAGCTTCAAATCAAGATTGTATTATGAATACTTTCCAACTCGGGTTGAAAGCAATTCTGCATTATCTCTGTTCGTCAGTTTGTCTGTTCTGTCTGTAAACGAATCGGGTGACCTGCGTTCGATTTCCACTCGTGACCAATGACAGTGGCGAATGTTTTAACTAATTCTGGGTCTCCTCTAGGTCGACTCAGCCTTAAATTAGTAACTAGTGCGGTGTGTAAATATCAGCCCTGGGGAGACAATTGCGGCCACCCACTTCCTCGTATAACCATACCGGCTTTCATAGGTGCTCTCTAACAGCACTTACCCCAACAGCAGGGCCGGATTATCCTCGTAGCACAAGTAGCAAATGCTAAGGGCCCCATGCTTTCAAGGGCCCCGCGCTAAATGCTTTCAAGCTATCAATTTCGGTTCAGTGATTCTGCACTTGCTCTATTACTATAGTACGATACCGCCTTCAACTTTTATGAACGACTGGGTGTTTAAGGTTAGCGATGTCGTATTATCTGGCCGTATAGCAAATGAAAATATTCAATTACCGGTACTTTACGCAAGTTAAACAATTGATCTGTTTAAATCTTTACGTGTTATTTATTTATTTAGGAACCCCTCTATAACAACGTGTGCTACAGGCCCCGCACTAGCTTAATCCGGCACTGCCCAACAGTCTGTAGAAGGCTATATGTGGGTATTTGTCTTTGTTTACACCAGACCAAGATGCTGATGGGTGACGTCATGAGGGAGGCTGCCTTCTCTTTGGCTGAGGCCAAATTCACTGCTGGTGACTTCAGGTAAGGGACCGCAGATATTTGCTGGAGTGGGAGATATCGGTAGGCGGGTGTCAGAAGCGGATTTGTTTGGCCAACGTTTTGCTCTGCAGCCATCCGATATTTTGCCACTATTCAGGGTCGCAATTCGATTCCACAATAAATCGACATACTTTCCGTCTCGTTTGTATTATTTTTCTTAGTATTAACATTGTATTGCGGTGGTTGTCCCACCTGATAACAATTGCTTGTGTTGCGATCGAAACATCATGATCTGTTATTTTTGTACCTACGTGACTTTACCGAAAGAACCAAAGAGTATGGATTCCTGCAGTCACGAAAGCTTCAAATCAAGATTGTATTGCTGTTGCTCCTGTTATCGCTCTATTGATTGTATTGTGTTAGAGGTTTTGTATTGCTGTATAACCGTCTGATGCAGGTCTCGTTTCAATCGACAGCCGACTCTACAGTCGGACTTTTAAGTTGAAAGAAACTCGAGTTGGCCGAGAGAAGTTGTGATTCCATAATTGGCTGAGATACTTGAGTCATCAAGTGAGTAGGGCAGTTGTTTGTACTCAAGTTACGTGGCTCACGGAAGCACGGTGCTTAATCAATATTTTTTGTTCAATAATGTCCAAGTGAGATCAGAATATAACTGCAACTGGATCCAAGTAATCTGTATTAATCTTGGGTAATCCCCCCCCCCCCCCTCCTTAACATGTACACACACGCACTCATGCATGCACACACGTACTTGTACACACGTACGCACTTGCACCTACACTCATGCACATGTGCACGCGCACCCATGTACACAGCACGACTGTAATCCAGAACGTGAACCGGGCGCAGGTGAAGGTGAAAGCCAAGAAGGATAACGTGGCAGGTATGGTGAAGTTTTGGGCAATGGGTCTTCTACACGGCACAAACTAGGCCAGAGAGAAGGAGTTTTTATTCCCGCATAGAAAAAAACACATCTTCACCCCCCATTCTACATATGTAAAATATAAATACGTCTTATAACCTAATTTACGTAATTTTTGATTATCTGTGATGTTTTATCTGAACCGTTGCTCCCCCCCCCCCATTACTCTGGATAATCAAGAGTTTACTGTATCCAGGGCTTTATTGCAGCAGCTTTGACGGTATAAAAATGTTAATGCAGTTTCTAATGCACACAATATTTCATGGACATAAATTATAATTGCGGTAGAATTTGTTCTTTTAACGATTCTTGATTTGTGACGATCCTTTTGTAAGGTGGGCAGATCTTTACACCTATTAACACTGGTGTTAATTGGTATTTAATCCAAGACTGGGACTCACTTGGGTTAACTTGGCCTAAAATTAGTAGTTGCTGATGCAGTAGAGTGGTTGGCTCCCAATCTCGAATTGTGTCAGCTCTGAGCCGAGTCACTAAGAGGGGGTGAATTGTTATGCAGCTCATTGTTACTTGTCTAAGAGTTCATAGATATGTCACTTGTGTATTCAAAACCCTCGGCAGTGCCAACTCTGCACTCTGTCACAATCTTTATTATCTCCGAGTCCCCCAGCTGCCTCGTTTTCATGGCTATTACCACCGGTTGCATGTGGGCCTGGCTGGACGCGTGTTGCTTGTTGTCTCTGTGTGATTGTCCGTGACCTGACCTCTGTGACCCCCAGGTGTGACCCTGCCTGTGTTCGAGCACTACAGCGAGGGGGGAGACAGTGAGTGGCTCAACCACGTCGCAAATGTGGCGCTCACACGTGCGCACACCGCTCGGTGGCTCCTACTGCCGACCGCTCGCCTACATATGTGGACTGCGTCTGCTTATCTTGCCGCTCGCTTCAGAAATTATGATGCAATGCATTGTTTTCCAGTGAAAGCAATATCCAAAATACTGCTGCTCAATTCCTCGCCTGCATCCGTAGCCTCGACCACGTAACTCCAATACAAATCCCTATTCAACTTTAATATCATACTCGCTCCCTTCCTCTTGATACTGACAAAACAAGGTCCCAGAGATCTCTTCAAGATCCCCAACGGACTCATTTCTGCCTACCTTTCCCCTCTCATCTCACTCTATTCTAATCTACACACTCTCCTACCCCTCTCCTCTCTTCTCACTATACTCCCTTCCACACATACTGCCTCTCTCCTCTACTATCCATACACACGCTACGCTCCAGCAACCAGGGCTTTCTGACGGAGCTCCGAGTTGTGCGGTGTTGCACTGTGAGGGGCACCGTTGCTTGTGTGTGCTGTTCACTGACTGGGGCGGGGGGCGCTGTGATCTCCGTGCGCAGGCTATGAGCTCACCGGGTTGGCACGGGGCGGGGAGCAGCTGGCCAAGCTGAAGAAAAACTACGGCAAGGCCGTGGAGTTGCTCATAGAGCTCGCCTCGCTGCAGGTACAAGATGGAGATTCACACTGTGTGTAGCCTTTATAAACTGTTAATGCAAGTGCTGTTATTAAGGACGGCATGGAAAATGAGCACTTAGTGGGGTCAGTACTTAGATCACCTTTGTTCCAAACCCAGTATGAATGATGCTGATGTGATGTTTGTAATGTTATTGACATCACATCGAGCATCAACGAAACACCAAATGCTACTCAATTCAGACTTTATTTTATGTTTATTTTGTTTAAGGAGGTGATAAGTCTAATTTGCAAGAGCGACCTTGGGCGTTAGTAGGAGGGTGGTGATTGCAATGTATAGTTCCATTTTGAGGAATTTGGCAAATTTGGATCCTAACGCCAGCACACAATGGCCTACTGTTGCAATTGACATCAGGGGATCCTTTAATGCCCATGTTTATCACACTCGTAGTAATAATTATCAGGGCGACTGCTGGATTCAAACTCTAAACCTCCGGCATTCATTGGCAAATGCACTGCCGTTAGAACACGCCACCAGCTTGTTTCAAGGTGTCATTTAAGATAATTAAAAATATCGGTTTCAAGGACCCTGGGAGACACCGATGACTTGTCCGAGCCAGTGGACTACGACGGACGACAACGATGACGGCGAAAATAAAAACGTTGTTTTTCTTGGCAGACTTCGTTTGTCACACTGGACGAGGCCATCAAGATCACAAACCGGAGGGTGAACGCGATCGAGCACGGTGAGAGCCTCAGCGGCGAGGGTCTGGCTCTCCGCCCAGCACGGCTGGGGGAACCCACGTGCTCCACAAGCCAGAACAATGGGCCACGACACTTTGTTTCCCCCGGCTCCCAGCCACACGAGGCCTACCACTTAGACTACAGCCCGCCATCCATCACTGCATGCACCTTGGTTGCACTAATTGGGTACTAGAGGGGCATATTTACAACCTGGCAGCACCACTAGAATTTCATCAGGCACCTAATAGGACTGATCTATACACGATCCCCACGATCCTGGCAAATCTGCTGCTGCTGCTGAACTTGTGACAGAGCAAGGTGGACGACTCGTGCTGTCTGTGCGTGCGCGTCTGCTGCACCCGCAGTGATCATCCCTCGAATTGAGCGCACGCTCGCCTACATCATCTCCGAGCTGGACGAGCGCGAGAGAGAGGAATTCTACCGGTGAGGTCACCCCCCCCATCTCTCCCTCAACGAAGGGTCGGCAAACCTGTGGTTCCGGAAACGCATGCGGCTCATTAAAGGATTGCTTCGGGACGTTATTTATTAAGGACCACCACCGTCCCGTATTCACCACATGCATTGCGGCTCTTGAAATAGTTTTGCACACAATTTGAAAAAAATGTCTCGTTATTTTGACTGCGAGACCCCTCTCCCCGCCATTTATCTACCTCCACTCGCGCTATTGTATTCCTTCCCTCTTACCGCCCTTCTTTCCTCCCTCTATTCATCTTTCTCCCTCACGTTTGTCTCCGCTCCAGACTCAAGAAGATCCAGGAGAAGAAGAAAATCCTGAAGGCAAAGGAGGAGAAGCTGAGGGAGGCGCGTCGCACAGCCGGCGAGCAGGAAGTGGCCAGCATGCTGGACGAGCAGAGGGACGAGGACCTGCTCTTCGACTGACGACACCGCACCCCCCCCCCCCCCGGCCCGTGCCCTGTCCCGCTACAAGCCCGCTGAGCCAGCAAGCACGCGAGCCTGCCACACCTCCACTTCAGCGAACACACACACACGCTTACACACACACACACGCTTACACACACACGCGTACACACGCTTGCACACACACACAACGCTTGCACACACACACACAACGCTTGCACACACACACAACGCTTGCACACACACACAACGCTTGCACACACGCTTGCACACACGCTTGCACACACACACACGCTTGCACACACACACGCTTGCACACAACAACCGCAATTCGCCGCTAAGTGGCGGTGACGTCACCACGACGCTTGTGCCAGGCCATGTGCACCTTGAGACCACGTGAAGTGTCGAACGCCCGCGTGTGTGCTTACACGCTTACACACATGCTTACACACACATGCTTACACACACACACGCTTACACACACATGCTTACACACACACACGCTTACACACACATGCTTACACACACATGCTTACACACACACGCTTACACACACACCCAGTGCTGTCCAACACTTCCCAACAAAGCCTGAAAGGCTCAATGTACTTGTTCTGTCCGTCGGTAGCAGGGCCGATGGGGGGTGGAAGGGGGGTTAATAACTCCTGTAAAGATGATCCAATATAAATTTTAATTGAGCACAAAAGTGTTGCTTTTTAGACTCAGCCTAACAATTGTGCTGCTGTTGTTAGAGACTTGCCCTTCAGAAAGTGACACATCATAGGCTGCTCGACTTGGCATTTCAACCCAGCACTGAGCCCTTGTTGAGCAAGGCAATGTCATAGGTTGGCCCGTCTTATGAGCGGGACATTTCTTTCATAACGTTGAACAGATTTACATGTGAGCAAGCTGAACAATTTTTAGCGTCGACTAAAAATGACGACCTGTTCACACATGCACGCATACACAAACTTATACACAAAACACTCTCTCGTCACAACGCATTTTGGTCGAATATCTGTTCAGCATGCAGCGTGTACTGCGCAAAATACTGGGAAATCGTTAAACTTAAAAATAATTAATCCCTGAATATGCATGTTCAGTGCGGAATGGGCAAGGTCTACTGATGGGGCGGGTGGCATTTTAAATTGCTGTGTTAACAGCAAGTGTGGATATTGTGTTTGGTCATTTCGTAGCCCTTGTTCCTCCAGATCGGGGTTGGTGAGGGAGGGGAGGAGGGTGGACCGTTAACTTGACCGATGGATGAAAATGAATCGATACCTTCAGCAGCGGGATGTCTGAACAAACGCCAGTGACGCGCGTGTCTAAACGAGTATGAAGAAATATTCATATTCTTAGGTTTTTTCAGTAAAGTCACGTAGGTAAAAACATTAAAAAGTAAAATAAAATAAAAATCACGACGTTTCGGAGGCAACACAAGCTTCCGTCTTCAGGTGGTACCGTCACAGCCACGACAGCTGTATCATTTTATTTTACTTTTTAATGTTTTTACCTACGTGACTTTACCGAAAAAACCTAAGAATATGAATCATTGCAGTCACGAAAGCTTCAAATCTAGAAAGAGTATGAAGAAACTTTCGCAGTTGACTTGAGCACTAAAAATTTGAAAGTGTTTCCAGCTCGAAACTATTCTATTGAGTAGTGCGGCGAAGATACAGTAATGAATGTTGTTTGCTAGCCCTTTCATGATGAGACCTCGTGTGGTTGTGGAGCCGTAGGTTCCCAGCCACTTCTCTGGATGTGAACAGTGGCATCACGTGCTGCAAAAAAAACTGGTTTCGTCCGTTTGCTTTGTCAAGTTCTGTCGAGTTCTGTGCCAGTTTAGTCTCACCTTGTGATTGTACCGTGTTGTTATTAGCAACAACAATATATAAACAATAAATTATGTTGCCTGACCCCCACCCCCCCTACAGCCATGGTGTCGCACTTTGTTGAATGCCCTTGGCTGGAGACAAGAAATGCAGTCCTTTACTCTTGTCCACCATGTACAAACAGGTTGTCACAAGGTGGTGTTACTGGTAGGAACCTCTGGTTACACCAGCCCACAGTGGATTATGGTGTCTGTCGTGCAGGGTGGGGAGGGAGGGGCTGGGTGGTGAGGGTGGGAGGGGTGTGGCTGAGTGGGGAGGGGCTGGTCACCCCGTGGTGCCCTTGTAAAACTCAACGTTTAACCTACTCACGCCGGCTTGTGCCTGCCCTCAGTCCGGCATATTTGCGGAATACACCACGCCGCCGTTGACCCTGGCCATTGACTGAGCAACCCAACGTTCCTACCAGCTACCGCCGCAGGAATATGTTTTGGTGGCTACATCTTGGGAAGTGGAGAGCAGTGCAGGGCTAGATCAGAGGGTAAGGCCACAGAAAATGGTGGGGCCAAAGGATGTTGAAGAGATTGGGAATTGAAGCTGGTGCAAAGGCATGGGCTCTGCCCCTCTTAACAGATGGTGAAAACGGCACCACTCGGTCTACTAAGCCGAGGCCTCAAAAGCCACCGCCAATTCAGGATCCTGCGCTATAATCCACCTACGCCAACCATGGGTGGAAAAAACTCGATTTTTCCAGCGGCAGGCATCGGGTTTCTTTTATTAGAACCAATTAAACCGAATTTCTCCAAATCTCAGATCGAGTTTAATATAAAAGACAAACCCGATTGTAAAAAACCCGACTGTGCCACCCTTGACACGACCGCTCCATATTTGCGAATGCCCTCAAACGCGTTGCATTGCTTCCCCTACCCAATCATAACTTTGGTTGGTTTCTGGGCATTCGTGGGGGGCTTCTCTTGACATGCAAAGGGTTTGATGTATGCTGATTTTATTTCAAATTCATGTTTTATTACTCTATATACCATACTGTAAATGAATATTCCAAACGGATTTTTTTTATCTCATGGTACCAAAAGCTAATTTGGGAGATGAAATGTTTTTATTTTCTTCATTAAATGGGAGAAAATTTTAAACATACCCAATGACACTGGGAATATCCACAGACTCGTATGACGAAATACAGCAGGATTTACGTTTATTCAATATATGAAGCAACACTTTTCAACCAAAGCCGTAACAAGTGATGACCACATTTGGCCTAATTTTTTTTATCCATTCGAACCAGGATTGCCCACGGTGAATGCATTTTTTTACGAAGATTGCAAATAAACACGAGTTCGTCTATTTTACCGAGTACCACGACCCTCGGGGAAACAGTTTTTATTATTTATATGGAAGCAACAGCAACAATAATTCGGCCGAGCATGGCACAGTGGTTCTCTCGCTGCGCTTTGACTCGAGCAACACACGTTCTCTTGCCGGCTATTGGCAACACAAGTGGCAAGCAATATCTAAACCGTTCCTCCAAACCCCACACTGACCAACTTGCTGAAGAGTGGTCAAACAATCCCCATGACCCATACAGCGTCGGGAGGTCTTCGTTCAGCAGTGGAATGGGAAGAAAATGGATGTAATTTATGAAATACTCCTACTACACAAACATGGGTGGTGCAGAATTAGAAAGTTCTCTTCGCAGTTTTGAAGGCAGTGGGGGAGTTTGACGAATTAAATAAATACCACTCTAGTAAAACAGTTGTCATCCCAAGGGAAATTAGCAGCCCAGGCTCATTTGAGCCTTCAGCTGATTTTAACAAAACGTACTTCGAGACGAGATGAAAATTAGGCATCTCACCATCAGATATGGCTATTCCTACTCGCAACTCAGCACACGTTTGCTGGCTCGTCACGGGGGCCCCAATGCTCCAACTCTACAGACGTCTGCACTCAAGTCTCGTACTCGACGGTAGAACCCCATGCACCGCACGCCTGACTGGGGTCGGTCATACACAGAGCTAGATTGACATGCAGCTACATTCCACAACGCACATCATCTCAGGCACTGTTCAACCAACTCTACTTCTTTGGCTGGCAGTTCTGAGCAACGTCACTCCTCTGCACGCGACTGGCAAGCTACGGATGAAGATTCGCGTCTGACGTATGTCAAATCTCTGCAGCCCGCCAAATGCCCGTCTGTTAAAAAGGCACCCACTGTGGACCAACATTGCCACGCCAGGACGTGCAAGTGGTCATTGATGATGCGAGTGGTTTATCGTCAACTAGGAACCAATTCCTCGTGGACGCCTGCAATCCGCCCCGCCTGGTTTGATCTTCAACGCCTCGACTCGGCCCTGCTCAACAGGCTTTCCCGAACTGGCCAAGGCCTCGCGTGTTTGGAAAACCTGCACAGGGCGAGAGGCCTGTGTGCAGCAAACCTGCACGGGTGAGGTTTACGTGACAACTCGACCTGTGGTCGTGGTGCAAGACAGACGGCGACGCCGCTCGTTGTTAAAGACCGCGCGTCTGTTAACGAAGCTTTAGAGGGGGTCTGAGGACAAGGCATTCTTCAAATAATGAAGACGCTGCCTGGCTCAGCGCAAACACAATCAAGCTAAATAAATAATTATCACTGGTAATCTAACGTACAGGTATTGATCTACAACCAACCTTTAGATCGTAAATGTTCCCTTTCCCAACGTAGGTAATTCCAGCAACAATTATAATGTATATAGCATCTAAATGGAATAAGTATCCGGAGGTGCTTTCCTAAAAAAATGAAATAGGAAGAAGGGGGTGAGTGAAGGAGTGGTTAGATCAAGGGGTACAATTGGGGAGGGGAGAGAGGAACACGGTGGCACAGCCGATGATAAAGCAATCAGGGGGCCCAGCACCAATAAGCCCCAGGGACAGCCGGGGCCGATAGGGCAGCACCAACGAGCCCCTAGGGCAATCTCGAGGAGCCTGAAGTCCTTCAATGAGTCTCAGGCATGCTCTACCTGTAGATTATTCAGCTTCCCATACATCTGGTGGACACTCCGATGAACACGCAACTCGCAATTGGATGACTGTACGGTGGGGAGGGGAGAGGGGTCAACATACTATTCCTCCAGGATCGACAAGATCAGTATCAATGTGTGAGCTCAAGAGTGTCCTTCCTCCGGCCCACGCTGTAGAAATATTGAGTTTCCACCCCTCAAGGCCACCATTAGAGATGAATTCAGCCTCATGTTATTTCAGCAAAGAGACAGGCTTTCCATGTCATGAAAAGAGAACATCATTAAGACAATTCATGGTGATGAAAATTACTAAGCTCGTGGTTAAACATAACAAAAAAAAACGCACAGAAATATCTCTCGGATGCATTTTCGGTTTTGCACTGCGTGTCATTCGGCAGAATGTCCGACACTGCGCTCCAAGTGCTGGGAGCTTCTGGAGCAAAACGTTGGACATCATAACAAACAACATGCGGTACAACCCGAAAACACAAAGGGAGAGTTGTATAGCGCAACCAAGACAAATCTACGCAGGTAGTAATAACACAAAAATGCTTTCCACGTTACCGGATATTTGGCAAATTGTTTAAATCATTGTCTTGAGCTTAACAGCATCCCACGACGACTGATAAACAAATCCTTATTCAAAACACTCTGTTTAGCGTTGACTGTCCATGGCCTCTTGTCTGTCGGCTTCCCTTGTGGTGCTGACACGAGAGAATTCCACTTCGGGGAGGCGAGGCTGTCCTTTAGGCGGCCGAACCGTGGTCAAAATGTCCCTGTGGGCTCGAACAGTCTCCAAAACCAACGACGAACTTTGAACAAAAAAAACCATCGCCTCCAGCAACGCAGAGACATTTTCTTCAACCTATCCCAGGAGTGGCATAAATCTTCATTCTCTGAAATGCCAACGTCATCCTTTCATTTGTAAATGTTTCTCATGTCCCGTCAGGAGAGAATCATGCACTTACTTAAAGACGCAACCTTAAAAAAAACGAGTGGGCTCCCTAGTTTGTGGAAACATGTCGGGGCTGTGTATCACGGGCTGCCCTACACCAGTTTCAACATTCAATAGTGAGGAAAAAAATAATGTTTAAGTCACAGCTACACAACTTTCAGATGTTTACAGCGCCCTCCGGTGGCATCACACAAGCCACCACCATTCTGCTCTACGTCTACGTCGCAACGTGCGATGCTCAGCGAGGAGCGGTCTCCACGTGAAGCCTATGGAGCCCGGTGCACGTAGAGGGACATTTTACAGCTGTAACGATTACCAATGCCAGAAAGCAGATTATTTTTTCATCATTTTTAAACTGTCGAGAAAAAAAGAGGTCCCGTAGGTTACCTGTGACTTAATCACTCGGAATGTCTTCAAACTCGGAAGAGGAAGCAAGCACGAGCCTAGATATAGTGCTTGGATAGGTGACCATTACACACAAAAGGTGTTAAAGGCTGCAGGGCTACACCGTAGGCAGGAGAGGGCACTGCGGCAACAAACATTTGCCGTGCTCTACTTCTGTGCTCCCTGTATATGCCCCAACCTGGACTGCCCACCATAGCAAAGGTATGATAAAATAACCTCCAATACCCAGACGGTGTGGGGAGAAGTTGATTGACAAAGAGGCTGTACATATACAGATGAAACAACCCAGCACCTGGTTTGTTAGTCTAGGCTTGTGTCTACCCCCAAATCCCCCATGGTAGTAAAGGGACAAAATAATACACATTTTGTTCACGCGGTAGTCTCCTTGTTCTTGTCGCGCTTGAACCTCTCGATCTTGCCCAGGATATCCTGCAGCTGCTGTGGGAGATCCCTGTCTGGCTGCGAGTTGAGCAACTTCCCAGATCTCCCCTCACCACTCCTCTCCCCTCCCTGCTCCCAGGCGGCTGAATCTTCAACACCACCGCCATCTTCTCCACGATCCCCCCCTGCTCCTCTGTCTCCACCTGATATTGACCGCAACCTTCCTCCGCCTATCTCCCTACCACCTCCTGCTCCTCCACCACTATCGCCTCTTCCTCCACTGCCCGAAACCGTCCGCTGCCTCCTGCTTTCCTCCCCCTTCCAGTTGCCCATTCGCTCTCCCGTTCGGGGTGCACCCTGCTCTGCTCCGAAAGCCGTCGCCTCCACCACGTCGGACGCCAGGCTCGCTGAGGACCTGTGGCTTGGTCTCTCAGGGCCCTCAAAGCTCCTGTTCTGCCCGCGCTCCCAATAATCACGAGCGTCGCCGCCACCGGCACAGCGGCCTCCTCTGGGCTCGACACTGTGGCCCTGCCTCCTCCCGCTCCCTGCCAAGCGCTCGGACTCGTGCCTCCGCTGAGTTTTCCCGTCCTCATTGCGCGACGCTCTGGCGCCTGAAGCATCGTGACGACGCCACAAGTCCTCCTCCGCATACTCCACCTCCTCCTCCTGCTGCGAGTCATACGAGACGCTCAGCTGCCCCAGGCCCGACCGATCGGTGGATGCGTGGCCACCGACGCCACAACCACGACGACTACCGCCGCGGACATGGCCTGGCTGCTCATGTCGCGGGCCGGGGCCCCGCGAGGCGCTCGGTGAATTATCGCTGGAGTCCGACACGACCACCACGCTGGGCGCTCTGCCCGCCCTTCCGTCACGCAGGAACGATCCAGACGTGCAGGGTGGCGGGGAGCAGGCGTCACCAGCACCGTGGTAGTCGTGGCGGTACCACTCGCGGGAGCGGCGCGGCGAGCGTGAACCCCCCGCCCCCACCGCGTCCGGGCCCGCAGGCTGCTCTTTCCGTTCTGCGCACGGGGACTTGTTACGGCCAGACCTCCCCTGCGAGGGCGAGCGGCCTTCCCCCTATCGTGCTCCGGGCATAACTGCGATCGTACGAGTCGTCCCCTCTCCTCACCGACCCTTGTTCGACCGGGGAGCAGCGTCTGTCCGGACCTGGGGAGACACTTCTGCAGCTGCCACTGCCCAAGGAAGGCCGCTTCTTCCCCGCGTTGTTTTTCGCGTACGAAGGTCTTCCCATTGGTGCTTCGCTCAGAGCCCGATCGTGTTCGCGACCGCGAGGTGGTGGAGGAGGAAGAAGAGGACGAGTGGTGAGAGATGGATCGCGGCGCTCGCCCCCCCGATCTCTCCGTCACGGACTCCTTGCGGCTTCTCTGTGACTCAGACTCGGTTCTCCGCCGGCTGCTGGAGCTCGGCCGCTGCCGCTTGGCGTGGGACCGGCGCTCGCCGCTGCTCTCGCTGTGCCTCCGCTTGCGCTTGGGTTTGGACGAGGAAGACTTCCGTTTCTTTCTGTGCCCACTCGTCTTCTTCTTCTTCTTCCCTTTGCCTTTGCCCCTCGCCTTCGACTTGGACGGCTTCTTCTTGACACGCTTCTTCCCGCTGCGCTTGTGCTTTCGAGAGCCGCCTCCGCCGCCACCAGAGGAGGAGTGCGAAGACTCGGAAGAGTCGGTGGAGGAGACCGTGATGACGGATGAAGACTCCGAGGGCGTTCGCCTGCGTTTCTTCTGCGTTCTGCAACAAGGATTGGTCGTTTGGTTCAACGAGTCATCGATAAGAGCATTAGCTCATCACTTTAATTCAACAAAGCACAGTGTGCCAGTGTCGCATTCGGTAGCGCACACGCAACGGACGGACTTGCGCTATGACTAAAACAGCTGGGCTTCAAAATGATTAATCGGTGTAGTCATTATCAGTATCATCAATAACATCATAAGCACCATTGATATCAATAAGTATGAGCGAAAACAGAGTACCATCAGCAGCAACATTGTCATGATCAGTGGCATCATCACTAATCGCGACTTACTTCCAAAAACGTTGCGAAGGAGAAAGGAGCAGCGCTCGCCACGACTATCACGAAAGAACAACTTAGAAGAGCATTTCTCATCCATTGAGTCATGAAAATCAAGACATCATGTTGACTGTTAGTATAAGTGGGCTTGGTCAGGACACGTTGCTAAAAAGGGATAATGGCCAATAGTCACGACTATTAACAGTGGCAGCCAAAAGAGAAAATTACGCCCGAGAATATGTCCACCACGGAGACGAAGCAATGAGATCAGCTCCTGTGCAGGTGGCCAGACTGAGGGATAGTTACACAACAGACCGTGAAGGCATGATGAGAGACTTTCATCCAACAGCGGAATAATCGATGAGCGTCTCACCTCTTCTCGTCATGGAGCAGCTGCCGCAGCTTGTCCGCACTCGTCGCTTCCCGGGCGACAGTCCTCCTTCTGTTGCCGCTTCTTCTCCTCCAGTTTCACCTCCGCCTCCCGCTCCTCCACGCCCGCCAGAGCGCGAGCCGAGACGGAAGGTGCCGGGTCCACGGGTGGCAATTCCAGCCGGGCGGCAGCAAGGAGGGTGGACGAGCCGTGGACGAGCCGTGGACGAGTGGACCAAGCGGTCGGGAAAACGATCGAGGCACCCCGAACGGGAGCAAGCGGCGGCAATGGTTTGCGCGTGCGTCAACGGGTTGGTGCCCCGCCCACCCCAGCCGCCACAACCGGGAGAATTTGCACGACGGTAAATGTTGGGTCCAAAGGGAACGGCCGGGGCGTACGACGCACGCGCGCAAATATGCGCGTGTAAATGTATAACCACACAATGTGTACCATACATGTACACGCAGCGTCACAGATTTAGGGCAGGGAGATTCGAATTTTACGACCGCGTTGACGGAGTCAATTAAGCCGGGGTTTAATGTGACGCACGTCATGTTGCATTGCCATCGTATTGGCAAAGCAGTACATTGGGCACACGTTTATCGAACGTGCGCAATTTGCGGGCAGTGTGCGCATTTTTCCAGAAGCAAATAAATTTTACGTCAACGCAGCGAGAACGCGAAGTCGCAGACCAAGAGTGAGTTGCGTGCAGCGTGGAGCGCTCGTGCCGATGAGACAGACGCAGTGTTTGTCCGATGATGATGGTGAGAAAATAATCGAGCAGCTCCGGGGCAGTAGTACATCATTGGGTTTCGTTTCAGCGGGGTTTTGGTTTCCATTGAACGTATTTGGGTTTCGGTTTAATGAGTTTTTGTTTCGGGTCGTTTGGTTTTGGCGAAGGGGATTTTTGTTTTGCGAACACAGAACAAGGCGAGCGTGTGCATCGGGAACACGAGTGCGATCGTTACCCCGACCGTGCTCGTGGGGGGAGGGGGGGGTGAGGGCGGTAGTTGGGAGTCGAGCGAGCCCAGGTGAACGCAACTCGTGCACGCCGTAAGCCACCGATGGTTGGCAACGTGTTCCAATTCCCGTCCCCGCAGAGTCGGGTAAAATTCACAAACAATTCTCAATGTCATTTTACAAAACGTTTTACAAAGTGAGAAAATAAATTAATTAAAATTGCAACAGTTTCAACGGGTAATTAAAGGTTTGTTTTGCACGATAAAATAAACCAAAAATTGCACCAAATTATGACACATGGAGCAAATGTGCGCGTGTTGAGAGCGAGAACATGTTAACGCGGATTGCACGATTGTTAAATATTTGCAAACAGGGGCGAGGTTTCCATCGTCACATCAGAACAGGATTTACAACCGTTTCGGTGACATAAATTAGCGTAATTTGAAATGCAAAAAAAACGTAATGCCCAATTTCGATGTTGGTAATGTTGACGATTAACAAAAATACGATTCGTAATGAAATGTGGAAACAAGTCACATGTACATTTCAATGCGCGAGTGACAGTGGAAGTGACCGCGTTGGAATCAAAACATTCGGATGCAAGGTTTTAGATTGGTGAGTTGTGGTTAAAGAACATGGGTTAAAGTGACGTTAGTGCACAAAATTAGGAATGGTTTTAAGAATTGGTTGTACCAAAAATAAAATGTCACAATTGTTTTAAAATGGCAGAAAAAAAAGTCCGATTTTCATTCGGCAAGTAACACAACAACATTGATTGAGAACATTAAGTTGCATGCAAATGGTAACGTAATGATAAAACGAAGTATTTCAACATGATGGCCAATTAACGAGAAAGTGTGAAAATAAAAATTGAGAAAATGTTACAGGGGTGATAAAAGGTTTTAAAAGTTATTTTGTTTTATTTGTTAGATTATTTAATGTTCAAATTAGTAAAATAATTTAGCACAGTAACATGTATATATGGTAAGAGAAGGTAGAGTTGTAAACGTGATTTATAGTTTAAAAATATTCGATTAAAATATGTAGAAAGTTTTATGGTGTTAGGTGTAGCAGTAGAATAGGGAAGAGGTTTAACCCAAAAATATCAACAGTCACAGACCAATATCCAAAAACACACGCCAATAGACACACACACGACACATCACCATTCAAACATAACCCATTATTATAAACAATAACATAACCCAACACACACGTAACCCATAACACACCAATACCAATGGCAACAGGCAAACACACACAATACACTCAACCCCACACACCCCATTCGATATAAACAATGCACACCACCACTCAGCCACACAACCAAATGCACAGCACACAACCTCACACAAAGCAATGCAACACGTAAATTAACAGACACAGCAACAGGAACGTACAATATACACAACACACAATAAGCAACCTCAAACATCCACGCACACCCACCACAAAAGAAAAACCCTCGCGCACATCTCAACGACACGGGCAAACACACACACGGACACACAGATGGATATGACAATATGCACGACAACACACAAACCACATCCACAAAAAAACACAAGCACCCACACACACCAAAGTGTATTGCGATATATAACAACATACACTCCGAAAACCCCAAACACGCCAACACATACACAGGCAATAAAACACACATCCTCACACACAACCCAAGCAGACAACAGAAGCAACAAACGCACATTGACACACACGCAACACCCACACACATTTAAATCCCAAACAAGGACATAAGACGCCCAGTAGAAACGTAACAACATTTTTGGCACGCATCGGCAGCGCAGGTCACACATTAACACGGGCGTAACACGTTTTTGGGAGTAATTTATTCCGCGGTTTAGAGATATACACGCGAACGCGATTGTATTCGATCGGATTTCAGTTTAAAATGTATGGGGGAAAAACCAAAAACCATGATAAGTAAATAAATTAAATACAATACAGGACGGTACACGATAAATAAAATTGTGCAAATTTTAACGCACGCCATTATATAAATAAGGCCATCACAGTAAATATTGTAGACGATACAGCACACACAAATGAAAATGTAACGCACCAGGCATTACTCCGTGGAAGAGAGTGAGGTGTAGTGAATCGTGCATTACCAGCGTTACCAGTGTCACCGGCCAGGCAGGGGGTTCGAGTGCGGTGATGGTGGTGGTGAAGGAGGAGACAGGATGACGTCACCATCGCCATCGATTCAGGGTGCCCCGTGGTGGGCGAACCCCACAGGTGCACACGGCCACACGTACACACGCGCGCACGCACACACACACACACGTACAAAGACACATACACGAGCAGCACAAAACAACTTGTCAGTATTTTGATCTGGAGTTCAGTCGCAGGCAACAGCAGCTCACCACATGCAAAAAAAACCCGTAAATAAATCGAATCTCACTCGCGAAATTTTGCACCTCTATCGTGGACTTAAGAACAGACTCTAATCGAAGAGTTGATGCCGTGCTGCAATTAAAAACATAAATCTTCGCTTCCAACATCATCGCGGGGGTTAAACGTGAACTTTCCTCTGTCGCCCCAACAGACGCTGTCGCCTCGACAGACCTGGTTTTCACCTGAGGACAGCTGCTTGTTTATGTTTAATTTTTATTATTTTATTACTTCTCTTCTACGTGACTTTACCGAAAGAACCAAGAACATATGCACCGCATTCACCTGCAGCTTGGCTCTCACGGCCCTGAGGCCGTCGTGAGCCGGGCCCAGCTCCGGCACCAGCTCCAGCGCGCGCTGGTACAGTGACTCGGCGCTCAGCAGCTGCCCCTCGGCAAACACCCTAAGGAGGCGAGGAACGGGTGAGACACAGGGAGGGTGTACAACACAGACAGGCAGCAGTGCGCACAGAGACACTCGGGGTAACAGACCCCGAAGCACCGACGCGTTAGTGCTACTGTTGGGGGAGAGTGCTGCGAGGGAGAGCCGACCGGAGGAATGTGGAATTCAGGGTGGGCCGATGGCACGACCCACTGCCCCCGAAAAGCTTATTTGAGCATGGAAAATCATTAGCGGCCAAAACCGTTAATCATGGCACAGCTATACCGCCGTTGTATATGGGATTTTTTTTTATTGAAGTTTAAATTGAAGTTTTTTTAAATTGAAGTTAAGAGTACACACAAATTCAGCATGTCACAACTAGAGAACAAGATCTTCCATTTGATACAAACCCTATATTTGTTGATAACGCGTGGATGTGGAAGAATGAGAAGCTAAGATGTGTATAAAAAGACCACCAAACGAATAGAAAATTATCTCCCTGCAGGTGAAACTAAAAGCCACTACACGCACGGCCTCATTTGTTTCCGCAATACGGATGTTTACACCTCAAACTAACTCCCCATTTAAGGCCGATACAACCTAGAACCGGTTCAGATGTCACAGATGTTGGCTGTGAGCGGGAATCAAACTCCGTTTGTCGGGTTCGTAACGCAGTGCACTAACCACTGCACTCCCGCTCCTCAAAAAAAACACACATGCTCTCACACATTCTCACACACACACTCACACACAAGAACACACAGGCTCGCAACATTCACACACACACTCACTCACACACAGGCTCGCGTTCCCCTGTACTCACTGCTGCCCACGCTGCCAGAGCGTCTGTCCCAGGTACTTGCGCGCGTTTCGGTGCGTCGGAGAGGCCTCCAGCGCCGCCTCCAGGTCCTCCATGGCCTTGGTCAGGCTGCCCTTGCTGGCGAACCTGCAGAGAGGTGTCGGGGGGGGGGGGAAGCATGTGGGGAATAGAGGCGCTCCCAGGTTTACGCGCGGCTCAGAGTCATCGCAAGGTGTCCACGTCGGGTGCAGAGGGCGGGGGTTCACTCACAGCGCGCCGCGCGCCACCAGGGCCTCCACGTTGGTGGGGTCCATCTCGAGAGCGCGGTTGTACGCGTTCATCGCTTCCACCGGCTGCCCCGACTTGAAGTGATCAACGCCGCTCTTCACACTGGGAACGGGCAGCATACACGAGCACAAGCACGCACTCAAACATGCGCGCGTGCACGTACATCCATACGGATTTAACCTCGCACGCGAGAACGTACACGTGTGGACACAGTTACGCCAGCACACGCGTGAAATGCACAAGGAAGCAAACGCATGTGGCATACACTCGCGTGCGAATATGAACACACCTGCACACGTACAACGCGACATGAGATATGCCACAACAGTCACTGCATATATGATACTAGCTTTACGACCCGGCTTCGCCCGAGACTTGGATTCTTGTCTTGGGGGGGGATGCGTGACGTCAGCAGGGCACACTGCGTAATGCTTCCGCATGCGGGTGACATCACAGATGTGACGTCACCGCTCACTTGCCGTGCAAAGTTTCAAGTTTGTTGCATGTTGGGAAATATGCTAAACATTTCAAACAGACACACATTCACAAATTTCCCTTTTATACATATAGATGATGAGGACATGCCATAAGCAGTGACTGTTATATGCAGTGCACATGTTCTACATGACAGTTCCATAAGCATGCACAGGACAATATGTCCACACAACAAAATGCATGCACACACATGCATGTGAACAGACACGTGCACAAGAGAATACCTATGTGACTTTACCGAAAAAACCTAAGAGTATGAACATATGCAAGCTCACAAGCACGATAAGTATACACGAACACAAAACACACAAGCATACACACGTGAGCAGACTGCGCACAAACACACACGTTTTCCTGTGCGACCATATTCATCCCCGTGAACGCAAATTCCACATTCCCATGACAGAGACCTATCTATTCAGAGGATGACCACTGGCCGACAGCACGATGAGCTGAGTTGGAGGCACAACAGCGATTTAAAATTGAAGCGTTTTGATATCGTGTCAGAGCTTGACGGCCTTTACACTCAAACTCACCACTTCAGAGCCCATGCAGTCGACTGCTTCTGTCTCAGCACCGGCGCAAAATCCTCCGCCGAGAAGTCGGAGCTGCACAACGAAGCAAACAAAGAATTACGTCACAGTTCATTACACGACGGCGATGGTGGGTGTGGCGACAGGTTGTATAATGTGACTGTAAAGGCATCTAAATACAACCGCATCTCAAGAAGCTGCACCCATAGATAGCTGTGTTTGAGAGGTTAGGTTAGGAGTGGGATACCTTTTCCTTACCGAAGGTCAAATAGCACATTCAAATAATACTTTGGCAGGCCAGATATATTGTCATCCAATATAAATTTGAACAATAACGTGCATTTTAAAGAGCAACAAAAGTGACTGCCCCCGTTAATATTTTTTCACGCCGTGTTGCGAAGTCGAAAAAAATCCGCCTCTAGTAATTGATAAGTGTGACCGAGATGCTTTAGGCGACGTATAAATATACTTTGCGTGCCGTTTTAAAGAGGTAGTCCTCATGTGGCTGCGGGCCATGCGAGATTAAGTCGTGGGCCGAGTGTTCCCTACCCCTGCACTGGCCGTCCCGAGACACACAGCCTCGGCTCACCTCTGCAGCCCACGCAGTAGCGAGGGCGGGTGGCTCTCGCTGACGCCCAGGCGCGACATGAGGAACTCCACGCACGCCGGGTTGGAGAAGGCCACCGAGTTGCGCAGCGCATCTTCGTACGTCAGCGTGTCGTCCCCAGACACCGCCAGCACGCACCTGTGGCGCCAGCGTGCACGTCACACATGCGTGTGAGCAGGTACAACACACGCACACAAAGGCACGGTGGAGCCGATTCACCTCCAGCTACCTCAGAATGCGCGGTGCAAGGTGGCTTTTGCCTAACCATCGAACAGAAGACGGTCACTGCATCGCGCGCTTTCAGATGCGCTTCTGCGGCCGTCTGGAACGCTCTTCCTTCCGATATTAGGAAGGCACTGGAGCTATGCACTTTCAAATCTAGATTGAAAATAATTTCTTCAGAACTGCTTTTTCCATTTAGTTTTTTGTCCTTCCCCCGCACCTCCGATTAGCACGGTTGGCTACGTATAGTGCAAAACAAGTTCAACATACATACGTACAGCGGGAGCCAATCCATGTTAGTCTATAGAGTCCAGTGTTAGGACAGGGATTTAAAAACGTGGTAATGTGATACAGAATTAAATGTAGCGCTCTGTCCAATTTCCACTGCTATTCGTAGCAGTGCCTGAGCCCCTCCGACCCGTGGGCCCCAGTACAGTTACACGGCCTGCAGCTAGACCACTACGACGATTACCTGTAGTGCGGGGGCATCTGCTCGGCGTTGATGACGCCCAGTTTGACGTGGGCCACATGTTCGGGCAGGGCGGACGTCTGCACGGAGATGGTCAGTCTCTCCTGCTCCTCGTCCACGTCCTTCATCACCGCTGCAAAAAATGAACACAAAGATTCCCGTGCAGCCTTTCACAACACATCGAAGCAGGGAAACCTACGGCCCGTGGGCAGATCCAAACCACGACTTCATTTTATACGCCCCGTGTCCACATGAGGCCTACCAATTGAAAATGGCCCACTAACTATATTTGCAAGTATCTGTCATTGCAAACATATTAGCTTCTCCAATTGCATGTTAGAGGGAGAACATTTCCACAACTAACATGAGTGGCTAGTTATATGCAATCTAGTCCCAAGCAGCTACTGCCACCATTCCTTCACCAACCCCCACTGATCGGCGTGGTGAAGCATGGTCAAATAAAACCCCAGACTGAACTGTCGTGCGGAGTCCTGACAAAGGCCTGTACATTATTATCATCAGTATTGTACACAAGCCAAGCACCCTGCGTGAGTTGTGTGTGCTGGTACCTCTAATAAGGTCCCCGGGGTGGTAGTACGCAAACGGGTCCTGGTGGTAGCGGCCCTGTGTCGGGATCTCCCTCGCCGGACACAGAGCCTGGGAGAGAATCAACAATTTATCACAAAATCGTCATAATACGGAACATTAATCACCTCCATTCAGCACCTTAATTTATTACCGATCAAGTACTGATCAGTGGGTACCGTAGTATTGAATGGCGCGTTTGAAAATTGACACGTGAATTTTTGTTTCATTAATGTTATTTGCACTTATTTTTTATTTAAACAAAAAAATATGAATAACATTACAAGCTGTACCATGGGCTAAATCTGGTATTTATGGAAGTAACAGGATTTTGTGAAGAAATTGTATACACAAGTACACCATACCCCTTAAAGAAAACGAATGCAGTATTTCAAGAACACATTGTACCTTGTTTAATAAAACAAATGTGACAGGGCCCCTTCTTTTGGAACAAATTGTTCCTTCTTTTGGAATGCATTTGACTGTGCATCAAGCAAATGATTGTGTATTAAGTAGAGGAAGTCATTACAGCCGATGCCACTATACATCTCCGTAACTTAATTTCTTCTGCTAGATAATGCAACCATCATATGGTTTGACACTTCACCTCCCAAAGTTTGCTCTTACAATATCCCATCATCTTACCCTATCCTGCCACAAAATCCCAGAATCCTCAGCACACAGAAAATGTTTCTATCTTTTTTTTATCAACTTATGGCTGGAAATTAACCCTTTCCCATTCCGAGACATGTGCAAGTTACAGGGTGGGTCCGTTCACCACTGAATCTCAGACCGCGCAAACGGTTAGCGTTATTTTTATTCGGAGAGGCATAGCGCAGTTGTTTTAAAGACATTTTACTCACCGCAGAAAACTGTAGCGACACAATCGCACTCTATGATAGCTGTCGCCAAACTGTGCCAAACACCCTCCCACATGGGTTGGGGGGGGGGGAGCCTCGGTACTGATAAGTTATTTTAGAAGAAAACTCATGACGTACGCGTATAGCATCGGAATGGGAAACGGTTAAAACCATCGCTCGCGTACGTGCGATCCAGATCCGATAAGGGCAGGGCAGCTACGATGGCAGCAGTAGTGAGGGCAGCCTGGGGATAGCTCTGAGCATGGAGGAGGCAGCCAGTGAGGGCAGTCACCGTGATGTTGAGTTGCTCGATGTCACGTGTCTTTCCGCAGTCGAAGCACACAAGGTTCACGAAAAAGCCAAACTCTTTGACGGCGGTGACGCGGCCGATGAGCAGGTCCTGCGGCTCCACGTCGGAGAAGAACTGGGCGCGCGCCACCCCGCTCCGCACGCACATCAGCTGCTCCAGCGGCGGCGGCACCGCCACATACTCTGCACACGGAAATGTGCAAGTCGGTCGAAGATTAGGCACGTGCCGTGACACGTCGATAAAAATAATACTAACTCCGTAGGTTTTTGCAGTTGTGCTGTTCAGTGTGAGTGTAAGAATCTATTCACATTAACTCTCAATATTGTTTTGGGTTGTATCACGTGTCGTTCAACATGTCCAACACTTCCCTCCACTAGCTGGAAGGTTGTGGAGCTTAATGTCGCACATCATGCCAAACAACCCGCAGTGCAATGCGAAAAAACGCATGTTCCCAGCACTTGTAGCAAAATGCCTGACATCAGGCAAAACTCAATTTTTTATAAAACCCAGGGTCCCATTACCCTGTTGCAATGCCATTGCCTATACTGGAAACTGATTTGCCCTTGGTAATGATACGATGACATGTGCATGCACAGTACGACTATGGTTCGTGTTGTGTTGAGAAATGGTTCAAAGTGAAACGGCTGCGGTCCTGTTGTGTTGAGGGTGATTCGCTCAATTAGTGCACAGACGGATGACAGCCTGGTCGTACCTCTCCTCTCATCCTGGCGCGTAAGACCGCTCCCTTCGCGGGACTTCCACCCTTTGGCGAAGAGCAGGTCGGCTTTCTTAGCTATGAAGTGCTGAATGCGGAGGCTCAGGGAGTCCGGAGGGGAACTCAGTCTGATGGACAAGTACAAACACACAAGATAAGACAAAGATCCCCCATCTAGCAAGCAAAGACTGTTGCTGTTAGCGAGCAACTACAAAGGTTGGCATGGCACACAAGGGGATGGTGTGGGCAGCATCATCCACGCCTGGCGGACTTTGGCTCCCCAGTGGGTGAGTGACAGGGGAGTGGGTGGGCAGGTACGTGGGCAGACAGGTTAATGGATAGGTGTGTAGTGGAAGAGCGGGTGGGTGTGTAGTGGGCGGGTGAGTTGGTGTGTTGTTGGAAAGGTTAGTGGTTGAGTAGGTGAGTGGATGGACGGGTAAGTGGGTAGACAGGCAGATGGATGGTAGCAGTAGGAGATTTGGGGCTGGATATACAGGTAAACAGGCAGGCAGGTAGCTGGAATGGTGAGTAGATAGACAAACAGGTAAGTGGTTGGGTGTGTAGGCAGGGACAGGCAGACCAACAAGAGAGGTGGGTGAATGGGTGTGGGGGGCATTTAAACAGGCAAACGGTGGAGTGGACAGTCAAACGGGAAGTAGGGCGAGTGGGTGAGTGACTGAGTTGGTAGGTAGTCATTCAGAATCAAAATGTTTATTTAGACTAGAGAAGGAATCTGATGAGGTATGAAGCTCTTATTCACAGATGCCCAGTAGGGGTCGGGTCAGCAACTTACAAAACCTATTAAAAACGATAGGAGTGTGTAAATTATAGAAAAGGTAAGCAAGTCACGGAAAATAAATTACTTGCGTAGGTACATTAATTCCTTCCGATTTATCGACACTAAACGCAGGCTTGGGGCAAGGCAGCAAAACAACAACAGCAAAAACAGTCCCAGACAACAAATCCCCTCAATAAAATTGCACATTAAAATGTCAAACTATCGATAGACGGGGCAGACAGGCACGTGGAAGCTCACCGGGCCTCGGGGGCAGTGATCGCAGCGACATCCAGGTTCTCATCCTGCTCCGCCTGGAGCATCGCGAGCAGCGTGGGACCATGGTGCTCCACGCAGCGCTGCAGCTGCGCCTGGTCCATGATGACTACCACGGCTGACCCAAGGAAGACAAAGACCATGTCCGTGTAGCCTTAGGTGACATCCATTTAGTACGTACGCATGGAGGGGGGCGGAGGGGGGCTGGGGGGGTTAACTCAAATGCGTAAAATTGCGTATGGGGGAGTCTACTGACAATGTACGCATAGGAAACGGGGGGGAGGGGAGTGAAGCCTCGATAATAATTTGTCTACATTGGCCTTCAAATGAGTTAGATAGTCCGGCGGTGGACTGTTTGCTTAAACACGTGAATATTATTAATCCTTGATCGTTTCTGTGTGGATTAAATATCGGCCGTTCTATAGGATTCGGGGAGGGGGGGTGTAAAAAGTACGCGTGCGTACAGGGAGGGGTCAGGTTTGACAGATTTTTGCGTACCTACTAAATGGATGCCCCCTTAACAGACGTTTGAGGGCAAGTGCTGTTCGTGAGTAGCACCTACGAAGTTCATAATAAAGTTTTTGGGTTAGATCGCGTTATTTATAAATGTGTCGTAACCCTCCACCACCCGACACGGCCAATCAGCAAAAAAGTGTCACGTTGACAAAAGACAAATAGTGCACTACTTTAGCCCACCGGTGTGTTGAAGAGTGAAACCACAACATTTACAATTTTTGAGTTGTACGACGTTTCGCTGGTAATTGCATCCAGCATCATCGGGCGAATTGCCGGTGGGCTAAAGTAGTGAACTATTTGTCTTTTGTCAACGTGACACTTTCTTACTGATTGGCCGTATCGGGTGGTGGAGGGTTACGACACATTTATAAATAACGCGATCCAACCCAAAAACTTTACTATGAATAATATTGGTCGCGAAAGCCTACGTGCTAAACTGAGCACCTACGAAGGCAGGCAACGGGCATACGAAGGGGGGGGGGTGGCTTTCCACGCTGCAGGAAGAGATGGGAAACACGTGCTGTTCAGTGTAAAAACTAACGTGAACATCATTGTCTTCACGTATTTCGCCTGGATAAATCCCTTCCGATGGAACATCTCGTTTGCGCGGGTGTCCAAAGGGGTGTGAATTCACACGTGCTCAGTAAACGATGGCGCGTATACAAACGTTTGGCAAGTACAAAACGTTTGTATACGTGTCGTAATTTACACGATCTAAACCCCCAAAAAACCCTGTATTGTGAGTGAATATCACACCTAGGCAAACACATCCACTGTTTAATGTAGTGCAGGTGTGCTTCAATTAAAGATGTAATTAAGGTCAGACTTGCGGCTGATTTAATGCGTCTGAGAGACCGATAAGTCAATCCACTGCTGGATGAAGGCCTCCCCCAAGTCTGCAAAAAAAAAACATTTCTTTAGAATTGCTTTTGCGTTTAGTTTGCTGTCCGATTAACGCGGTTGGCTACGTACGGTGCGAAAGAAGTTCAACATCTAGTAAAACAAAGATCCCCCTCTCTCGTGTAGCCTTAACAGGCTGCTGGGGCAAGTGCTGTTAGCGAGTAGCACCTATTTAGGCCAGAAAGTCACACAAAGGGGTCACCCCCACGCCCGGCCGCCTTTGTCTCCCCAGTGGCGATGCTAACACACCTCAACCAGGCACCCATTTGAGGCCGAGTCGACCTAGGGGAAGACCTCACGACCGTGTTCAGACAATGATCGTCACGTTTGGCGGTGTTGGTGGCCGCTCCCCCCACGTACATACGGTAACATACACACGTGGGCGGGGGGGGGGGGTGTTTAACCATACTTCACCACGCTGGTCAATGGCGCGTTGTGGGAGTGGGGCTTAGCAAAGGCCCCGGTTCAGAACGTCAGATATGATCACTCGCCACAGCTGCGAGCCGTGGCCTGGAATAAAACTCGTGTTTATCGGCACTAAACTAAGGAGTTATCGAGGTTAATTTCCTCAAGTTTCGATGTCCGGGGCCTGTAATTGTCACGAAACCATCTCCCGCCATGTTAGAGACACCACGACTGCGGTACAGTTGCCCCCCCTCAAGACGTGTCACACACAACACGCAGCTGTCGTGTACACATTTACAAATTAAACATTTAAATGGTTTTGCTGTTGTAAAACCCCACTTGGGGGGGGGGGGGCGGTGTTGTAATTCTAACACGGGAGGGCCTTAACACGGAGTCCAGACTTAAGTCTGGCAAATAAACAAACACCGCAGTTTATAATAAATGTTAAAGACGTTTTACCTCAAGCGTGCGATTGGTAATGATGCGACTTGGAGTTATCAAGGCGGCAACCTTTCGTTGTTGCTTCAGACAAACCGCGCGACTACGACCGATGCCATCGGTGATTTGAGCGCAACGTGGCCCAGCGGAGCCTCCTGCGTCGACCCGGAATCCCGGCGTGCCCCGCGACCGGTGCAGCCCTCGACTTCCCCTTCACGTGGTGGGGGTGGTGGTGGGGGTGGTGGTGGTGGTGGGGGGTGGGGTGGTGGGGGGGTGGGGTGGTGGGGGGTGGGGTGTGGTGGGGGTGGGGGGTGGTGGTGGATGGGGGTGGTGGGGTGGGGGGTGGTGGGGGGGGTGGGGGGTGGTGGTGGTGGGGGGGTGGTGGATGGGGGGTGTGGGGGGTGGGGTGAGTGAGGGTGGGGGGTGGTGGTGGATGGAGGTGGTGGGGGGGGTGGTGGTGGGGTGGTGGTGGATGGGGGGTGAGTGAGGGTGGGGGGTGGTGGTGGATGGGGGTGGTGGGGGGTGGCGGGGTGGTGAAGGGTGGAGGGTGGTGGGGTGGGGGGTGGTGGTGGGGTGGGGGGTGGGGGTGGGGGTGGTGGTGGGGTGGGGGGTGGGGGGTGGGGGTGGTGGGGTGGTGGTGGTGGGGGGTGTCGGGGGTGGGGTGAGTGAGGGTGGGGGGGTGGTGGGGGGGTGGTGGTGGGTGGGGTTGGGGGTGGTGGGGGGTGGTGGTGGTGGGTGGGGGGTGGTGGGGGGTGGTGGGGTGGGAGGTGGTGGGCGGTGCGGGTGGGGGGTGGTGGTGGTGGGGGGTGGTGGTGGGGGGTGGTGGTGGGGGTTGGTGGGGGGTGGTGGGGGGTGGTGGGCGGTGCGGGTGGGGGGTGCTGGTGGTGGTGGTGGGGGGTGGTGGGGGTGTGTGTTGGGGGTGGTGGTGGGGGGTGGTGGGGGGTGGTGGGCGGTGCGGGTGGGGGGTGCTGGTGGTGGTGGTGGGGGGTGGTGGTGGGGGGTGGTGGTGAATGGGGGTGGTGGTGGTGGGGGGTGGTGGTGGGGGGTGGTGGGGGGGTGGTGGTGGGGTGGTCGTGGGGGGTGGTGGGGGGTGGTGGTGGGAGGTGGTGGTGGGAGGTGGTGGTGGGGGGTGGTGGGCGGTGCGGGTGGGGGAGTGGTGGGGGGTGGGGAGTGGTGGTGGGGGGGGTGGTGGTGGGGTGGTCGTGGGGGGGTGGTGGGGGGTGGTGGTGGGGGGGTGTGTTGGGGGTGGTGGGGGGTGGTGGTGGGGCAAGGTGCATATAACGCAGTACTGTCAACCCACGTGTTCTTGTACAGGTCCACACGGCCGTTTCAACACGGGCAAAAATGTGCTTGTCGATTTGTGTTGGGACTTTGTAGGATGAAAGTTGAGATTTATAAGGGCACGAGGTGACCAATGAGGTCTGAATTGGTCTGCAATAAGGCAGGCATTGATAAGGGGTTGACAGTAGGGCTGATTAATGGATTTCAAATCGAAATCGCAATTTAAAACAATGCGATTAGCAAATCGCAAAGGCTGCGATTTTTTGCGATTTGAAAAGTCATGTTACTTTATTATTGGAATTGTTTAATTTATTTAACTTAACAATTGTTCGATGTTTGATTGTTCTATTTCAATTTTTTTATTTTGTTTTATTTTTCTACCTACGTGACATTACCGAAATAACCAAAGAGTATACGGTATTCATCTTCTTGGTTCTTTCGGTAAAGTCACGTAGAAGGGAAATAATACAATAATAAAAATAATAAAGTAGCTTACTTTTATTATTTCCCTTCTACGTGACTTTACCGAAAGAACCAAGAAGATGAATCCTTGCAGTCACGAAAGCTTTAAATCGAAAAAAGTATACGGTATCTTTCCCAAAAAAGGGGGTTGGCCCGAGTGCAGAACTACTTGAGCAATTCTATAAATTGCACAATCAAAAGGTTCGTCTCAACTCCAAATCCACAGGGGCAGTTAAGACTATGAAGCATCGTAAAGTTGGGAGCGAACTTACGCGTGGTCGGAACCACTCGCTTTTAATTCAAATGTAAAAAAAAAATAACCCGTAAAAACAAAGTTTTTCACTATAAATCCTTTATATGCGTGGCATCGGTTTTATTGTATTATTCATTTCTGTTTTTCTTGAGTAAGAGTTTTATTTTTATCACATTGGTATTTTAAATAAAATATGAAAAAAAAATTTCTAAAAATTTAATATGAAAAAAAAATTTCCCTAAAAAGTGGAACATTTTGGAACATTTTTTTCACGAAAATAAATTGTCACGCACAACGAGTCTGTGTGCAAAATGTCAGCTCGATTGGATCACGGGAAGTGGGTTAAAAAACAACCAAAAGATTTGCACGGTCGTAAGCGCGCAAGCAAGCAAGCAAGTGAACTTAATATAAAGGATTAAAAAAATTAACCCGTAAAAACTAAGTTTTTCACTATAAATCCTTTATATGCGTGGCGCCTAGAGTCCTCTCGTCCTCTGGCTTGAGATGGCTGCCACCTATGGGTCAGATGATTGTCTGCAGTATTAAGCAATTGGTAATTAAATATTTAATTTGTTTTCCCTAAACAGTGTAAAATTTTGGAAAATAATTTTCACGAACATTAATTGTCTCGCACAACGAGTCTGTGTGCAAAATGTCAGCTCGATTGGATCACGGGAAGTGGGTTAAAAAACGACCGAAAGATTTGCAAGGTCGTAAGCAAGCAAGCAAGCACGCAAGCAAGCGAACTTAATATAAAGGATTTAATAAAAAATAAAGTGTCAATGATGGTTAATCGCTTTACTTTTCCTTCTAGGACGATTAAACGCAACGGGCAGCCTGTAGAGCCACAAGCTGAGTAAATAGGCGGCAGCACAGCAAGTAGGTCGGTGACCTCTGGGTGTGGATTGCGTGATACATCCCCTCGATATAATATATCGACAACATAAATTACAACGAACTGTATTGCAATATACATAACTATCCTCCAATGCCTATGCTCCCCACGCTTCACCATCACTAACCAGCATGGTTAACTAGCCTCCCACGATTCACAACACCTTTAGAGATGGGGGGGGGGGGGGGGCTTCATCCAGCAGTGGATTGACAAAAAGGGCTGTGCACGTGTACATCAGTTTCAGTTTCATTTATTTGGTAAAGCCCTGTGAGCCATTCGGCTCTTGAATCGGGTGCAACTTTCGTGTACGTGGTTGGGGGGGGGGATATACACAGCACGTTATACAAACCGGCTCCAAATCTGGCCAAACCTTCCGAGATCCGACATCAAATAATGTCCACGTGCTATGAAGACGGGCCATGTTTTATTGTTGCCCGCTACATAACTTTCATTTTAAGGATCGGTTGTTCATCGACGAGTGTTGAGAGTTCGTTGTTAAAATCGGCGCGACGTTGTCTGCAGCCGCTGGGAGGCGCTACATTCGACCCAACAACATTTTTAAAAATCTTTTTTTGAATCGAATCCCGCGGGGACGTTGGGTCGCAGCTTTAACCGAAACAGCCTCGGCGTGACGTCACCCTCCCAACGCCTCTTTTTCCCCAGTGACGTCACCGCGCATTCCCGCTGCAATGTGACGCCACCACGCCGTTCCGTGACGTCACCACGCCGCGCGCGGGTCCGACGGTGACGTCACCACGCTACCCTCGCGAAAATCCCGACGCGCTTCCCCCCCGCCCCGCCTACGCTTACCGCGGCGCGGTGACGTCACCACGCACACGCGAACGTCGCGATTCGACGAAATGACGTCATCGCGCCCCGTCCCTCGCGTGCGTCGTGACGTCACGACGCACGGCCTGCCTGCCTCTCCTCCCCCTCCCGTGTTCGCCCGCCATCTTAGGCCTGGCCCGCATTCCGCCATTATTGCCGCCTTTCCCCTTGGGCCGCGAAGCCCGAGTCAAGAGCGGGAAAAAAATCGGCGCTTCTCACCCCCAGGTAAGGCGCCTCTCGCTCGCTCCGCGTCGCCGCGGCCGCTCGGAATCCCAGGCGCGGGTGCCGCGGGGCCGCGCGAGCGGGGAAGTCGGGAGCCCCGTCGCGACGCGCGCGACACAAAAAAGCCTGAGGCGCCTTCCTCCCGCCGCCGCCGCCTCCGCCCGCCTCGCTCGGCCTCTCGCCCGCCTCGCTCACCACTCGCCGAGCGCGCGGGGAGACGACGAGAATTACACGAGAAGGGGAGATAGCGAAGGTGGCGGTCGTTGAAAAGAGCGGAACGTGTGGCTCTAAGGGTTTGAGCGGGAGCGAGGCGGCCCTGGGGGGGGGGGAGGCTGCGCGTGGCCCTCGGCCGCCTTCCACCGCCCGCGGCGGCGGCAGGGCCCGAGCTGGGCCCGAGCAGGCCTCGGCTCGCCTAGACAACCCTGCGGCACAGGCCGAGGCCGTGACGGCAGAGTGGGTGGGTGGGGGGGGGGTGTGCGAGTGAGGGTGGTTTTTGGTGTGCGTGAGGAGTGCATTGAGATGATAGCAAGTGGGGTGGGGTGTGCATGAGATTTGGTGAGTGTGTGAATGAGTTGATAGATTGCGTGGGGGAGGTGTGTGCGGTTGTGGTTGTGTTTTAGAAAAAGTGTGTGTGTGTGTGTACAAGTGTATGTAAATATGTTGGTGTGTGTGGGTGTTCGGTACGAGATGTTAGGGGTGTGCTAGTGTGGTGGTTAGTGAGAGTGTGCAAGTACGTGTGTGAGTATGCGAGTACGTGAGAGTATGCGAGTACGTAGAGTATGCAAGTACGTGAGAGTATGCGAGTAAGTGTGAGAGTGCAAGTAGTGGGTGAGAGTGCGTGTCGATATGCTAGTGTGTACAGTGTGTCAGTATGAGTGTGCGTGAGTGAGTGCACAAGACAGTACGACGTGTAAATCTTTGTCAGTGTATATCTACCTATGAGTGTATTTAGGTAATATTCCTGCCTTTGTGTAATCACATATAACTAAAACGAAACTATTTTTTTATTTTACCAGATAAAGCCCATTGACATATATAGCTATTTTTCAAAAGCCTACCTGGCCCACATGATAGGTCAACGAAATGACTTACCAAGTGGAAATTTATAGCAACCATCTAGTACTATAGATGCATGTTTATGTATGTTCGCGCGCCAGTTTGTGTGTGTCATGCTCCCACCGCCTTGCCCCCCCCCCGTGTGCCCTGTCCCCCACCACCACTCCCCAGCATTTCACCAAGCCCTACCCCCTTGATACCCCACTCCCACCAATCCTCCCCAGTTCTTTCTCGTGTGGTGCTCATGCCTCACTCAATAAGCCTACGGCAACCGCGTATTTCATTGTTGGGCTGAGGCTGAAGACGTGGTTTTGCATTTGCTATCGCGTGAGTGCGTGCGCCTCCGTGTAGCCAAAATCCGGGGCTTAGTAACCTCCAGAGCAGAGACCACAATAGACGGGGCGGGGGGTCCTTTGCATAATGAAAACGATACGAATTATTTTAAGTGTTTTTATGCTCACATGAGCACCGAGGCCGTGCTCATCACCCGTTTATAACAATAATAGAGTTCCGGGTATTTGGCCATAAGCATGACACTGAATAGGACAACATTGTTACGCAATAGATTTGCTCAATTTTCGTGTAGTGGTTAATGTTTCATTTATTGCTACAGCTCCCTGGCAATTTCTCCAGAGAATTGCAAAACATGCTGTCAGCTTTCATTGACTTTAAAGTTCTGCTGACATACACTCACAAGTGTGCCTTTGTGTGCTACTTTTATCAGACAAAAAAAGCTGTAATTTGACATTTAGTTTAACAATCTTTGAAAAAGTGGAAAGCATTTTAGTAATTCAGTAACCTGCCAGTATTTTTTTCTCTCTCCAGACTTTGCCACGAGATGGCAGGTGTATCATGCGATCAAAAATGATAGCACCTTTGCACAACTGCAAATCAAAAGAACAGTAAGCTGTTATTTGTTTTTATTTGAGGCCCCAGATGGTGTAAATACATTTGACATATATTGAAATGTTTGACGGCGGAATGTTTATGAAAGCTTGGATAGGATGTTGTGGAACAGATGGTGCACAACCCAGACCTAGCCGATTTGTAAATCCATCTGTGTGAGCCTCAAAGCTCTGCTTGGAAGGTGGTTTGACAGTCATGAGACTGAGAGCATTGGTCAAATCATTGTTTAAAAACCAACCAAAAGACTACGGCTTGCATCAGAAAGCATGGGGGGGGGGGGGGGAGAATATTTGATCAGAGTGACTGCGTAGCAATTGTCTGCTATGTCAATACTGTAACATGATTTCAAAAAATATAACTTATTGAATAAACTCATTTAACATTGTATTTGTAACAGCATTCCTTCAGGTATTTATCTAAAAATAGAAATAATAATGGGATTTCATTTAAAAGTTGGTAATATTGAAGACAGTATAACATGTTTTATAAGCATATATACAATTTATAATTATATGTAATGCAAATTTAATGTTATAAAACATAAAATAATAGCTGTTGTGAACTTTTTGTTGTTGCTAAAGATTATATAAAAACACCACATTTAATTTAAAATGCAAAGGATTGCTTTGCAACACGCCAGTTAATTTATTAACTATTTTTCAAACGTCTCTGTCACAGGCATTTTTGTTGCGGACACCCGTGGGTTACAGGGTCTTTCCTTTGAGGACCCCGGCGTAATGTCACAGGCTGTGGATGATATTACCCACAAGACATTGCTTTTGGAAGTTCCGGCCGAGATCATCCAAAGCGATGTCCCCGAGTGCGACAAACCGGACGACGTGTTGCTTGAGTCTGAGCTGGGTGGCGTCCCGAGCGCCAGGTCAGCCGAGGTGGGCACTGGTGGCAGCCCCACGCCCGGGGCCCTGGCACCGCCGGCTTCGGAACAAACGGACGATCCCATGATGGCGGCGGCGGCGACGACAATGGAACCACCGTGCGACATCGCTCTGGAACATTCTGGTGTTGGTGCCGCCCTGCCCGAGAGCCTCGTGGACGAGGGGGTGGTTCACGAGGGGATGTTGGACGTGGGTGTGGTACACGAGGATGCGGGGGACGAGGGTGCGGTGAACGAGGGTGTGGTGAACGAGGGTGAGGTGGTAGAGAGTGAGGTGGACATGGGGGCGGTGAACGAGGGTGAGGTGGACATTGGTGTGATGCACGAGGGTGCGGTGGACATGGGGGCGGTGAACGAGGGTGAGGTGGACGAGGGTGGGGTGGACGAAGGTGCGGTGGACATGGGTGTGGTGGACGAGGGTGAGGTGGTAGAGAGTGTGGTGGACGAGGGTGTGGTGGACGAGTGTGTGGTGGACGAGGGTGTGATGCACGAGGGTGCGGTGGACATGGGGGCGGTGAACGAGGATGCGGTGAACGAGGGTGCGGTGAACGAGGGTGAGGTGGTAGAGAGTGCGGTGGACGTGGGTGAGGTGGACGAGGGTGTGGTGGACGAGAGTGCGGTGGACGAGAGTGCGGTAGACGAGGGTGTGGTGCATGAGGATGCGGTGAACGAGGGTGAGGTGGACGAGGGTGGGGTGGACGAGGAGTTGGTGCACGAGGAGGTGGTGCACGGGGTGGTGCACGAAGAGGTGGTGGATGAAGAAGTAGATGCCACGGAGACGGTGGAGTTGGAGGTGACAGTGGAGGAGGCGGTGCCGCTCGGAGGCGACACGGTGGACGTGGAGACGGAGCAGATCGTGTCGGATGTGACGATCACCGTGGAGAGCTCGGACATGGTGGTGGAGGTCGGCGATGACCATGAGCTCTTGGCACAGGACGATGTCATAGACACCATTGGCACCATCGAGCAGGAGGAGGTGGATGAGGAGTCTGTGTGCACAGACATGGGGAACATGGTGCAGATGGTCGTGGAGGAGGTGGGATCGGCAGGGAGCAGCGGTGTCGTGGACGAAGTAGTGGCTGTTGGGAGTGTGACAACGCCCCAATTCTTTCGTAAAAATAATTAATTTTCACGAAAAGTGGCCGGTTGGCCCAGATGTCAGTGTGGAAAGTGATGCTCCCTGCTGCGTGGTTTAGAAGTCACTTGAACAGATCTCAAAGGTAACTCTGTGGAATCCACTTGCTTGGGCTGTTATCTCTCAAAGGTTGCACTTTTTTAAAAGTTCAGAATAGATCATTCATCTCATGACATGACACTTGTAACACGGATGGCATGACAATGTGGGGGGGGGAAGATAAAAAAAAGATTATCCTCCCTATATATGCATCCAGTCGAATTGCGCGTGTGACATCTGATTCGTTTTAATATGTGCGTATGGTATATTTTATTAGCTAACCCCTATAGCCGTGAGAGGTTCTACGGTGCATCACCGTGTGAACAAACATAGTTGATCATCGAATTGTGACCCCAAATCATACAAATTCATCAAATCATAAGGGGAGAAAATTGTCACTGGTTTGATAGCAATATAATCTGTAGTCACAAAGCATATTAATGCTAACCCATGTTTGAACACTATAAGACATGGAGATAAGTGCATCAACAGAGTAAAAGAAGAGACATAAGTGGCGCCCCCACGGTCATTGCAATTTGGGAATAAATGCTGATGGTGACAGAGACGACAAATAAAGACACTTCATAGAGAGATAGAGACAGTCAAAGGCAGAAGAATTTAGGAAAGTCTTGAACCTGGGTTTGAACACGGCAAGTGTCTACAGTCAAAACATTCGAAGCCGGACTCGTCCGGTGGAGAACTTTTCTGGTTATGTGGCATGCCAGGAATGCTGCAAAGAAATAGATAATATATACTTTCAATAACATTTTTATATAATTAACACCTGACACATGCAATTAATCCTTCATAACAATTATTAGAATTGAGTGTGGAAAGTTTAATAACACTGAATAAAATCACTGCTGTACAGTTTAATCTGAGTCATGAAGGAGAAGTGCAAGCCTGAATTTCACTGAATGTCAAAGGTTGATTTGGATTTTCTGATGGGCTTTTAATAATTATTAATCTCGTTTATTTTTTAATAAATTTAAGAAAAGAGAGCACGCTGCCAGAGCATGTGGATCACTGAGGCAGTTAAGGGTACAGGTTAACCGAATTTCACGTAGTATCTAGCTTTATAATTGGTTGAAATTGTTTCAGTGGTCAAGGATAGCATCTTATAGTTCCATAGTGCTGACAAGCGCATTTGAATTCTCTGCACATGAACTTGACCACGATGTAGACTTATGCAGACAATTTCACTGCAGAAGGCCTCATCCTACCGCGTGCAGCTTAATGCACGAGCAGTGTTCCAGTTGTAATTTATTTTTGGTTATATTGCTATTTTATTTACTAATATCTTTTCAGGCAGCCTTTCTGGCTCAAATTATGGCTTGCTGAAGTCCATATTTGAGAGATTTTAGTCGAGTGTGGAAAACCAGAGTAAGGAATTCTAAACAGGGAAGGATTGCCATTCCATCAAGTGAAATTAAATTATTGTTTTGTCACTGGAGGGGAGTAGAGTGGACGATAGAGATGGACAGGGGTTAGTCCACAGAGGATCTGAAAAACTATGAGGGCAATGTTGGAGGCCATTGAAGGATTGGAGTTTTGCAGTGATGCGGATTGCCGTTATGAACATGCATGGTGCCTGAACGCCAATCTCCCTAACTCGGAAGATTAAAAAAAGCTCTATGTTGGCAAGTGACGGACCGGCCTCGTGTGGTTGTGTGCCGTGAATCTCCACAGTCTTCGGGGCTGGTGGCGGTGACATCGCAACCACTGGCTGAGATGGAGTTGGCGGTGGTGGAGGAGCCGACACCTGTGCTGCTGCCCATGGCCCCCGCACCGCCGGTGGTGGCGAGCGAGGATGCGGTGAGGGTTCGCGCCGTGTCCAGCGCCGCGGGTTGCAGCGACTCAGAGCACGGCGTGAGTCTCGTGCCGGTTTCTGCTGCTGAGGAGGAGGAGACCACCACCGTGGAGATGGTGGAGGTGGGCGTGGAGGAGGATGAGGAGGAGGTGATGCTATCAACCGAGGAGGTTCAGGCCCACGAGACAGCGCTCCATATCGACCTCGCCGATGATGAGCAGGTGAAGTGGTTGCATTGCGAGGTCAAGCGGTTGGTGGGCCATTCATTCTTGAGGAGGCTGGGTGCCTCATAGGGCATAACACTAAGCCGTTTATGCTGAGAAACCTGGATTCTAATCAAGGTTTAAGCCATCTGTGATTAAACCGGGTTAAATGTAGTGAGTTTATGGGCTCAATCTGGTCACCAGTGCATAAACAACACAATCACAGAAAATGTGGCTTTGCAGTTAGTCTGGGTATATACTCTTGAGAATTTTGAATATTACTTGGGCTGTCTTGCGGTGAACAATGCTCTCATGATGAGTTGGTGCCGAAATACTGTCAACCAGGTCACTAGAAGAGATTTCGGAGGTATCTCAGTTTTTTCCATGCGCGACTTCAACTCAGTACAATTTAAGGACTGGTTTATTCCCGAACAACTGCCTCGATTCAAACCCAGGATCTCAGCAGTGTCCCGTCAGCACGTTGATCTCTCAGCCACGTTGTTACATATCTAACGCCCCACCTTGAACTTCTACTCATCACCACGGGGTCCCCCTCTCCCCAAACCCGCCCCGCCACCCTGCAGATGATGGAGGTCTCTGTACACGAAGTGGCTCTGGGTCCACAGGAGGTTGAGGAGGAGGAGATCGACAGTGGGGTTGCAACCCAGGAAGTGGTCCTTACGGCACAGGAAGTGATGTCGGAAGAAGTGCTGCCAGAGATCCAGGTGTCAGAAGCTGACCTGGAGGTCCCAGCGTCACGTGCATCCACCACGGCGCAGGTGAACACCGCCATCCGCATGGTGTGATTAGGACTGGCGTATAAAGGCGAAGTTGCAGGCCTGTTATTTTCATGGTTCTCAACTAAAGGCAACTTCCACAGAGCCTCCATAATAGAATCCACTTTTTTCGTCTCTATATATAAGGAATGAAACAGGTGGACTTCACAAATTTGGCTGTCGCCTGATGAAGCTAGTTGTAATTACCGGCGAAACATCGTACTAAGATTGTAAATGTTGTGGCTTGGCTCTCCAACACACCAGTGTGCTGTACTAGTGACAAATTGGCATGTTCTGTTTACGTGACAACCCTTACTAGTTGGCTGTGCCTGGCGGTGGCGCGTTTAACGACATATATTTACGCGATGTAACCCAAAAAACCTCTTATGGATGATACTGGTCACGAAAGCCTACGTGTTAAACTTCCACAGAGCCTGTCTCGAGGCTATTTTGGCCTAGACTTCCACACTGATCAGGCATCATGGAATCAATGGGAGTACCCACACTTCACCCCACCACTTGTGACCTGCCGATAAAATATCTGTGGTGTAGCTATTTATACTGCTTGTTGGGTGGGCAGAAGCAAGAGGATTTAAGGAAATTGTGCATTTGTATCAACTGCAGCTCCCAGTTACTCTGCTATACACTCAGCCAGATAAGATGCCTGCAGGCTGTTCAGCTGGTCAGCTATGCTGCCAGCCAGTTGTCTGACCATACAGCTATAAATGGCCCATAGGTTCCCCACTCTTGCTTTAACCCCATTGCCTCCCTTACCATTTCTGCATCCTGCGTGCCGCATCGCTCATGACTGACACCATGCCGTGTAAACACGTGTGATCCCATGTACGTGGCGTCGTGTTGACTACAGAGCTGCTGCTACACAGTGACAGTGGCAGACGCAGAGGGGATGGGCCACTCCGTGAAGCTGTCGAGCCAGCCGATGGACGAGCAGCCGAGCACAGCACTAAGTGAGCGGCCGTCAGCCACCTCCACAATCGACTCGGCGCTGACGCCCGCTGCCGGGCTGCTGCTGCCCACGGAGATCTTCCAGCACTGAGGAGAACGTGGGTGAGTAGAGGGGCATGCGCACACCAGCAACATTGACTTGTTTGTTGTTTCCAAGCCTAGACCTTGCGATTGTATTGCGACATCTAAATAGTGTGAGTGGATATATTGTGTACCCCATAAAAAGGGTTATTTTTGGGTGATCGGTTGACCGTAGACATTTTTTTAAGAAATACAAATTTTTTTGCTGCTGAGGTTCAAAAACTGGAGAGTATGCAAAGCAGTGTAAAACTCTTTGCATCTCCGTGCTGTGCAGAATCGTCACACGTGCGTGATTGGCCGCAGATGCGCAGTGGAGCAAAATACATTGTTGTGCTGTACTTCTATGTTCCCGTGTGTATGCCTTCACCATCTGGTACTGACCAGCGTAGTGAAGTATGGCCAAGCTACCCCGATGACGGGCATGGTTTATGGAAGCCTTCATCCAGCAGTGGATTAACAAGGACACTACCCACAAATGTTTTTATTACTGTGTAAAATGTACTACCTTTCATCTGAAGAATACAGCAGATGGTTATTTCATTGACATGCTATATAACTGGTGCGTGGCGTAACCGGCTCGCAGCTGATGTGGCGTTGCTGCGTGGCATCGCAGGGCAGAGTGGCTCCCTGCGCCTTGTGGAGGAGGAACCGCACCAGGAGCCAAGTGAAGTGGGCCCTATATGTGAAGAAGTGATCAAGGTGTTCATCTTTAAGCCCGATGGCTCGGCCAGCGAGATGGGTGGGTGGCACGCGGTCATGGGGCGGGTGACGGGCACCTTTCTTGGTCATATATGCACGTGTGTACAGGTGCATATGGCTACCTACCTGGACAGTTATTCTCTAATGCTCTCTGCTCCTGGTTCAAAAACTGACTGATTTGTTTTCGCTAGCTAGCTGGCAGCTATCTTAACTAGATAGCTGGCTGGCTGTGTAGCTGGCTGGCTGAGCTGTGTAACTCTGAACAGCTGTCCACCTGATCTCTGACTACCCTTGCAGTGGAGTTTAATATTTGTAATTGTCCACTTTTTAAATAATTTGGCTCGATAATAGCCTGGCGATAAAGGCTATTGGCCTGTTGACTGCAAATAGTGCTTAAGTGGTAAATCCATTAAATAGATTCAATCGGTTTTTCTAAGGAAGAAAAAACGAATCTCCGGCCTTTTTTCAAATGGCAGACACCAGGCATCCATCCTTCAAAACGCAAGACACACACTGCAGAGTGCGCCCAGCATGACACTGTGACTTGGCGATAACAACCATCAGTGGAAGCAATGGTGACATTTCGCCTTTAATTCTCCTTTTAATACATGTGTTGAGCTTCATGCATGGTACATGTGTATTTAAACGTTTGCGTACATGGTGCCAAATTTGTATGCTATCTTTTTGAAGCAATAAGCATGTTATGACCCAGTTCATTTGTCCATATCTTTAGCTGTACAGAGAAATGAGCTAGCTGTCTTAGTTATTTAGTCTGTATATCTCATGGAGGTTTTTTTGTGTGTGTGTACGTGTGTGTGCAGGTGTGGCCACTGGAGTGGCAGGAGGTCCTATTCACACGGCCGTGTTGGAGCAAACAGAGGAAGCCATCAGTAAGCGATGGTCGCAATCGGCCGCACGCACTTATTTTTTGTGCCGGACGATTGATAGTCATGCGGGGGATAATTCTCTCTTGCGTATGGCTGGATAAATAGCAATTTTATTTTTAATTGCTGGTTTTTGTCTGATCGTGGTATCAGTGCAATGTCATTATACAACACATTTGGATCTCTTGAAGTGGATATCAAAGAACTGCTTTTGAAAGCTGCTTATATTTTTAAATCCTTTATATTAAGTTCACTTGCTTGCTTGCGTGCTTACGACCGTGCAAGTCTTTCGGTCGTTTTTTAACCCACTTCCCGTGATCCAATCGAGCTGACATTTTGCACACAGACTCGTTGTGCATGACAATTTATTTTCGTTAATTTTTTTTCCATAACTACACTTTTTAGGAATTTTTTTTTATATTTAATTACCAATTGCTTAATGGTGGCAGGCAATCATCTGACCCATAGGTGGCAGCCATCTCAAGCCAGAGGACGAGAGGACTCTAGCCGCCATGCATATAAAGGATTTATAGTGAAAAACGTTGTTTTTACGGGTTAATTTTTTATTTGGTGCAGAGTTAAATTGAATGTGGCAACCGGGTGGAGACCATTGTCCGACATTTTGAAAACCTGGTTGAATCACAGGCAGCTTCCCAGAATCAATCCCAGGACCTCAGTTGTTCCAGCTTCGCGCTTGATATTCTTAGCCATCTGGCTACCTCAACCGAGAGTAACTTAAATGTCTACGACAAGTTTGGGTTACCTGGAAATGTCTTCACTTCATTTTCAGTAGTATGTCAATTATCTATTTGGTGTCTCCGCAATCATAAACCATGTTTCAAATTTCCATTTGTGAAGGTTGTAGTGCGGGCAAATATGTCATGAGACGTACAGATTAGGTTTAAAGACAACAATTTGTGAGGTAAATTAAATCCCAGAGGGTCTTCAATGAGACTGAGTAGGTGCTTGTTGGAGATGGTGGTGTTCATATCTGGTGCCATTTCTCTGAGGCACTAAAGCCCAAATTCACAAATTATTCTGGCTGCGCTCACGAACGATTTTGAAGATTTCAGGCAATGGTTCGGCACCAATAGCAATGCGTGCATTCTGTTGACAATATTGTTACACTCGCTAAACCGTCCCCTCTGTGTCGCAGACATGGCGGATGAGGTCTACATGGAGGTCATCGTCGGAGAGGATGAAGTCTCGGCTGGTGTTGCTGAGACGACAGTGGAAGAGTCTGGGCTCAACAAGCACTTTGTGACCTGGGCGTCTGCTTTTGGTACGTCCACTACACTGATATTAGGTTAATTAGTCCAGGATCAGAACCTTCCCTTTTTTTTCTCTCTGCCTATGACTGACTGTGTTGAGATGCTGTAGCATTTAAGCGCTATGTAAATACAAATTGTGTATATATGATCAGGAGGTGGAGTAGTTGTGAGGAGCAGCAGTGGTAATTGTTAACCTCTGGAGGAAGAAGTGGTGGCAATATGGCCTCCACTGGGACTAATGGCGAGGAGCAGCAGGTGTGTTAACCCTCATCTTTCAACCCCACGGGTGTGCGACCTGACCTCTGTGTGTGTGAGGGGCACGGTGGTATAGTGGTTAGTGCGCTACGCTACGAACTCAGCGATCCGAGTTCGATTTCCGCTCACGGCCAACACCAGTGATGATTATCTGAACTGGTCCTGGTCCTCCCCTAGGTTGACTTTGCCTCAAATGAGTACCTGGTGCAGTGTACATAAAAAATTGGCACTAGGCGGACAAAGGCAGTCTGGCGTGGTGAAGGCCACCCACCCCCTCGTGTGCTGTGCCGGCCTTGGTAGGTGCTTGCTACCAGCACTTGCTACAGCAGTCTGTTTTGGCTATACGGGGGATTTTTATCTTGTGAGGTGAATGAAACTTTTACTGGTGCATTTGGCTAAGGTCTGTACTGTAAAACATCTGTACCATTGCAGGTTGCCCATGATTTAGAGTTTAACAGCTTATTTGGGCCCTTTCTGCTGAAATAAATAAAACCCATCTCTACCTAGATGTGGTGGAGGGAACGGACCAGACGGACGAGCAGACGGACGGGGAAGTTGGACCGGACGCGTCTCCCGGAGGCCTAGCGGGCCACACCCCACGCCGCCACTCCGGAGAGAAGCCGCCCCGCTCACGCCGGAAGGGCAGTCGGGCCAAGGCTCCCGCCTTCACCGGTGAGTGCCACAACAGGAGTGGGACTCCACCACAAAATGGACCGGTGCTCATCCCGTTCGCTGATATATCTCCTCTACAGTGATCTCACAATTATCTATAAGTGGATTATCGAGGTATTGGATGTTAAACCATGCTTGAGAAACACATTTATATTGTTACGCACATGCCATTGTCAATGTGAGTTGCATTGCATTCATCAAGGGTCAGTGACACAGTGCCCACATGACTGCAAATATTCAAGAAGTAAATCGATCACTTTAAGAAGCAATATCAATAGATAAAGTATTTGATGCCTTCACCCCCATTGTACATAGGTCGACGATTAGTACATTTTATAACCTAATTTACTTGTCTTTTCCATTACCGTGTTTTAGTTTTATCTTACCCCGAAAATATAAATTTGCCTCAACACAATTCTTAAAAACATCGCAGAATGTGATTTATCAAAGTATTTTTTTCTTCAAGGCATGTTCCCATTTCATGTGGGAGATCAGCCTTCCTGGTCCTCTTTTTCCACTCATTCTATCGCCAAGTCCACTCTACAGTCCTTCATATCCCAGCTCACCACTTCAAACCGCCTCTGACATTTTACGTGCGATTACACAAAATAAACATTCATAAAGCTCTGCCGTGCCCTGCAGATTGTGAATTTCTCGCGGTAGCTGGCCACACGGGACAGTTTTTTTACTTGCGGATTTGTTTCTGTGTTTTCCTTTCATGGTTGCCACCGCTGCTACCACTGTGCGCACAGCGATAATCATCGGGCCGGACGGGCTGCCCATGAAGGTGTACCCCTGTGGCGTGTGCGGGAAGAAGTTCAAGACACGCGGATTCCTCAAGAAGCACATGCACAACCACCCTGAGGGTGAGGGGGGCGGCAACATGGCCGCCATCGGGGGCAGCAGCAAGGGTATGGCGCTGCACGGTCCTTTACCGAGAAAGGCTTGCTGCGGACGTGTCCTTCGCTTTGGGCGGTTGACTTATTTTGACTCTTCCTCCTGCTACCATGGTGTCATGGTTAGCACACTGGTTCAATCTCCCAGCACGGCAGTAGAAACAATGGGCAAATTTCTTAAATCTGTCCGCCTCTTTTAACCCAGAGGTATAAATGGGAATGCTGCAGTCGATGGGCAGGCTGCATTTGGTGGGGTAAAATATGGGTTTTTCCCGCCTATTACTAGATATCTGGCCAGCATGGAAGTGCAAGTCAAACGCCGTCTAGAGCAGTGGTCCTTAACCTGGGGATGTACGCACCCCTAGGGGGGGTGCGAGATGCCCTTTCTAAGGGCGTGAGACATGTCGCATTTTTTTAGAGGGTAAATCATCGAAAACACAAATTAAGCACGGACACGTAAGTACAACTACGTTATTTCATCAGACCTATGTATTTATTACCTTTCTAATTTGTTGTATGATTGACAACCAAAGGCATGCAAGGCTGCATTGAAGGTCAAGAACCACTGCTCTAGAGGGGATATCCAGTCGGTTCACCATTGGTGGTGGGAGCAAACAATTGAAGGGCTGCACCACTTACCCGTGTTTAATAGGTTCACGTCCTTCACTCCAAATGCCACTATAGGCACCACAATTCACAGCAGTGTGTTATAAAAACGTTTATTGAGTCTTGCGTGGAATTGTAACTCTCAAACTTGACAATCGTTAGGGGGCCAGTGGGGGTGAATCATTTTAACTACAATGTTTAGGCTAACAGAAGTGGACAAATCTGCTTAACCTAGAATACAAATGGGATGGCAAAAGTAGAGAAAACATAATTTTTTCTTTAATTTAATCATTACTATATTTTGACAATTCTTTGAATTCATGGGAGTGAATGTATGTGCCAAGTAGATTGTAATTGTGAAATCTAAAATTCCTGCTTTGCACCTCTGTCAACTTGGTTCTCAAATTTTAATTTGACCTCAGAACATTAGCTAGCCATTTTATTTCTCTGTACAACTACGGTTGAAACCATTTGTGTATTAGCTCCATCCGTGTGTCCATAACTCTCGAAAAAATTATCCAAAATAAACAACATGAATGTAAAGTTGTATTGCAATTAGGGATTTACCCAATTGAAAACCAGACTAATTGATCAAAGGGTTTACAGAAACTTGCAGACAAGCCCAAGCGCAAAAGGACCATTTGCAAACAATAAATATTTTTTGCCCTGACAGCTACCCATTGGCTTCCATAAATACTTTCACAGGCAACCCCATGTTGGAAGGCATTACATAATCCATCCGATGGCATAATTTCTCCTACCTTGTGTTCAGTTGCAATGCATTGTTGGGGAATTATTATTGTAAAGATATGTAATCCCTTGCTTCTGGGCAATGCATTCTAGTCATGTGCTCTAATTGTAATAAGTTATATGATTGGAGCATCTTGCATTTTCGTGCAGCTTTCCTGATCTTCGCCCTCTCTCACACCTCACTCTCCTCCGCGTTTCTCTGGTGTCGGCGCAGGCAGCGCCCGTATCAGCGGCCTGGGCGCCGTGAGCAAGCGGCGCTACCAGTGCACAGACTGCGACTACACCACGGGCAGGAAATCGCACTTCCACTCGCACATCGAGAGCCACCGTCTCGTCTCCAACACCACACCTGGTACGGACGACTTAAACACGCTGAAATCATACGGCAACATCACCTCCTACTGGCAGTCTTTACCCGTCTGTCAAATATATAGCACCGTGTGCTATAAGAATGGTGAGAATATCAAATGTACTTTCAGTACTATCATATCACAACAGCTGCGTGGCTTGCCCTCCAGCCCCTCGTTGTGAAGGGGTCTCCAAAAGACCGGCCACTCTTGAAGGCTTTGAACACATTCCTGCGGAGGGAGCTGGTAGGAACTTTGGGTTGCTCGGTCAATGGCCAGGGTCAACGGCGGCGTGGTGTATTCCGAAAATATGCCCGACTGTGAGGGCGAGCACAAGCCGGCGTGAGTAGGTTAAACGTTGAGTTTTATAAGGGCACCACGGGGTGACCAGCCCCTCCACACCCAGCCCCACCCCTCACACCCCCCACCCAGCCCCACCCCTCACACCCCCCACCCAGCCCCACCCCTCCCACCCCCCACCCCTCCCCACCCAGCCCCTCCCTGCACGACGGACACAATAATCCCCTGTGGGCTGGTGTAATCAGGAGGTTCCTACCAGTATAAGTATATCTTGTAGGGTGCTTAATTGCCTCAGGGATAATGTCGTGGTGTAATGGTTAGCACACCGACTTGTGCTCCAGAGATCGCCTGTTTGGTGTCGCAACATGGCAGTTGAAACATTGGCCAAGTTTCTATATCACCCAGCAGTTTTTCACATTGAATGATTAATAGTATACAGCGTCGTTCAGTCAAATAGCATCTCACAATTGCTGAGGAACTGCAGAAAAGCTGGAAGTCTCCCAGGTGGTGAGCCGGTGCCAACATTTGTTTTTTTCATTGTATGAAGATGTTTACAGCCAATTAGTGAGTGTTCATATGTGGGAAGAAACTTGAGCACCTGGATGAAAACCCACACATGCAAAAGGGAAACACTCTATTATCCCATACAGAAAGGAGAGATTATAACAAATTATGGACTAATCCATATTTTGTTGTACTGCATTCTGCTGGCAAGCCAGGGTTATTGCACCTCGATGCAAGGGAAGGGAGTCTCACAACATTGTCATTTTTGAATCCTTTATATTAAGTTCACTTGCTTGCTTGCGCGCTTACGACCGTGCAAATCTTTCGGTCGTTTTTTAACCCACTTCCCGTGATCCAATCGAGCTGACATTTTGCACACAGACTCGTTGTGCACGACAATTTATTTTCGTGAAAATTTTTTTCCAAAAAATTTTTTTCCAAAATTTTTCACTTTATAGGAAAAAAAGAAATTTCATATTTAATTTAAAATATCAATATGATAAAAATGAAACTCTTACTCAAGAAAAACAGAAATGAATAATAAAATAAAACCGATGCCACGCATATAAAGGATTTATAGTGAAAAACTTTGTTTTTACGGGTTAATTTTTTCCCATCCACCAACTCTCGCCGCCACAGTGCTGGATTACAGATGTGTGCCGCCACCCCCCGGCAACTCTCAATAAACCACAGTTGATAAACAGAATACACGTGGTGTGTAAATTCTGTATTCCTACCTCATCCATGACGTCTGGCCAGTTTGGATGAGTAGGCCAAATACCCTCTATAGTGGCTCTTGAGAGTTATAAAGAGGAATATATGGATGAGAGGTTATATTCAGTTTTAAGAAAGTAAGTGGGCTTGGGCATGACATATTGCTACAAGGAATGATGGCCAGTGGTCAAAAATAACTGGAGTGGCAGTCAAAGGAGGGAGCATGCCCAAAAGGAGATAAAACAATATCAGCTTGTGTTAAGGTGCTAGATGGATTGTTACAGCACAGGACTGTGAAAGATGGTGACATCTTGGGGAAGCCTACATCCAGCGGTGGATTTGTCACGGATCATGATTATAATTCCAGAGTGTGAACCATCACAACAAGATATTAACTTTGTGTTGTTCTTCTCCACCACCCCTTACTGCCCCACACTCACCTGCTCCTGATCCCCACATAGTCTCTGGGCTGGTGCACACGGCGTGTGCGGGCGACCGTCCCTACGAGTGCGAGGAGTGTGGGCGGCGCTTCGAGAAGGCTGCGGCGCTGGGCTCTCACCGCCTCGTCCACCGCAACCGCCCGGCCAAGATGCATAAGTGCAAGTTCTGCGAGTACGAGACGGCCGAGCCGGCACTGCTCGGCCAGCACTTGGCGTCAGTGCACAGCCGCTCGCTGCCACACGTGTGCGCCGACTGCGGGCGCGGCTTCCGGCACCCGTCGGAGCTGCGCAAGCACGCGCGCACGCACACGGGCGAGCGCCCGCACTGCTGTCAGTACTGCGACTACCGCAGCTCGGAGGCGTACAACCTGAAGATGCACGTGCGCGCGCGTCACAGCCGCGCACTCGCCTTCCCGTGCGGCGACTGCGGCGCTAGCTTCACGGCGCTGGGCGAACTGCGGCGGCATGCGGCCATGCACAGCGCGGAGCGCGTGTACGCGTGTCAGTACTGCGGGCACCGCAGTTCCAACTCGAGCGACCTCAAGCGCCACGTCATTTCCATCCACACGCGCAGCTTCCCGCACAAATGCGAGGTGTGCGAGAAGGGATTCCACAGGTGAGACAACGCAGAAAACGCTGCCAACACGCTCACTTGCAATCAACCCTACCTCTCCCACAATCATCACCACGACTTTAGCCGTCACCACTGTCGTCACCACTGTCGTCAACACCGCCACCACCGTCACCAGCACCGCCACCTCCACCACACTCACCATAGCTGCCACTGCTGCCACCACCACAATTATTATCACCACCTCCACCATAATTGCTACAGCCACCACAACATCCACTACAATCATTACATCTATCACCGACCACCACCACCAGTATGGGAGACTGCTCTTTAAAAGAAGTGGAAGTTTTCTTCTCCTCAACCCTTTAATTTGCAAATACAATTTAAAGGGTTGAAGTGTTAACTCTGTCTAGAGCAGGGGATGGCAAGGCAATGATTAAAGATCATGAAATGTTTGTAAAGTATAAAGTTTTGTTGCAAATAGCAACTTACCTAATTTATTGCTGGCCAAATTGATCCAAGTATTGCTCAACTTTTAGATAAACCATAAATAACATTACAGGCGTTTTTTATTTGGAAATTTTGCTTGCTCTGTGACAGCTACCCATTGGCTACTTTACTGCTAATTAAATACTGCCTTGGGCAAACATATGTTCGAAAGCATTATACAATGCATGCGTAGGCATGATTCTGCCGAATAGAATTTGCAAACTACATTTGGCGGGCCACCTGTTAACACGCACACCTTTCAGTCACTTCTCTAGCTGCAGTAGACACTACTCGATAAATGCAGCTAAGATGCTTGCAGTGACATGTAAATATAGTTTGCAGGCTGTTCATGTGGCTGCGAGCCATATTAAATAAACTTGCAGGGCCATATCGCTCACCTAAAATGGGTTCTTAACCAGATGGATTACAGTGTTGTTCATTTGTTTTGTATTTGTGTGTGCATGGACTCAGACCTTCCGAGCTGAACAAGCACATGGCAACACACAAAGGCAAGAAGGTTCATCAGTGCCGACACTGCGAGTTCCGCACATCCGACCCGTTTGTGCTGAGTCGGCACATTCTGTCTGTGCACACCAAGGAGCTGCCCTTCAAGGTGAACAAACACCACATTCACTGCACGTGCGTGTGTTCGTGCGTATGCATGCATGCGCGAGAGAGTGGGCGCACACGTTTGTTTAAAGAAATATTCATTCCACGAAAAGAAACTTGGTTAGATGGCACAAGAAGATCAGCTCGTGTGCAGTAGTGAGATTGGTGATAGCCGCAATGGACCCTGCGGATTTTCATTAATGTGAGGAAGCTTTCATCCAACAGTGGATGATAAAGAATGGCTGATGATGATCAAGATTCAGGGTGAATTAGCACCACAACTTATATAACTAAAGATTAATACGCTCTCTCTCCGCCCCCTCTGTTCCTCGCTCTTTCTCCCCCGCTGGCGCTGGTGTGGGCGCTGCAGTGCCGCCGCTGCAAGAAGGGCTTCAAGCAGCAGAGCGAGCTGAAGAAGCACATGAAGTCGCACACAGGAAAGAAAGTGTACCAGTGCGAATTATGCGACTACAGCACCATGGACGCATCAGGCTTCAAGCGCCACGTCGTATCCATCCATACCAAGGCCTACCCGCACCGCTGTCAGTTCTGCCACAAGGGCTTCCGTCGGCCATCCGAGAAGCAGCACCACGTGCTCAAGAACCACAAAGAGCACATTGTCATGGGCACATCGCCGTGAGTGTCTGGCCCGCCAGCACAAACGAGGATTGGAAAAACAAAAAACTTTAGAACGGTGACTGCTGCCACCCGTTGTCGCCACCACCAGCGCTTTCTCCACCAGTCGACTCGGCATTAGTGTGCCCTGGAAGCCTCAGAGAATGGAATTGCGTTGCATTTGCTTTTTGTTTGGCACGACTATCCCTATGCAATCGGAATGCGTCGGGCCACAGTGGAATCCCGTCATATTATTGTTAAGAAAGCGTCTTCTTCCCCGTGTAGTCGGATTGTGATTTTGGGAATGCAGGCTCGTCCCTATAGAGTCAGGTGTCGTTATTTTTCCGCAGGCTTCACCCTATGGAATCCAAACCCAGTTTTGTGCAGCAATATTGTCGTTAATGGGATTACATATTGGATTGAGTAATTTGAATTGTCAAGCTTGCTCTTATCACATACAATTGTACAGCACTTTTGTATCGCAAGCTTGTTCCTATGGAATCTTGATGATCTTTTTATTGCGCAGTCGTGGACTCCTGGGATCTGGTTTCATGATGGTTAAGCACACTTCACCCGGTTGAATTGGATTATGCTCTTGTATAACAGTCACTGCCCAGTGGCATGGGATCATATTTCTGTTGAATCTTCTTGCGTTGGTTGATTACATGATACAACATTTTTATAAGCATGCTGCCTATAAACTCTTGTGACATATCTGATTTGCAAGCTTGGGCATATGAAATTGGATTACATGTTAGCAAATTTAACCATATACAGAATCCTACTATATCCAGGTCCTGGTTTCTGAAAGAAGCACTCTTGTCACGCATAGAAGAGCCAGGCTTATGTAGCTTATGGTAGCAACTGGCCTTGAACTACTTTGAGCCAAGCCTGTTTAGATGAAGCTAACCTCGGGGTTGGGCTTGCGAGTATAAAAATAATATAAAAATCAAGTTGATTTATGCTTATCATTCTAAAATTTAACTTTAATAAACAGATGCCATTCTTCGTCTTCACCCGCAATGGTGGAGCCAGAATTTTCAGGTAGGGGGGGCAACCCCTCCAGCAATGAAAAACGATAGAGGAGTTGTTAGTAAGTAAGGAGTTGTTAGTAAGTAAGGACTTGTCCCTTGCTTTTTATTCGACTCGTGCGGCGATGGCACAGCCATCGATCGAGGGTCGAATTTAAACCGCGTTGTGTGATCGGCATCGCGCTCGCTGAAGGTGAATGCCTTCAGGGAAGTCGTGTACTGTTTACGCAACTGCGCACAATTTTGTGAGTCACTTATAGCCGCTTTCCGTTACTTATTGCCAATTATGGACTCAGACTATTGTCCTATCATCTCAGAGTCCCTGGCACGTAATCATATGTTACACAGTGGCAGTGGGGGTCGCAAAATGCCGATTTATTACTAATAAACCCCAATGATCCGATCGAAATTAGAAATTTTTATCGGATCATTGGGGGGGGGGGGGCACATACCACCCCCCCCCCCCCCCCACTGGCTGTGCCAGTTTTCACCCCCATTTTACATAGGTAAACTATAAATATGTTTTATCGCCTAATTTACATTCATTTTCCATTATCAGTGTTTTTAATGTCTGGATCAACCTTCCCCTCCCACCCCAAATAATTGAGAGATGACTAAATTGGTTAATGCTACCCAAGTGAGGATGTTGTTGAAATGCCAAGAGAAAACCCTGTAGATGGCTTGTCATCAGGCTTTGGCGACGTTACTTGTTGTTCTGCTGCCAATAATTTGTGATGAATTTTTATTTTGGGAACATTTGGTGGCATCACACTTCCAATTCACACCAATTTGGGTTTAGCACATTTATATTTTCCATTTCGTTTGTGTCCTGATGACATTTCAAACAAATATATTTCCAAAGGACTCGACATACTTTTCTCACTGCCAGTGATAAAAATGGAAATTAATTCATATCTCACCTGGGACACTTTTTAAGCATTTAAAATTCTGCTTAAATTCCCCCCCCCCCCCCCCCCACACTCAATTATGAGGGCTTCCCTACATTTCCATGAGTGGTTTGTCTTTCTTGATTTGAAGCTTTCGTGACTGCAGGAATCCATACTGGTTCTTTCAGTAAAGTCGCGTAGGTAGAAAAATAATAGATCATGATGTTTCGCTCGCAACACAAGCAATCGTCATCAAGTGAGACAACCACAGCAAGAAAAGACTTCTGTTATTCATTGCCATTGGAAATTAACAAGTCGCTTGGCAAGGGAACCACTGACACCTGGAACAGTGAGAAACAGCCCAGTTCAATTCCAGCTGTCACAGCAAAGCCGGTTCACGTGGCCACCACCTGGACAAGCACCACACTCTGCCACAAGCCTTTTAAGTTTCAGCTGCAGCTCGATGTTGGTAATTATGACGTGGAGGCATGGGTTTAATAGCCATAGGTCATCTTCAGAGCAGGTCGGATGGAAATTTATGTGAATTCTGTGCAATGGAAATGCCAAGGTGGAATTTGCCATTCCCTCAAACCGGAGCCATGAGCTAGCTACCTTCCACTGCCCTTGCACCTAATAAAGAAAGCACACTTGTATAAAAAGTAATTTATTTTTATAAATATGTATGCATGTGTACAGAACATCAGTGTAAATGGCAGATTTTTCTCATTTTTTTGCAGCATATATATATATACACCCACTGAGACTGCTTCATATAGTGGCTTCACACAATGAAAACAATTGGCTACAGGTTTCTTTCATATTTTTGTCGACGCCAGTTCCGGTAGATTGGTACAAAAATTACAACTCTCCATGACAAACATGGCTCGCATTTTACTCTGGGGAGGCGTTCCAGCGCTGAGAGAGTTTCGATGCCATTTATTATACGTTTTTCCGCGGCCTGTGCAAAATGTGGCTCATGACGCTGTGAAGGTGCCCTACGTGGGTGTGGGACAAGAATGACTGAAAACGCTTAACTCTTTCAATACCCCTTTATAAACCATGCTCTCACAGTTGGGATTGAATCGTGGACTTAAGATTATAGAGACCACGCTATTGCTGACGGCCAGGTCATCGGTTGTGTCTTAAAGTGTCTGAATGGATATTGTCTGTCTGGGTATGTAGGACAACCCTTTCTTGGTCTTGAGTTGCAGCCTCCTCAAATTAACTTTTGCAAAGACAACAGCAACTTTTGGGGGATTTTTGTTTGCGCTTGGGCTGTCTGGGACAGCTGTATTGGGCTTGAACCTAGACACACACTTGTTGGGTCATGAGTTTGAGTTTCCCTCTCGAGGCATCCGGCTGCATGTGAAATATAAAATATATAATTTTGGGTCTTTCATGACATTTTTGTTTGTTCTCGCTGAAATGTTTAAAATCAAAAATGTGTTGACGGAATTTTGAGGCTAACCGCTTTTTTTGTACCCGCCCCGAATTCTGTTAACTATTTTTGATCTTTGGACATTGCCGCTCAATGCTTATATAGTCTGATCGTAGGTGTGTTTTAAGCAATACATTGTTAACCTACAATCAAAGTGTAAACACGTGTGAAATAGGAAAGCTAATGTTATATACGTTTTGCTAATGGCAGAACAGTTCCAGCTGTTCCAAAAGAAATGTATAATAATGAAATTCTGATCCCTTCTGTACCAAATGTTTAAAATTTAAAATTCTGTAAAGTATAATGTACATTGGGGGAAATTTGTTATTTTTTTCTGACTACATTGAGCGTTTGTTAAGTGTGTTGCATAAGAATTCTGTATATAGGATGTACGATAATAATTTACATTGGTTGGGTGAAGAGGAGGGGTGTTAAGAAGAGTAGACATTTAAAAGCAAAAAAAATATTTTAAAGTTGACTTTGAATAATTGTGGAGATCAAATTTCAGTTTGTGAATCCACTGAGATTGTTCACGGTCTTGCAGTTAACATCCAATGGCTTACATTTACAACAACAACAAAAATCCTTCAGGTTAAATATGCTTGGCTTTCGTTTTTTTGCTGGTTCTTTAAGGAATTTCACACTTTGGTCAAGACAAAAAGAATGCGTTATTATTATGATTATCAAGGTCATTATTGTTAGGAAAAAAGTGTGTAATATAAATTGCATTATTTTGCATGCACATTCAGTTGGAAGCTCTTCCTGTCCAATCCAATGTGCCGTGTTACCTATATCGGTTGAAGACTTCCGACAAGAACTGCAAATTATGCACATCTGAGAATGGTGTCATTATACATGGGAGTATTAAGGACAGGTTTTTTTACTATTAATTTTAAATGTGTTTATTTATGTTTTAACAGACTCATGATTATTTCACTCAGTGGCTTGGTTGCGAGGGTTCCATTTCCAGTGGTGCAAACCCAGAACCGGCCGCTGTCCTCCCACCGCTCACCTTACACACAACCTGCACTCCCAACACCAAGTCAGCCCAGACCCAAAACTAGACCTGGCCCTAACCTTAAAACCAACACAAACCCTAACTTAACCCTGGCCCCAACCTTAACCCACCCATGGCTCGAGCCTTAAGCTCGTCCTGACAACAACTTTGACCTTTACACAACCAGGACTGTATCCCACTTCAGACCTTATCCAATCACAAACCCCTACACAAATGCAGTCTAACTAAAGTCTAACCATAACCTGCACACACTTTAACTGTAACCTAGCCCTTGACTGGTTCTAAGCCTATAACTGTCGAGCTATAATCCCAAACGTTTACCTAACCCTATCCTCGGTCAGTCCCCAACCTTAACGCCAACATTTTCCGAGCATTATCTCAATCCAGGTCAACGCAGAGATATACCAGCCCAAACCTCTAACTCCGACCCACGTCAGGCCTAACCCAGGCCATCCGAAGATCTCAACCATGTCCCCAACTTGTACCGACATTGTGATTTATTGGTGGTGGCTTCCAAATAGGTGTTGAAGTTAATTGCAGGTCGCTTCCTTTCGCAATTAGCTACCTTCTGAAAAGAGGGAAACATCAAGCTGTTGACGCTCCTCTGATCCTGCCCTGTCACGTGACCTCAACTCCCACCATTTTCACTATATCCAGAAACCCCCAGTTCTTAACTCTTGACCTTAATTGAGTTAACCTGAATTAAATCCAAATTCCTTAGCATAACTCCTGCATTTAAACGTCCACCATATGGAATCACTTATCTCCAAACTAAAATGTGTCATAATTCCAAACTGCATGTCTAAGCACAATCCCCGCTCTAACTTAACCCTATGCAATAAACGTAACCTCCCAACAGCTCAAGTTCATAACCCTGAAACTGAGCATAACCTTACCCTGATCCTTGCCTTGGCCAGCTGCTGTGTGAGAGGCGAGCAGTGTTGTGGAAGCGGTCTAGGGCTGTGCCACTGAGGAAACGGAGGGTCTCTGGCTCGGGGCGGCTGAGGTCATGGATGAGTTGGCTCAGCGATGACCTTTGCCCTGCCTTTGTTTGGGGCTGTACATCACACCGCCGCCTCAGCCACTCTTGCTACCATGTACACGCTCGCATGTATACTCTGTTTAAATAAACACACGCGTAAGACGAGAATTGCTTGACACGCTGCCTGGTCATGCGTATGCGTAACATGTCCCGCGTTTCAAATACTCGGACAGTGTTTGTAGAAAGGTCCTACAGTGGGATGTTTAGCCAGTTTGCCTTACTTTCTGCCCTTGGGTCAAATTTCTGGTTACAGGGCTGGTGATATCATCTTTCTATACACAGTACTGTAAAGTGTCTCGTTTTTACGTGGTGTACCGTCGTGGCATACAGACCGCCTAGTCCAAGGGTAATTGTAGCGATATTTATTGGGCAACCCCTAAATATGTCTCATCTAAATATGTGCACCAACATCAGATGGTGCAGAAGAGGATATTAAAGAATTATATGGAACGCTGGAAACAACGTTAAAGGAACTGCCTACAAAAGCTGTTCAGCTGTTTGTTGGAGATTGGAATGCGAACATTGGGAAGGGTTACGTCAGATGGGGACGCATCCTGCAAAGGTGTGAATATGGAGAAAGAAATGAAAGAGGTGAAAAACTGCTGTAATTCACTTCAAAACATGTAATACTAAGTTCAAACTAAAATAATGCAGAAAATGGAAATGGAGGGTTACCGGATGGTAAGACATGAATGAGAGGTCTGGTAATGATCTCTCACGCTGGAGAACAGTTTGACTATTCAGAACATTCCAAGGAGCCGATGTATCATCGGACCACGCTTGGTATTATGCAGCCTTTGACTAAAACTGAATATCGAAACGCAATATGAGAAACAGGTCCCTGCGGGGTGGGCTGATAGGAACGAACAAATACGATACGAACGGAGAGTTTGAGGCCTAGTTCTAGGCTTTAGGCCTAGCTGTAGGCTTTAGGCCGCTGTGAGATATTTTTTAATTTAAATGTTTTAATTAAAAACTATCTCAGGGAATAAGTTAATTTTCAATTTAAATGTTTAATTAAAAACTATCTCATGGAATTAAAAAACTATCTCAGTGAATTATAAGGGAATGTTACACTTGTTTAGCCAGGAAAGCCTCACTGAGTCTAAAGGTTTTTGTAGGGTCCTGCCAAGTGTTTGCAGTAGGGGGCGATGTTGCTACACCTAATCGGACATCGGACGGACGGACGATATAATCTATTGTAGGCTGGTTCACTTCGTTCCTACCAGTATAAGAGGAACATAGAGGCACTCGTGAACGAGGAGACGGGGAGGAAATGTGAAGCGGAAATATCCAGCAGAATCCAGGGGGGGGGGGAGCACAAATAGAACACCTTGGCCTAGACAGAAAAGCATTAGCACTAAAGAAAACTTTTTTTTATAAATGTTTTCTCCTACAACATCAGAGTGCAGCGGCACATTAAATACGCACTACAATGACAATAGTTTAAAGCGATTTGAAGCATGTTTTATTTTGGGGGGGGGGGGCAGAGCTTTGTGACTGGGGGAGTGGGGGTCAAAAATCGTCAAATCGCCTGGCGTCATTTATGGACGGCCCCAAAGTCACGTAGATCGAAAATAAAATTTAAAAAATCACGATGTTTCGATCGCAACACAAGCAATCGTCTTCAGGTACAAAACTACAGCAGGCGAACTGCTGAGGCAGGAGGTTATATCGCTAAAATTAAACATTAAAACAATCTTAGCAGGTAAAGCCCACTGAGATATTAGCTTATTTTGTCAGAAGCGACCTGGCTACAATGATTAGGGGTTGGGGGGAGGGTAGTGCGGGGAGGTGAGGCCAAGGGGCCGTTCATAAATGACGTCACGCACCTGGGGGGGGGGGGGGCAGACATTCGTGACGATGTGTGACGAGGGGGGGTTGAGAAAATGTGACGTCACATCAAAATGCGCAACTTTAAATAAATGTAGAATTGTTATAACAACACTAATTGTTATAACAACACTCCTACAACATCAGAATGCAGCGCCACATTAAATACGCACTACAATGACAATAATTTAAAGCGATTTGAAGCATGTTTTATTTTAAAAATGGAAATATGGTTTTGGGGGGGGGGGGCAGAGCTTTGTGACGTCATTTGAGGGGGGGTCTGACTTTTTGTAACGCCGTGTGACGAGAGGGGGGGGGGGTCAAAAATCGTCCAAAATCGCGTGACGTCATTTATGGACGGCCCCAAGGTAAGAGTGCCTGTGGTGGGGGGGTGAGGGGGGTGGACTGTAGGGGCAAGTGCTGTTAGCGAGTGGCACCTATGAAGGCCAGAACGGTGCACGAATGGGGTGGGTGGCCAGCAACACAGCACCACGCCCGACCGCCTTTGTCTCCCCAGTGGCAATGTTTACACACCGCACCAGGTACTTATTTTAGGCCGAGTCGACCTCGGGGAGGCACAGGACCGATTCAGACAAGGTCCGCGGCCCACTGACGGCCCCTAGCGACCTTTATTGCGGCCCCCGATAAAACACAAATGTGAAAACACACACACACCTACCCACCCCCATCTTCATTATCATCATCGTGCTGTCAAACCGCAATGGTTTCAAATGGTATGGCGGCCCCCCTGACCTCCAGGTGCCCTGCCTCTAACCCCTGAAAATGTGTGAAGAACACCGCTTGCTACGTGGGACGATGACCGGTGGACGACATTAATGATAGCGGGAGTGTCGAGATGATGCAAACCACGAATTGGAAAACTATGAAATGCAAAACTGAGAGAGATGCCAAAGGTTTGTTTTTTATTTGGGGGGGGGGGGTGCTTTCATCCAAGCAGTGATTTGATAACGGCTTCTTTTGCGATCCATAATAGAGGTTTTTGTTTGGGTTAAGGGGCCGTCCATAAATGACGTCACGTGATTTTGGACGATTTTTGACCCCCCCGCCCCCCTTCGTCACACGGCGTCACAAAAAGTCAGACCCCCCCCTCAAATATGACGTCACAAAGCTCTGCCCCCCCCCCCAAAATAAAACATGCTCATGCTTCAAATCGCTTTAAACTATTGTCATTGTAGTGCGTATTTAATGTGGCGCTGCACTCTGATGTTGTAGGACAAAAAAATTATAAAAAATCATATTTAATTAAGTAGAACGTGTTGTCTATATTTATTTAAAGTTGCGCATTATGATGTGACGTCACATTTCTCACCCCCCCCCCCTCCTTCGTCACACATCGTCACAAATGTCTGACCCCCCCCCCCCCCTTCTAGGTGCGTGACGTCATTTATGGACGGCCCCGAACCCAAACAAACCTCGATTATTGATATTGGTCGCGAAAACCTACACCCCCCAACCCCGCCCCTCCCCCACCGCCCCGCCCCTCCCCCACTCCCCCTACCCCCCCGCCCCACCCCCCGCATGTTAACTGCCGAGAGAGCCGCCGTCCAATCAGAGCTCGTCTCCAATTCGCAACCCGCCCTCCGACGTTCAGCGAATCAGATCGCTTCGTCTCGTCGCTCAGCCCGCCATTTTAAAAAAAGGCTTAAATTTTTCCTTCTTCGGTTCAACTCGCCCTATCTCGTTTCACATGTAACCGCGTTTCTTTTCTCAACGTTCGTTATTTATTCGCACGTTCATCAATCGTCGGCTCGCAGCGACCGCGTCAATGACGTCCACGTCGACAAAAGTGAGTTTGTTGCCGCTTACCAAACCCCCGCGGAGGCCTTGTTGAGGCCTACAACGCCGCGGTCTCGCCTGAGCGGCTCGCGGGGATTGAAGCCTCCCGGTTCCGCGGCGCCTCCCAACCGAGGGCTCCTGCCTCACCCGGGATCCCCGTGCCGGCGTTTGGCGGGTTATTAGAGCCGAATTTGTTTATGTGCGTCGACATATAAACAAACCCGATTGTGCAGCTTTCACCGTCGTCGTAATGTATTGTTAATTCCCCGCTGCAATGTTAAACCGATTGTCCGTTTTAGGCGGCACGTCTCGAGACGTCAATTCCGTGCGCATCTTTAGCATTGCAATTTGGAACGCTTCGTGACCCACGCACGCAGATCTCGTAGAAGTGCCTCCCTCCTCAAGAGATGCCTTCCTTGCACACAGTGACCTTTGCTGCACCCACACCAATGGGCACTGTTATATCGCTCGCTCTCCGCTACCGAGAGAGTCTGTGTGTCGTCGCATGATAACCCGTGGCAGTTAATTGTCAAGGCCGGCATTTACCCAGATTAAATCTAAAAGGTAAATGAGCAATATTTGTTTTTTTTTTGTGCAGAGAGGAGGAGAGCGGTGTCACGGCTGAAATCAACTCGCTGCATTTTGCAAACGCAGTGGGCTGAAATTTGATCTTGAACCCAAGGATCTCAGCGGTGCCGGGCTCGGCAGCACTCTGCTGACGTCTGACGTCTGCCACATTCGATCACAATCATCAAAACGATCACCATCGCCGCAGGCCATAATCGTTATTATCATAATTAACATTGACCACAATTATTAATGTCAACACTATCATCGTAACCATCAGACTCTTCGCCAGGGTTTATAACGTGAGTGCCACAGTTGGGATTTTCTGGTGGCTGACAGAAAGTGAAATTTCCGCCACTGACTGACGGATCGGCAGGAGAGATTAGTTCTGACTGATTACCAGTTTGAGCGGGGTAGATGTTTTGACTTGATGACGGCAGGGGTCGCGTTTAAATACCGTAATAATAATAATAACCTCGATGTTATAAAGAGCCTTTAATAACGAAATCTCAAAACGCCGTACAAAAAAAATACACATTTCGAAGTATGAATACATTCAAAACTATCCGAGGGCAAGTGTGACAGCAGCATTTGCCTCTTGCAAATAATATCTGGATCAAAAATACTCGCATATCGCCTTGTTAACCCACTGTTGGATATAATACTCTCCACGCCGCGTCAACCACGTGGGATGATTGACCGTGCGTCTTGGCTAAGTGGGTACCGGTTCAGATATTCAACAACCATCGATGCTATCTCGGTGTAGGGATTAGAGCTCGGGGTTTTCAGGTTCATATCGCAAGTGCGTAAGCCAAGTTGACCTGCAAGCCGGATTTGAATTCGCGTCTTTTTGATTGTGAGTCTTGTGCTCACCCAGTGGTTCTCAATCGGCGGCACGCGGACTCACTGGAGTGGGACGTGCCAATCAATGTCCCAGGGGGGTAATACATGTTGTGAAATTATATTATACGTGAGTAGGCATTGGTGGATGCTCGCGTATGAATCGGTTAATAAAAAATAACCACGATAAATTTTAATTCCATTTGGTAAAGTCACGTAGAAGGGAAATAATAAAAATAAAACAATACAAATCTCACGACGTTTCGATTGCAACACAAGCAATCGTCATCAGGTGTGAAAACCAAATTTTCTTGCTGTGGTTTTCACAGTGGCCAAAAAATGTTGAGAACCACTGCTCCAGCCACTGCGCCTCCTCGCCAGATGTAAGTGAATATGGGTAGAAATGCATTGGCAGCAGATCGCAAATACGGCTCAATCATATGTAAGGAAGGAGTGTGGAGAACAGCTTTTCCTTTGAATTGCGTGTGGTGGAGCATGCCGGTTACCCCCAGGGCTTTGGAGGCCAGGGTTGGTGAATCACGGAGGTTTGTCGAGTTCAATCCCGCGACGTGGCCAGGAGATGGCAGCAGAGCACAAATTTTCTTGAATAAATATTCTTGAATATTTGTACGATTTTAGGTCATGTTACCTTTTATGGTCTACAGACTTTGTATTAAATTAAAACTATCCTGGTTGGCCGACGTGGTAGCTGGCTCAAGGATATGAGGACTGAGCTGACACGGTTACGATCTTGGGTTCAAATCCTTTCGGACACAATTGAAAAAAAACCAGGCTCTTTAGCGTAGTAGAATTGATGGTTTAAGGATCGTCTCCAATGACTGCACAAAACCCATCATATAAAAATGTGGTGTTCTATTGTGTTTGTGTTGTGGCACGTGGTGTGTGCCTACTGAATAAACTAGCTCACTTGAAGGAACCTTAGAAGACGTTTTGTGGTGTATTGTTTCACATGTCATTATCCAACATGAGGTGATGTACTTATCTCCAATAGTTCTGTACGTATATTATGTTTTGTCTTGTGCTTGATGCAATGGCGATATTGGAATAATATTTGCTACTATTAAGAGAGCTCGATTTCCATTGTTCTGAAGGTGATGGCCATGCTCTCATGGCCACTTTGAAGCAAGCTGGCGCTGCATATTCGCCGGGCTGACCCAATTCAGGCCCCCTGCACTCAAGCTGTCCTAAACAAATGTCCTGATTTCATGGAGTCAAGATGGGATACTACAGAATAATAAATGTTAGCTTGGGATAGCATAATTTACCCCAAGCATATCTTAAATCTTTTTTGTAGAAATAAAAAATGCTTTCATCATGAAGCGTTAGTACAAGAAACATGCCGGGCCAGTTCAGGAACATCCCGGTACAGCTTTTCTTATATATGATGATGACTTAAATGTTCCATGATTGATTCCAAACAAACCCTGTCACCACCGGCTTCCTCCCACTTGTTCCCCTGTCATCCTCTGCCCTGCGTGTGCCGTATCCCACCCGCCCACGGCAGGTCGGTGAGATATTCTCAGCGGCAGGAGCGGCGTTCTCCAAGTTGGGCGAACTCACCATGCAGCTGCACCCCGTGGCAGACACATCGCCTTCTGGGTAAGGAGACCCACTCGCCTTGATTTTTCATGGTCATCGTCAGTCATTCCGTGGCCATCATGATTCATCATTGTTATTTTAGTATTATAAACATCAAAAATCATCATCATCAACTTCACCATCCATTAGTCATCATCTTGTCACCTCCAATGTGGGGTCTAAATTCTTGTACCTTCAGATTTTCGTGTCTCTTGTAACATGTAATTGGGCTCTTCTTGTGCACCAAACTGCCTCATTGTGTTATCTAGATATTTAATTCTTTGTCTCCCTTTTAGTCTTGCCCAAAATCCTACGCGCAATGCACAGATTCACCACAATATAATAATTAGCCTTAATGAAAAAAATATTATTCATTGTATCCTGAACAAAGTAGTGTTTTGTAAAAGATTTCTGGATAAATTGATAGCACGGTGTTTTTTTGACGAGTTATTACTAGAGAGTTATGATCCTTAGAAAGTTTCATTTATGAGGTATAACCCTGTGAGCCATGCGACTCTTGACTCGGGTGCAACCGCAACGAAACAAAAACATGAACAAGAAACATCTTAAAGTGACTACACGCAACAGAAAAATACTGGAAAAAACAGCAGTCTTCCAGAAAAAACACCGCATTTCAATGCTATGTGCAAAAATCCCAGTGGGATGCAAGTCAAACAATAACAACCATAAGACAATGTAGATTAAAGTTATCAGGCTAACTCTGTACTACAACAAACAAACATGGCCAGACTAAACCGTCCTCAAAATCACCAAAATAAAGCCACAAAAACAATGGAACAGTGATCATAGGAACTGTGATTCAAATCCAACAACAAACGATATACATAACATGTACGACCAAACCCCGCAGCCATAGCTGGCTGCATGAGTCACTCCATAACAGCAGGAGTATCAGTAGCAGAATCAAAATTTCTCAATACACCTTTAAAGATCAGCACACCACAATGAAAACTCAAGATCATACTTTTCAGCGGTCATCCGGAATGATACATTTGATTTCAGGCCATTCTGAATAGCAGTGGCAGCTAGGTGTGTACAATTCCTCTAGAGCAGTTTTTAGTGAAGATCTCATAGGTAGTGATCCAACTTGCAGTTTATTGGCGATAGCATTCCAGACCCCCTGGGGGCATCGATAGAAAAGGCCCCTCCTCCAGTATTTGTACGGCACTAAGGAATGTGAAGCTGGTAAATGAGCGAAGACCTTAGGTCACATTTGTTCTTCGAAACAGTGAGGAGATCCAGCAGGTAGTCTGCTGATTTTTTTGTAAGTACATCGTGAATAAATAAGATCTGATGCACAAGCCATCGATCATTAAGAGAAGACTTGTGGCAAAATCTATTTTGCGTTAACTGCCTTCTAATTACTTTGAAGAAATATCTATTTTTAGTGGAAGAGCACCAAGTAACAACACAATCATGATAAAAATGTGAATTACAATGACAAAGTAAAGGAAATCTGATATCGTTGTATCATGAAATGTAAAATCATTTTGTGAAAAAAAGATACTGCTCAAATCATAGTTCTTAGGCTCACGTTTCGCCGCCATTGTCGTGTTGGTGAAGATTTCTGCCGTTTGGACATCTACACATTCTCAGACGACACACTTGGAATTGATTTAGCGTCTTAAAAACGAGTGGTAAATCATTTGAAGGGAACAATGAGAAGTCTTGAGAAAGAAGTGCAGGCATTGAATTTGGGGTATGTCTCATAGTTTAAGTCGGAATCCAACACTATGAATACAAAGACTGAAGCAGTGGTAAAGTGCACTTAGTGCTTACTGAGCCACGAAACCGATGACGTTTGATGCTTGGTCATGGACAATGTCTGTGGGGAGTGATATGTGAACCAGTCCCGAGTCTTCCCCTTCAGCCTGCTTTGACCAGCATTGTGAAGTACGTCACGCAACCTCACATGCTCGAGGAGGTGTGTGGAAGGTGTTTATCCAGCAGTGGATTGACAAAAGAACTGCAAATGTAAATCTTAATCTATATGCCAAATTACGTGGTGTTTGAATGCCACTGTAAGACTCATAATGCCTAGACTCTCATTATAAATCCATGCCGTTCCTTTCCCAAGGCCATGTTGACAAACGCGTGTGTATAATTTGACTGGAAACCACGCAGTTATTGTGGCCCCACTTAATTTGCCACAATTGGACCTCCCCCAACACCTACCCCTGACTCCCCCCCCCACCCCAATAGAAGCCTGCCCTGGTCACATCGCCCCCATGAGTTCAATCCCATGTACACGTTGTTACATGTATCAGCCCCTTGTCTTTGCACTGCTCGTTGAGAGGGCCTCCACAAGTCCTGTGGATTATTTGGTCAGTGCGGGCTGGTGGAGGTGCGGGAAGCAAAGATGCTGGACCATTATAGTATGGTCCAACAATAGATTTTTCTTCACTGCCTTCTATTGCCCACCCACAGCACGGCCACGCAGCTGCTTACAACAACCTGTTTTGTACAAGGAGGTCGCCCATAAAAACACGTAAGCAGGCCCAAACCCACTTAGCATTTGAGTGTCTTGACTAGATCGGGCGCATTCCGAGTTATTAAATCAGAGGTGGTCCTGCCATAGTAACGTGACATTTCCACCAATGGCTCAGGGCAGTATGCAAGGAAGAGCAATGCACCACACCTGCCTGCTCGGTGTGACACACTTTGATTCCACATACAGCGCAGACAGATCAACGCACCATCGATTCTGACGCACGCGTGTAGGTCGATGCGTGTATCGCTAGCGCAAAGAGTAATTTTTTGATGGCTCGATAAAGCGACGTCTCTTATGTTTGTGGCAATTGTCGTGGAGATATTTATGTGTATTGTTAACCCCACGACGCCCAGGGCTGTGGTCGCAGAGTGACGCGGCCTCACAGGTGGCGGTCGTTGAGCCGGCGCCACTGTAAACATGTTGACAGCCGCGCCACGCGCCCTGCCAGGGCATTGCACCGAGCGCTACTACTCGCGCAGGTGGCTTGCGCTGCACTGCCTGCGGAACAGAACAACAGATGCTCACGTGCGCGGCTGTGACATTGTCGCACGGGATGTGCCACTGCGTCGCATTGTCTAGATTCTCTTTGTGTTTGTGTCTGTGGCGGTGGGCCCACCGCCTGCTCGTCCGTTGTGCCGGCCCGTCATAGGCGCTTGATCCCAGCACTTGCACCCAACCGTCCTGTGTGGTTATACGGGAGGTCTTTATCTTTGTGTCTGGCTTTGAGAGTGGTGGCACAATTAGCTCACTGTGCTATGAACCAATTGACCAGATCAGTGGAACAGCTGCTCACGAGTATACGGCCGTGACTTTATTGCACTGATATACCGCTGCATGTCGCATTGTCTTCTTCTCTTTGTGTGCTGTATGTGTCATTGGGTGTGAGTTCGATTCGCAGCCAGTAAACGTCAGCAGCAAAGGTGGTGAGCGATATCAAAGCCAGTGCTAGGCCTCTCCTAGGACGACTCGGCCATAAATTAGTACCTGTGTGGTATATAAAACATCAAGGGCAACTGGGTATGTGTGATCACATCACCTCCTCATATGCCATTCTGGCACTTTCACCAACAGTCCGTAAAGCGATATGGGGGATTGTCTGAGTTTGATTCCTGGTCATGGTAAACATTTGTGGTGCGTGATACATAAATTGGGCCTGGGCCTACCCTCATCCTCATGAATACCTGGTGTCGCGTGTAAACATCAGTACTGAGGAGACAAAGGCGGCCGGGCTTGTGCTGGCCACGTCATCCACTCCCTGTGCCTTGGCACCATTGATAGGAGCTCAGCACTTGACTATACAGTTTCAGGACCTTTGTTGGTAGCAGTGCCACCATGGTTAACACACTGCTGTGATCCTGATGACCTAGGCTTGATTGCCTGGCTGTGGCACACCTGTCGTGTACATTGGTGTTGTTGAAGACAAAGGCAGACGGGTGTGTGTAGTGCTGGCCACACCTCAGTGTCGGTTTCAATAGGTGCTGTCGAGCAACATTTGCGCATAAGGTCTATAAGGCTAAACGGTGTGCACGTGTGTAAATGGTGAGTGGGGTGTCGTGGCGTGCTGCGCTGGGAATCGGACGATCTCGATTCGATTCTCGGCCACAGCCACTATTAATCCTGGGTGATGGTTGAACTGTTGCTGACCCTCCGCTAGGTAATTTCAGCCTTAAATGTGTTCCTGGAGCAGTGTGTAAATGTCATGACTGGTGAGGCAAATGTGGCTCTGTGGCATTCTGGCCACACCGCCCTCTCGCGTGCCTTGTCAGGTTTCATATATTTCGATTTAAAGCTTTCGTGACTGCAGGGATTCATATTCTTGGTTCTTTCGGTAAAGTCACGTAGAAGGGAAATAATAAAATAATACACATATAAACAATACAAATTCTCACGACGTTTCAACTGCAACACAAGCAATCATCATCAGGTGTGAAATCCACAGCAAGAATTTGACATTTGAAATTTTATTGCTGTGAATTTATATTTGTATTATTTTATTATTTCCCTTCTACGTGACTTTATCGAAATAACCAAGAATATGAATCCCTGCAGTCACGAAAGCTTTAAATCAAAACATAATTTATTGTTTCCCTTCTACGTGACTTTACCGAAAGAACCAAGAAGAGGTTTCATATATGTTCATTAACATAATTTACTCGAAACGGTCAGATGTTTGTATTCGAGTAAATTTCTTCATGGATCACAGCAAAGCTCCACCTGATGTACGTAAGAAAAACGGTGGCCCCGAGGTGTTTAAGGCGGAGTCAACCTAAATAAAGCACAACAGTGGCCTCGTTATGTGCGTCCACAACATTGCTCTCTGATACGAATGAAGCTTCATTTTTTTTAGTTAACCTGGTAAATTGTAAGGATACGTATGTAGATGTTTGTTGAACTTCTTTCACACTACGTAGCCAACCGTGCTAATCGGAGGTGCAGTTGTCGGCGAAAACACGTTTCCCGGTCTCCTGTAGAGGGCAGTAAGATTCAGGTATTGGTATTGCTTGGCAGCCGTGGTCATGAGTGCGCTGCGTTTACTGGTGGTGTGAGGTGACTTGCAGGAGAGTCGTGGGTGGCATTGGAAGAGAAGCACCTATTGTGCACGTCTCTGTGTATAGGTAGAGAAACATTGTGTGTGTGCGTCAACAGACATTGATTGTCTGGGTTACTTGGCACAATCGCTGCGGTGACGTCCCAGCCACTTAGTGGAGAATGACAGCTGTTTTTGTTGGAGACGTATGTGTGGTGCTGGCTACATCGCCTCCTTGATGGGCCGTGCTCAATTATCATAAATTTCTACAACAGCCACCATACATAGCCAACCGTGCTAATCGGGGGTGCGGGGGAAGGACAACAAACTAAACACAAAAAGCGGATTCTAAAGAAATTCATTTTCAATCTAGATTTAAAAATGCATAGCTCCAGTGACTTCCTAAATCAGAAGATCTAAACGTTGAAGCATAGAAGTACAGAGTAACAATGGGTGTTACTGCGCTGCCCTCCACAGAGCGCCGCAGCCTTATGAAAATTAGTTAATGTAGAGTTGTCACACATCCAAGCACCAAAAGATCACACCATATAATCTAGATTTGAAGGGATCCATACTCTTTGGTTCTTTCGGTAAAGTCACGTAGGTATAAAATAAATTAAATCACGACGTTTCGGGCGCAAGACAAGCGTCCGTCAACAGGTGGGACAACCACAGCAAGAAACAATTGCTGAAGTGGGCAAAAGGCCTGCTGTAACAAGAGGCTATATAGGAAAGAGAGGGGGGAGGAGCCAGGGAGGAGAGATAGAGAGGGTGGGGGTGTGGGGTAGGGGGAGTGGAGTGCTAAAAGCTCCGAGCACGATAAAATGCCGGGGCTGGGAAGTGAGCGGGGCTAGGGGTAGGAGGCTGAAGAAACTTGAGATGCGGATATGAAGGCAAACTATGAAGCAGTTAAGGTTTTACCTGGTTAATAACATCCTTCCAATGATTGCTCAATTTGTATCCATCTTCTCGGTTGAAGTTATGTCTATGTTTATATATCTGGATGGCTTCATGAACAAACCTTTGATAGTAGCCCGAAGGTTTGCAGAGTACCTTGGTCTCGGAAAAAAAAATATCATGAGTGCCCACAGCGTTATAGCAATGGTCAGCCACGGCGGAGGTATTAGTTCTGCCGTGTTTCAGATCTGCCTTGTGATCGCGAACACGATCCGAGACATGTCGTTTCGTTTCCCCAATGTAACAGCCACCACAGGTGCAACTCAGTTTGTAGACTCCAGGATATTGCATGTCAGGAATGACATCCTTCACAGATGGGATTAGATCACGGATTTTCTGCACTGTATTGAATCGGACCTGGATCTTGTGTTTGTTAAAGATTTTGGAAATCTTTTTGGAAACACCTGATATGTATGGCAACGTGATGGTTTTGATCGGCATCTCAGGGGGTTGTTTCTCCATGTTTGGAGCAAGAGCTTTGCGAAAAATGCGGTCCGAGTACCCATTTATCTGAATATCCATTTATCTTGAGAGCTTGGTGTACGTGTTCCAGTTCACTGGCTAGGTGGTGTTGGTCAGAAATGCAGTGGGCCCTATGGTGTACTGTTTTGATGAGGGAATTATTCTGTGCCGGGTGGTGGTGGGAATCGGGTTTCGGATAGGAATCTGTGTGGGTGGCTTTGCTGTAGACAGTGTCCCAACGAGCCGTCATGCCTCTTCTCAAACAAAACATCCAGGAATGGTAGCTTACCATCCTTCTCCACTTCCATGGTGAATTAGATGGATGGGTGTATGGAATTAATGTGGTTGAGAAATTGGTTAAATGCTGGCAGGCCATGTGGCCAAATGACGAAAGTGTCATCTACATATCTCATTCACAAGGTGACTTTACCGAAAGAAGCAAAGAGTACCAAAGAGTATCACACCATATAGGTTGACGATATTAAGGCGTATTCCGGGTGAGTTGGTAATAGGATAAGGTATTGCATATATGTGTATAATTAGAAAATAAGTCATTCATTCTCAGACCCACAATTGCATACACATCTTTAGAATCGATATTACTCAATGAATTGATAGAAATGAGTGATGCATTTTTAAATAAATATAAGGCCTATGCAAAATTGTTGCCAATGTTTTTCATCCATGTGTCACGGACATAGGCAAAGAAATTGAAACAAAAGCTCAAAAGTGTGCAAAGGAACGTGGAGGGGTGTGTACGCTTGACCGAAAAAGGAACCCATAGAGCAAAGAACATATACACATTTAGAGACATCACATTAATTCTAGATTTGAAGCTTTCGTGACTGCAAGGATTCATATTCTTAGGTTTTTTTGGTAATGTGACTTTACTGAAAAAACCTAAGAATAGACATCACATTGACTGTACAGAACACGAAGTGGGCAGGAAACTTCGCCAAAAGTGAAAGTGGCCAGTGGTCGACTCGCGATAGAATTGCAACCAATGGAGGGAACACGTCCAAGAGAGCACAAGACTGAGCGATATGGGAGCGAGATGGGTGGTTGTTTCATCACAGGACCATGAACTGGCAATGCTCTGATTGTGAGTCACACACTCTTTAACAGCGGTGCCACGTGGCCGGCTAGGATTGTTATTCCTGTACAAGCTGGCACCGCCGTGTCCAGTAACAAGGGTGGATCATTTTAGCAACTACAATCCCTGACAACACTGCTTTGAAACTCAAAAAATTATAGGAATTGGAAGGGGATTTAGAGTGTTCTACAAGCTCACAAGTTTAGCGCGGCAAACCGTGTTGGTAAGAATGTATTTACCTTGATTAGAGAGTATAGGTCATACATACAGCTATGTACACAGCTCGTCCATATTTTCTTATGGTCAGAATGAGCCCTGAGTACTTTAATTGCTGTGACTGACAGACTGACTTGAGGACAGACAATTGATATCCTTATAATATAGACTATTGTAATAATGCACAGACCTTTGCTCTCCACTGCTGGATGAACGTTGGTCAGCGTGCGTTGGTGAAGGTGGGAGGACTCGGATATCACGCAACCATGGTGTTAGCCACGGCTGTGAATTTACCTCGGGTTGCTTGGCTCCTAGGGCAGTTCGTGAACCACCTACTTCACTTAGATAATTACTATTATTAGTATTATATAAAAGCACATATATTACATATCATTGCATATCTCAGACACTTAATTGCTCCATGAATTGACATATTGGATCAAAAGAAGAGCTGGGCTTTCTGATGAAAGTAATTGGTTGCTCTACCAATGACTGGTTTTGATTTCTTCAAATAACACGAAAATATTTTGGGGAAAAAATTCCACTTCCGTTTCCGTGTGTGCCGTTGGGTGTGAGGTGATGGGCGGAGCTTAGTGATTACACCAGCATCACGAGCCGCGTCACATGTGGCTTGTCAGGCAGGAGAGGGAGGTTTTTCCTGCCCTTTTTGAAATGGAATATGTCCGGGTGGCTGACAAATGGTTAAACGAGTCCGAGTAGTTGATGATAAGAAAAGTAGTCCATGAAGTGAATTCACCGACTAATCGCCCCAGCTATCGTTTTAATAACATTTTATGGCAAAATATATACAGATAGTCCCTGAGTTACGATGGTCCGACTTAGGATATTTCGATCTTACGATGGCGATAGCGACACGACAAAATTGTAAAATATTTAAATTTCGCGCAAACGCAGCAGCGTACGAGGTACGACACTGTACGTTGGGACGCTGCCGGGATGTACGCATCACTCGCCTTTCTATTAAATTGCAGTTCATATAGGTAGGCTAAGAATTTACCTTGTGTTTTTTAGTTTACATTTTACTGTGCAATACAGTATTGTAATTAATAAATAAAAACAGTATATAGTTTATACAGTACTGTAAATTGCTCTGTTTGGTAAATTATCACCATTATTTAAGACTCCTGGGTAGGCTAGGCCATCTTCGACTTAAGATATTATTGACTTACGATGGGGTCGTCGTAACGCATCTCAATCGTAAGTAGAGGACTACCTGTATTTTTTAAAGGCTGAGTAATGTTTCGGGCATTTGGCAGCCCATGAACTGCCAAGTTTGCCGGCGGTCGTTTTGGTTGTATTGATGACAGCACTCAGTGCTTCATTAATACTTCTTCTCGTTGTTGCTCCTAGCTCTGTTCAACGGAGCCACGTAGTGCGTATGTGTGTTGTTTGTGCGTATGAGAATTGATATGCGTGCGTGCATGCTTCTGTTTTGAGTTTTGAGACACTTGAGATGACTCAAAGGTAAGAAAACAACTGACTTGGCCCTGAGGCTGCCTTGGGTGTGTGAGTCTGAAGTCTTTGGGTAAATGGTTAAAACCTATAATAAATGTTACCCTTGCCTTTGACACTTCGACACCGATGTGAATAAACATAAATATTATATTCCTACGTTCCATATGTACATGCATTGTTTCACTCAATGTAACAGTTATTTGATCACGTGGACGTCACAGTTCGTCCACTCTAATATTTGATTAATTGTCACGATTCCGATTTAATTCACAGTGTAGTAAAACACACTTGAAGAACTAAATACCCATTAACCTCTTAGCACACGCATATAAATTGTACGCAAAGGTTTGTAGGGAACAGAACAATGTAGAGGCCAAGCAACCAAGGGAGTAAGTAGAGTTGAGGAAAGATTTCCCTACCAATCAACGTCATTGCATACTATTAATCACCATCTGGAGGAAAAAAACAATAAATTTTAGTTCCCATTGTGCCTAGCCATTGTAGGCTATATATATTCCTTGGGTCTTGCGGTAAAGTCACGTAAGTAGGTTCAAAGAAAATAACAAAAAACTACGACGTTTCGATCGCAACAAAAGCGGTCGTCATCAGGAACAGGGGGTTAGCTACTTAAAGGAAAACTGTTTATAAAGGTTTGAAATGGGCGTAGCCCAAATGTCAGCAGCATGGCAGTTAATGTTAATGTAAGTGGTGGGCAGCGACCGCGACGTTGGTGGGTTTTCCACCAATTAAAGGACTGCCAGGTAAAAATTAGCATGTTAATGTAATATCGGTGAGCGGCCTCCACGGCGAGCGCGCTGAGGTGGCTATGTTAATGTGAGAGATTAGCATGTTAATGGAGGATCGCAGAGCCGTTAGCTCTAGGTCGGCGCGCGGAGGTGGCTGTGTAAGTGTGAGAAATTTTACCTGTTAAAATCTGAGAGTCGAAAATAACAACTAACATCGGAAGGTGCTAGGATGGGAACATCACAGCCCGTTATGACTTAAACTGGTTGATAACGTCCTTCCAATGATTGCTAAGTTTGTACCCATCTTCTCGGTTGGAATTGTGTCTGTATATATGGATGGCTTCATGAACAAATCTTTGTTGATAGCCAGTGGGTTTGCAAAGTACCTTTGTCTTGGAGAAATCAATTTTTGTGTGAGCCCACCGCATTAAAACAATGATCAGCCACGGCTGAGGTATTGGTCATACCGTGTTTCAGGTCTGCCTTATGTTCACAAACACGGTTTGAGACATGTCTCTTAGTTTCCCCAATGCAACTACTGCCGCAGACACAACTTAGTTTGTAGACGCCGGGGTATTGCATGTCAGGGATCGCATCCTTCACAGATGGGATCAGATCACGCATTTTGTATGTACTGTGTTAAATCGAACCTGGATCTTGTGTTTGCTCATGATTTTGGAAATCATTTTGGTGACCCCTGCTATGTATGGCAAGGTGATGGTTTTGATTGGGTCCTCAGATGGTTCTTTCCCAACGGTTGGGGTGATAGCTTTACGGATTGTGTAGTCTGAATATTCATTCGTCTTGAGAGCTTGGTGTACGTGTTCCAGTTCACAGGCTAGGTGATGATGGTCTAAAATACGTCGAGCTCTACGGTGTAGAGTTTTGATGAGGGAATTCTTCTGGAATGGATGGTGGTGGGAGTCAGGTTTTAGATAGGCATCCGTGTGGGTGGCTTTCCTGTTGACAGCGTCCCATTGAGCCATCTGGTCTCTTCGATTAAAACATCCAAGAATGGTAACTTGCTATCCTTTTCCACCTCCATAGTGAATTTGATGGCTGAGTTTATGGAATTGATGTGGTTGAGGAATTGGTTCAGAGCTGGTCGGCCATGTGGCCAGATGACAAACGTGTCATCTACGTACCTCTTCGACAAGGACGGATGTAGAGTGGATGCCTGGATGGCATCTGTCTCAGTTTTTTCTGTGAAAACATTGGCTACAACTGGAGATAAGGGAGAACCCATTGGGGTACCTTCAACTTGTTTGTAGAATGTTCTATTCCAGGTGAAGTGAGTGTTGGTGAGGCAGTGTCTCACCAGGGCCGGTACATCAGCATTCAGTCCTTGTTGGACCAAATCTTCAATGATTGCAATGGTGTCAGGCACAGCAACTTTGGTAACCAGAGAGCCTACATCGAAACTAACGAGCAAATTATCTAGAGATAGTGAGATGTCCTGAATTAACGATACCAAGTGAGCTGAGTTAAGTACAGCTGAGTTGGTCTTACCAGTGAATAGTTTTAAGGTCTCAGACAGAAATCGGACCAGTTTGTAGATGGGTGAGAGACGATAGGATGAAGGGGTGTACCTTCTTTATGGATTTTTGGTAAGCCATACAATCTGGGTGGTCTAACAGCAGAGGGTTTTAAGGAAAACCGCTTGGTTGGTTCAATTAAAGATGTCGAATCGGTGATGATATTGTTGGTTTTCGTAACGAGGCTGTTGGTGGGATCTCTTTTAATTTTTGTATAGCTACTTAAGTAGGTTCTGAATTTTGTTATTGTATGTGGTTTTGTCCATGATGACTTTGGCATTGCCCCTGTCGGCTGAGAGGATGACGATGTCATCTCTTTTCATTGAGGAAGCTCAAGGCGCTCATCCTTGCTGATGTTGCTAATAAGTGTCTTAGCGTTTTTGAGGATTGCAGCGATTTCCAATCTTGCCACGTCTGCAGTAATGTGTCCAAAAACCCTTAGGGGGTACGTCAACCTGGGCAATGATATCATCAACTGTTTAGGGGTGACTGCGAAATTCAACTCTTTAGCTAGAACCGATTTTAGGCTCAGAAATTAGACTGTTACTCTGATTGATAACAATCTTGTCAACATAATAATAAAAATAAAGTGAATAAAAATAATAACATTTTAAAATAAAAAATAAAATTTGTCTTTGAACCTATCTACATGACTTTACCGAAAGAGCCAAAAAATATGAATTCCTGCAGTCACGAAAGCTTTTAGTCATTGCAGACTATGAAAAGGATGAAAAAAGCATCCGACTATGTCGAAATTAATGCAGTCATTAAAAGCCCTCGCAAACCGAAGCCTAAATAAAAGCTATATTTAGACACTACTGAACCGGTTCGGAAAATGTAACAGCCACAGCATGGTGAGAAGTGGAGAGCTCCACAATAGGTAATAATAGGGGAGTCTTGACAATGTGACACACTCTCACAAAACGTATTCACGGCGAAATTAGAACATATTTTCTGAGAACTGGATTGGACAAAGGTGGAGAAGTTGTAAACCATCTCCGATACGATGATGTGACTGTAAACTAAAACTAAATGAAAATGTTTTATTTTACCAGGTAAGGCCCACTCAAGTATATACCATGGCTCGTTTTTTCTAAGCGACCTTGCCGCAAATGATTGCTCAACGAAGCGGCTTCTCACATGGAAATTAACAGCGGCAAAATCCTCTAAATGCATGTTTTTAATTGTGGAGGGAAAAAACCAGAGGACCCGGAGAAAAATCCACGTGACCACAGGGAGAACATGCAACCTCCAAATATTCAGGCGTCGGGGTCAGAATCAGAATTGGGGGGATCGAACTTGCTACCTCGTATGCAAGGCGTGGTAGTTAACATCTCGCCACCATTGGTGCCTCGTCATTGTTACATCTAAAGGAAATTAACTCTAGGAAATGTTCTAAGAACTTAATAGGAGAGCCTGCAAATATGAACAAAACAAAGGGAAGATACGGCAAGTTTGCCACATCAATTGGAGATGTCAGCCGGCTGAATCGCTCTTGAAAAATAGCTTCTTAGCTAAATGGGCTTTACTCGGGGAATTAAACTTCTGATTAACTGGAGAAAAAAACCCGCATCGGCACAGATATTAAAGGCAGACCGGGATCAAAATATAGAGATAAAAACGTGAGCAGGGTTGGATTCGTTTTGGAAAGCTGGACTTCATAATGGCATGCAGAGAGACCCTCATCCGGCAGTGGATTAGCAAAGAGCCATACACCTACACACGTGCACATGGAAGTGTACGATGCAATATCAAGTGATGTTGCTTCATGTGTTGCCTAAATATCGTTGTAACTCAAGACGTTGTGCAACTGTGTTTTGACGCGTGTTTTGACGCGTGTTTTGACGCGTGTTTTGATGTACAAAGGACAAAGATCCCCGGATAGCCTTCAACATACTGTCGGGGAAAGTGCTGTTAGCGTGCGCATTTGACGGCCCGGCGCGGCACACGAGGGGGTGGGTGGCCAACACCACAACCTCGTGGCAGTATTTACATACCACAGCAGGCACTCATTTGAGGCTGAGTCGACCTAGGGGAGGAACAGGTCCAGTTCAGATATTCGTCACTGGTGTTGATCGTGAGCGGCAATTGAACCCGGGTTGACGGGTTCGTAGCTAACCACTGCACTACCACTCCCCACTGTTGATGTCCACACACGTGTACCCATGCCGTAATATCTTCATGTCACTTGGCTTATAGCGGTTTGGCTAATAGCTCATCATTATCATCATTATCATTAGCTGTGATTTAATTCACTGCTTGACGATAGGCCTTCCCACTTCATCGCCATCTCTCACGGTCCTGCGAAGTAACAATCCACCCAGCACCTACCTGCACATCGGCTGATTGCGTCACTTTCTCCATGGTGCACGAGCTCTCGTGCACCTTCCCTCATTTGACTGGCACTCGGTTGTTATCGTGAGCCATTGGTAATCATCGCTGCTGGCGATGTGCCCATGCCCAAGCTCACTTGGGGGTAAATACGAAGAGGTGAAGATGTAGAACGCATCGTCTGTGTTTTTTTGTTTCTTAACCTCATCGGTTTACTTTCCGACACCTTTGCGGCCACGTGGGTGACTGGGTCACTGAGCCTCAACGAGTGAGAAGTCGCAAATAAATTATGTTTGCGTTAATGATAAAATTATTATGCATAAACATACTTGAATTATTTTTTCGCTAGTGTGCTTCATCTGCAACAGATAATTTGCGTACGGATAATCGAGAATTTATTTGTTTTTTGGATATCCTGTAAAAGTTTGTGTTGCTTTGTATAACCCAGTGTGTTCTCTTTATTGGTGCTTCTGCCACTTACACCATTACATGTGTGACCAGACTTTACGAACTTTATCAATGCACGGTACAGTCAACAACTTTATTGCTACCTCAGCCACTCCAGTCTATTTTCTGTATTACAAAATGCACCCCCACCCTCCCCCGGAATGTCCTCTGTTTCCCGTAACTTTACCCACTTTCCCGTAACATAGTATTTTTGTAAAAGATTTGTGTTTTTAGAAAGTTATCTCAAAATTAATGGTGCTCGTTACATTCCGGAGTGTCGAATAACCTGTACAATACGGTAAACCACTTCCAACCGTGCACCTCCCCACGCTTTTTTGCGCCGAGGATGACTCGGTTTGTGTGACGCGCTGTATTTGAACGCGTGGCTTGGCGAGTGTGGGAGTTTGGTGTGTGTGTGTGTGTGCGCACGGGAAGCGCGATATCGCTGCACGCACACTATCCCACCGCGCGCTGTGATCGGATTAGCAAGCATTTTAAGGGGATGAGACATCGCCACCACGCCTGGCGGCTCGTGAACCCGTATAACACGGTGAAAATAAAACCATAACAAACACACCAGCCACCCCTTACGACACACTGCTCCAACACGTTCCCTCCGCTGTTGTAATTAATACTGCCTTATCATGAAATCCAGACTGGATTTGGCTTCACACTGGAGCTGATCCAAATCCAAAAAGAAGATGCGATAGAGCCAGCAGCTCGCAATCGGAAGGTTGAAATCCTGATTGGGGGTTGACTTGCACCATCATCCCTCCAGGATCGATAACATAAATACCACTTTGTGGGCAAGGCAACAGTGGTTGTAATATGGATAGACTGGTCCCATCATGGCAATGTGAAATTTCTTCCGCTTTCTCTGGGCAGTAACAAGGAGCTTAGCATCACCGCAATGCTTTTTTTTTAGCAGAACACTGACTGTTTTTCGGCATGACTGAATATGCATGCTGTAGTGAGTTAATGTTTTAAGGTAAGGGTTTGTAAACGGGCAGCCAGTAAAGGTTTTTGGAGTGGCTTGTCCAGAATATGAGAATCAGATTAGTGAAATTAAACCGAGATAAATGTGTGAAATAAGAGCTAGAGATGAGAGAAATATATATATAGACACAGACGGTGAGATGAACTTGAGATAAACTTGAGATAGAAATTAGTGATACATTTTTTTGGGAAACTGAGATCTGATGGCAAGGTGTGCATAGTGGTCGCATGTGTAAACTTCAACGTCATATAAAAAAATATTTGTATTATACCAGATAAGATATATATCTCCTTTTCATAAGTAACCTGGCCAGAAATGATAGCTCAACGAAGTAGCTTATGTGGACATTTCTATCAGGCAAATACTCCTAAATGCATGCTTTTAAATGTAGATAGCAACAGCAGAGGACCTGGAATAAGTATAACCCGTAAAAACAAAGTTTTTCACTATAAATCCTTTATATGCGTGGCGGCTAGAGTCCTCTCGTCCTCTGGCTTGAGATGGCTGCCACCTATGGGTCAGATGATTGTCTGCCAGTATTAAGCATTTGATAATTAAATATTTAATTTGTTTTCCCTAAACATTGTAAAATTTTGGAAAAAAATTTCACGAACATTAATTGTCTCGCACAACGAGTCTGTGTGCAAAATGTCAGCTCGATTGGATCACGGGAAGTGGGTTAAAAAACGACCGAAAGATTTGCACGGTCGTAAGCAAGCACGCAAGCACGCAAGCAAGCAAGCAAACTTAATATAAAGGATTTAAAAAATCCACGTGGCCATTGGGAAAACATGCAAACTCAAAATTTACAGACATCAAGGTTGGGATCGAACCTATGACCATCTGGATACCAAGCGAAGTAGTTAATATCTCCCCACCATGGCACGTCATAACGTCTGTAAGTGTGACACTTTGAATTGAAGGCGTCGTCTGACATGACACATCACATGGCCCACTGGCAGACACTAGGTTTTATTATGTGACCCTGCAAAATATAGAGTTGAAGAACCCTGCTTTAGGCAATGGCCATTGTCCATAGTTCAGAGCTGAAAGTGAGGGCAGCCAAAATATTTCAATTGACTTCATCTTGTCGCCGGAGGCAGCGTTTAAACAATGCCATAACTGTGCCAAGCTTGTCATGCATTGAACCCGGCCGACATGAGTTCATCAGATCATTGATCACAGCAGCCATGGCGGGTGATATCTGAAGCAGTGCTAGAGGCGGGGCCCTCTGCTTTACCATCCCGCACTGACTCGCGTGGTGAAATGCGGTCAAACAACCACCGTGACTGGCAAGATGTGGGGAGAACTTCATCCAGCAGTGGCTGGACACGGCGTCAAAATTATTGTTGTAGCCTTAAACGGTGGGAAATGTGTTGATCGTTGAGATTTGGAGCCATTCGGATAGTGCGTTTGTAATACACCTTACTCACCAACGTCAATTCATTTCTAGAAAATTAAGTATGTGTGATGATTCACACGTCCGCTCTCCATGTGCCGAACAGTTATATTAATTGTATGGCTTGTCACCAGCTGGGTTCGCGATCCAATTGGAGAATCGATCAATTCTCTCTCTAGTTTTTACCCTCGCGTTTGTATTGTTTCTTTTTTTGCTGTCTCGTTTGTATGGCTTTGTTTGCTTATTTCAACTCGATGCAACATGAGCATATCGTTTGCATATAATTTGCTAATAACGTGAATAATTTATTTTCACAAGCTCTGTTGCAATGCGTGCGTGCTGGATGTTTTCCAGCGTCTCTTGACAATCGTTGAATTTGGAGATATTTTTTTTACTTTATCTCATACACAGTTATCCTAGATAACATAAAAGCACAGTCCTTTGTCAATCCACTGCTAGATTAAAGCATTCCCAATGCTTGCAGACCTGGAGGTGGTGTTGAAAGTGTAGTGCCCTAATCATAATAAATATAAGGCAGAATACCTCACCAGAAAGGATGATTGCCAATGTACACAAGTTGTGATGGATTGGCGGTCAGGGCGGGGGTGGTACATGATGAGGCCGTGGACATGGAGGAAGGATAACTTCTGTCCTCGTTGCGTGGGAGCTGGAGTTGGGTTTGTAGCATCGCAGGTCCATGACAGTTGGTAGCGGCTTGAAGGGGGCCTTCATTCGGCGGTATATAGATCTTTCGATTTAAAGCTTTCGTGACTGCAGGGATTCATCTTCTTGGTTCTTTCGGTAAAGTCACGTAGAAGGGAAGTAATGAAATAATAAAAATAAAAAATAATTCTCACGACGTTTCGGCCACAACGCAAGCAGCCGTCCTCAGGTGAAGACCAGGTCTGTTGGGGAGACAGCGCCTGAATGAAACACCACCAGCGTCTGAATGAAACACCACCACACATTTCATTCAGACGCTGTCTCCCCGACAGACCTGGTCTTCACCTGAGGACGGCTGCTTGCATTGTGGCCGAAGCGTCGTGAGAATTATTTATTATTTTTATTATTTTATTACTTCCCTTCTATGTGACTTTACCGAAAGAACCAAGAAGAAGGTATATAGATCGTGGATGATGATGACGTAAGGGAAATAATGGCCTCAGGGTGTTACGTTCAAGACAATAACATTCGTACACCCTTGTGGGAGGTCAACAGTGGACGTCTTTTGGAGGGACTGGTCCCCACCAAACGAAATATGAAATTTGCCCCTGGCGTTAATGACATCAGTGGGCACACTGTGCAGAATGCGTGCGTGCGTTAATCGGCAGAGTGAACTTATCTTCGTGTCGCGGTAAACATTTAATGCAGAGAATTTATTTTACTGACGCAGAGGTGTGATGAATCATCATCACATGCGGGAGACCCTTGGGTTGTGATCGCTGAAAATCTTGTGACCGCTTTATATCGAGCAGGCGGGATGAGTCACCTGTGAGTTTAATTTTATCCGCCGTGAACTTTTCGCCAAACAGCTTCGTCGAGATAATTTCTTTTTTAAGTGCTGGTGTGGCAGTACCCGGGGGATTGGTGTGGGCAGTTGAACTTATTTGAGAGTTGTGTGTTGTGAATGGCATTGTGGGTAAAGGAATAAGGTACAGGTGCAGCTATGAAATTATTCTCTGGTGTTACAGCTGGCAGAAGGGCCTCCACTAGAGGGAGTGCTAATGTAGGGCCCTTCTCGAGAGTACAGGTAGTTCCCCGAGTTACGACTGTTCGACTTACGATATTTCGATCTTACGATGGCGATAGCGATACGACAAAATGCATGTTAAAAGTTTTTTATAGCAGATAGGATTGTTTCCTGAAAAAACTTTCTATGCAATTGCAGTTCATATCGGTAGGCTAAGAATTTACCTTGTTTTTTTGTTACTTGACATTTTACTGTGCAATACAGTATTGGAATTAATTAATAAATACATACAGTATATAGTGTATACAGTACGGTACTGTAAATTGCTCTGTTTTGCTAAATTATCACCATTCTTTAAGACTCCTGGGTAGGCTAGGCCATCTTCGACTTACGATATTTTCGACTTACGATGGGGTCGTCGTAACGCATCTCCATCGTAAGTAGGAGCACTACCTGTACTTTTACCTTCTCTGTGCCAGCCAGACATTTTGTAAAAGCGATCGGAGTACCCACACTTTATCCCACCACATGTGACTGTTCAATCGAATAACTGTGGTCAACCCAATTATACTGCTCGGTTGACAGGCGTGGGGTGGGAATTTTATCAACTTGTTGCGTCGCCATTGTGTAGCTGAGCTAATGGAGTGATGTCTGTCCTCTTGGTTCTTTCGGTAAAGTCACGTAGTTAGAAATAAAATAAAACAATTCTAGATTTGAAGCTTTCGATTGTGCTTTCGCTACGTGTGTCAGACACACTTAAGCGTTTGCGCTTTCGCTACGTTGTCCCCACCTGAAGAAGGACGCTTGTGTTGCGCCCGAAACGTCGTGATTTAATTTAGTTTTCATTGATTTATTTTTTATCTACGTGACTTTACCGAAAAAACCAAAGAGTCAAAATAAAACAAATCACGACGTTTCGATCGCAACACAAGCGATCGTCATGTATTGCGATCGAAACGTCGTGATTTGTTTTATTTTATTTTATTTCTCACTACGTGACTTTACCGAAAGAACCAAGAGTATGGATTCCTGCAGTCACGAAAGCTTCAAATCAAGATTGATGTCTGCAGCCCATGGCATTGTGGGTAGCCAAGCTCATTCAGTGGTGTAGTCGATAATGGCATTGTGGGTAACCGAGCCAGATGAGTGTGGCTAGGTGATGCTGGGTGGTGTGAAGATCACTGTTGGTCGCGTTCCTATATAAATGTGGGCAACGATGTCTATTGAGTAACGCCTCGATGTGTTAGGTGTGCGAAGCGTGAGCGAGTGTAATGCATGCGCGTGTACATGTCTGCACGACAGCACCAAGTGGACCGAGGAAGAGATGAGGTTGCTGCACTCTGCCGTGAAGAGGTTTGGGGAGGACCTCAACAACATCAGCAGAATAATCAAGGACAGGACTGTGTAAGTGTGAGCGAGGGGGTGGGGGGGGGCGTGGCGTTTACAGCGTTCGAGACAGGAAGAGTCCGCTTTGAGTCCGTCTGCACAGGGAGTTCCTGCGGGGCTGTTGATTGGATCTTCACGCTGAACAAAGAACGCGCAAGCGAACCTCGAATCCACGTTTATCTGACACATTCAGTTTTGTATGTATGTTGAACTTCTTTCGCGCACCGTATGTAGCCAAACGTGCTCATCGGACGTGCGGGGGAGGGACAGCAAACTAAGCACAAAAAGCCGATCTGAAGAAGTTAATTTTTATACATTTCTATTCATCCGGAATATAATTTCACTCTTAAGTCCACTTGTTAGGGGAGGGTACTACCATACTCTTAGGTTCTTTCGGTAAAGTCACATAGGAAAAATAATAATAATAAATGAAAATAGCATATTTTCCCCCATTTATTATTATTTTATTAATAACATTTAATCATTTGTTATTTTATTATTATTTATTATTATTTTACCTACGTGACTTTACTGAAAGAACCTAAGAGTATGAATCCTTGCAGTCACGAAAGCTTCAAATCTAGAGGGTACTACCATTTCCCATGGTCCTGTGGTCCTGTGATGCAGCAGCAATCCACCCAGCAGCGAAGTCATCGCTCCAGCTCTGCAGTGGAGCACCCTCTTGGTGGGGGGGGGGGGTGTGGGAGGAGGCGCATTAATTCTCTCCTTTGACTGCCACTTAGTCACTTAGTTGTTCTTCTCACAGGGCCATCGTCCACTTACACTTTGGTGGAAGGAATGACGACCGGCGGTCGAGACTAACGACGGGAGTGGCAGCGAAAGGGAGGAACGCGCTTGCGAGGCCATCCACAAAGTTAGATGGGGCGGTGAAATCAGCTCGGGCGCTCGATGGATTTGCTATTTTGGCAGGCCGTAAGAGTTGGCGACTGCTTGTGGAGGTCTTCCAGCAGCGGAGAGATCATGACGGATTCTACTGATGAGCCACTTGACCCCATCAAGTGGGCTTCTTTAAAAAAACTAAATACTCTATGCAAAACTTCCGCTGACCTCTTAATGCTGGAGACTGAAAGGGGCCGGGTTTCTATCACCTTGGTATTTTCATGGGACGGCGTCATTTATTTTTTATACGCAAGACAATAAATACTTTGTGGACAACATTGACCACAATTTGTTTAAGTTATTCTACGTAGATGTGTTTACATTCAATACTCGGTCAATATTTCCAAAGGCTTTTAGTCTGGGGGAACTGTGACATCGTATTTGCATGTCAGTAAATATGCACGAATCTATGCCCAGTTGCTAAACATTCACCAGTGGATTGGCAAAACCTGTGCATTTTTATGTATTCTAGATTTGAAGCTTTCGTGACTGCAAGGATTCATATTCTTAGGTTTTTTCGGTAAAGTCACGTAGGTAAAAAATTTAAATTTAAATTCATAAAAGTAAAATTCTTACTTGATACAGCAATCGTGCTGTGACGGTTCCACCTGAAGACGGAAGCTTGTGTTGCCTCCGAAACGTCGTGATTTTTATTTTATTTTAATTTAACTTTTATTAATTTTAATATACATTTTTTACCTACGTGACTTTACCGAAATAACCTAAGAACATGTTTATATAATTGTACTAAAATGTACGGTGTTATTCGTCCATTTCTTGCAGTACGACGAGTGAAATTGTGTGTTTGAACTTGGTTTTGTTAACAGCTCGATAATATTGTGTACAGATTTAAGATCGGCGGGTTCGCGTGCGGTGGAGTAAACTGTGGGTTCTCTCACCACTTCCACGACATTTGGATATCACGGAAGAGTAGGCCAAAATACCCACCTAGAGGGGCACTCTTTAGTGGAAGCCCATGCATCAGCAGTGGTGTGAGCAGGTCATTGCAGCGCTGCACCTCTACATTTTACAACACATTGTTGCCCACAATGTTTAGCACGGCGGATACTCACAATACTTGGCGTTAGCGGTTGCCCACTGCCGTTTTCCACCATGCTGTCTGCGAGATGGGATTGCGAATTCATAATGTCGACGTTTTCAATATTTGTTACTGAGATGCACGGGTGGCTACGTACGATGCGAAAGACATACATACATTGTGCTGATAATCTTTGTGAATGTGTGCATATAGGATGATTGTTTATAAACACTTTTTAGTGATGCGACTAATGCTCCTCGAAGTGGCAGAGTGGGTGAGAAAGTTCTGCTTTCTACTGTGTGCTTACTCAGGGGAACTTAAAGACATCTCAGGATTGCTCTGATATCCGATTCCGTGGGCCGTTGCGCTGCTGTGCGAGGGATTAAATTTAATGCTTCATCTCATGTCGGGATTGAGGAGATCAAATATGAGCAATGCATGGCATATATCTTGGCGTGTGTGTGCATGCAGTCCATGAAACATTTTCCAAAATGCTCAAAGTATACGACAATATGGAGCAAATAGGAGTTATGTCGGTGTCAAGTCGGGCTGTGTTAACGCGGAGACGAATATTGCCCGGGGAATGTATCGTAACGCTGGGAAATATACTCAAGTCGGGGCAACGCTGTGGTCAAGATGTCACGGGCGTGGCTGTTTGTGCTTTCGAAGGTTGCCGTTTGAAGTCCACGCTCATGGCCGTGGCAGCCGAATGTACATTTAGGTCCAAGCATGTGTCTTTAAGCGTTCCAAACCCAAGGCGCTTGCCATTGTGAGTTCACCGCTGGATGGATTCCTCGCCACGACGTGTCGGTCGGAGGTGTTTGCATGTGGGGCATTTATCATAATTAATTATCAGCCACGAAGCCTCGCTGTTTCCCTTGCATCGGTCCATCCCCCGCCTCCTTTCACGAGCGGACCTCTTCTTTGCCCTCTCTCCGCGGTGGACTTCCTCTCGGGCACGTTCCCTCCTTCATTGTTGGTCTCAACCGTCGGCTACCGTCGCGTCTACCGGCACGTCCCGCCTACAAGCCCAGTCAATATGTCTCCGACTCGTCTTTGCACTGTGATGCGCGTGTTCCTCTTCCTTTGCCTTGGTGTAATTCCAAGTATACACGTCTCTCTTCGCACTCGATTTTGTTATTTAAATTTTTTTGTCGATGCTCCCGTGGAGTGATACAGGTCCTCAAATTAAGCGACTTATTTCTGTCCTCTAGAAAATGATGCCTTTTTCTGAGCTGGCTGGTTAGCTCGGAGGTTATAGCGCTGAACTGGCATTCTTTGAGGTCCTTGGTTCAAATACAGGCCTGCGATTAATCTTAGTTCTCAAGTCAAGTGAGTTGATGGTCCCTTCAAGCATTGCTCACACGTGGCAGGGTGGGTGGGTGGGTAAGTGCTTCCCCCCCTGACTGTGTGGACTCGAGGTCACTTGCCAGGGATCTCAAAAGGAGTTCTGCGATCTCTGCTTTGGCGAGCCGCTCTCTTAACACGAAGGGATGTACTCCTCTGCGAGAGATCCAGATGGATTCATCATCACATAACACCAAGAGCAAAATCGGGATTCATTGAGTGGGGCAGAGGGTGAAGATAAAACAAAACAACATTTCACGTCCTCTTTGTTTAAGTCCCATTTAGCCCCAGGGCCTTCTGACGACGATTCCCAACCCCTCTGTGACCCCCCCCCCCCCCGCGACCCTCCCCTGCGACAGGGCCCAGATTAAGTCAACGCTCAAGCGCAAGTCCTACGAGGAGACGGGGTTGCCCCTTCCCGCCGAGTCGCCCAAGAAGTCGCCCAAGAAGGCGGCCGGGGGCACCGGCTCTGTGGCGTCAGCCGCGGGGAGCGCCACAGGCTCCAGTGCACTCAGCGCCGCACACCGGCTCGCCGAGGCCGCAGGAATCAAGAAACAGAAAACCTCATCTGGTGAGCAGTTGTGGCAGTGTGGGGGGCGAAGGATGGCAGCGTGGGACCAGGATGATGGGGTGGGGGGTGATTCTGGTGGCGTGGGCAGTTTGCGTGCTGCGCTATGAACCCGGCTCGCGGTCGACACCGGTGCCGATTATCTGGGTCTCCCCTAGGTCCACTCGGCCTCAAATGATTAGCACATGTGGTGTGTGACTTTCCAAGCCACCCATCCCTGCGAGTCGGCCACCTGGCAACACGCACAACGCTTGCAACACGCGTCGCTATTAATATTGAGCGAGCAACTCTCATTAACAATGATAGGGGGGGTGTGCTTGTGGTCCAGCCTCTCCTGTACTGCCGTGGTATTTAATAACATTGCTTTGGCGTCAGTCATTGCTTCGCAATAAGGTGGGGTGAACTGGACTGACCCGATGGGCGGCGTACGAACTGTAAAGTATTCCTCGTGTGAATCTAGCTGTGGGTGGGGGGGGTGAGGGGGGGGAGGTGGTCACTGCTGCTGTTGCTGGTGTTTTTGTAATAAAGTTTCCTTGAAATCTTCCTGTGCGAGTCGGGGCTGCTAAGCTCCTGCGGCAGAATCGCTCCACGGCAAAACCGGTCCCGCGCCCTCCTGCCCAAGAGTAGCTTTGCCCGGCCCCATATCCTCGTGCTCGCGCTGGAAACTTCAAAAATAAACCACGCTAATGACCGAAGTTTATTAGCGATTGGTTTTTGTTTTAGTGTTTCGATTATTATTAGCATCGTCGTCGTGAGCCAATAACCAAATCTCGCAGAAATGAACCCCACCTTTAAATTTCGATTTAAAGCGTTCGTGACTGCAGGGATTCATCTTCTTGGTTCTTTCGGTAAAGTCACGTAGAATGGAAATAATAAAATAATAAAAATAAAACATTCAAAAATAATTATTATGTAAAATAATAAAAATAAAACATAATAATAAAAATAAAACATAATAAAATAGTTATTATGTTTTAATTTTATTATTTCCATTTTACGTGACTTTATCGAAAGAACCAAGAAGATGAACCGGTAAAGTCACGTAGAATGAAAATAATAAAAGTAAAACATTTTAATTATTTTATTATGCTTTATTTTTATTCTTTCCATTATACGTGACTTTACCGAAAGAACCAAGAAGATGCACCCCATCTTGTCGGAACTTGGAAGCTAAAGCAGTGTTGAGCCTCGATTGTGTCCTCAGTGGGTGACCATGCTCGCAACAGGTGTTCGTGGCCGCGAGCGGCAGGCGGCAGTGCAGAAGTCATTGCTGTACCTCACTGCCTATACACGTCTCTGCTTATACTGGTAGGAACCTCCTGGTTACACCAGCCCACAGCGGATTATTGTGTCCGTCCGTCCGTCGTGCAGGGAGGGGCTGGGTGGGGAGGATGGGGGAGGGGCTGTGTGTGGAGGGGCTGGGTGGGGAGGGGCTGGGTGGAGAGGGTTGGGGCTTGGTGGGGAGGGGCTGGTCACCCCGTGGTGCCCTTATAAAACTCAACGTTTAACCTATTCACGCCGGCTTGTGCCCGCCCTCAGTCGGCCATATTTGCGGAATACACCACGCCGCCATTGACCCTGGCCATTGACCGAGCAACCCAATGTTCCTACCAGCTCCCTCCGCAGGAATGTGTTGGCCGTCGCCAAACCGCCTTGACGAGCTTGGTGAAGTATGGTCAAATAACGCCAAAGATCTGCAGTGGATTCACATAACTGCCGTAAATGTGCACGTAAATGGCCAATGTAGTAAGTTGATGATCCTCCCAATAGCTGCAATAAAAACCCCATCACATCACAATACTTGTGGGTGGGCTTTGTCACGTGGATAGATTCTCACTCTGAGCCTTCAACATTTTGTTTTACTTGGCACAGGATGCACTGCTAGTTGCAGAGCTCAATGCAAATGTATGTCTTGTGACATGACACTGATGGCACAATCGGAATATAATTGGGGGGAGGGGGTGCAGGAGTGGAAAAGCAAAACTAAAAAAAGCTTGTGTCGGCTTAAAGAGAGAGAGCTCTACAATTGGCAGGCAAACGCACCGAAGAAAAAGAAAAAAGCGACCAAAATATTTATGCCACACAGTTGTGCAATTCACTTCCGGTGCTCAACTAGGATTTAAAAACACGCAGGCGAAGGTAAACGTGCAGCCCTGCTTTGAATGCCTTGCTCAAGCCACTGCTGGTGGAAGGTCATCCATTGTCGGGGAGCGCTATAAACACATTCCTGCGGAGGGAGCTGGTAGGAACGTTGGGTTGCTCGGTCAATGGCCAGGGTCAACGGCTGCGTGGTGTATTTCGCAAATATGCCCGACTGTGAGGGCGGGCACAAGCCGGCGTGAGTAAGTTAAACGTTGAGTTTTATAAGGGCACCACGGGGTGACCAGCCCCTCCCCACCCAGCCCCACTCCTCCCACCCAGCCCCACCCAGCCCCACCCTCACCACCCTCCCCTCCCCACCCAGCCCCTCCCTGCACGACGGACGGACACAATAATCCCCTGTGGGCTGGTGTAACCAGGTGGTTCCTACCAGTAAGCGCTCTCCCCTAAAATATTATTTTGACCAACTCTTCCACGCCGGTTTGACAATCTTTGAAGAGGTGGAAGTACCCACACTTGGTCATCAGCATCCGCGACTTGCCCACGGACTAACTGTGGTGGTGCACCCGTTTCTTATTTTATTTTTTACAATTTTTATTTCACCAGGTAAGAGCCACTGAGCTATATAGCTAATTTCCCAGAAGCGACCTGGCCACAAATGATAGTTCAACAAAGTGGCTTACCGTGTGGAAAAAACTGAGGACCCGGAGAAAAATCCACGCGACCACGGAGAGAACGCGCAAACTTCCAAATATACAGCGGGCATCAGGGTCGGGATCGAACCCATGACATCCTGTATACAAGGCGAGGTAGTTAACATCTCCTAGCCACCGCTGTGCCCCCTTATTCATGCGGTGGGTCACCGTTTTTGCTGCCGGGTTAACAGAGGCAGTGCGAGGCGCTCATTGCTCTGACCTCAAAGCAGCTGTTGAACGAATAATCCTCGGTGTCGCCTTGGCTGAAATGTTGAGCACCACGTGCGGCAGAAGCATTTAAATTGCGCAGGAAGTGACGGGAAACAGGTGACCGCCAAGGCACTGACGGTTCCGTGTTGTTATCGAGCCGTGCAACGATGACTGGACCCCGAGTCGCAAGCCTCAGCAACGTTGCATCATCGTCACCCCTACTGTGGGATTTCTTTTTTTTTCTGCCGTTGAATGCAAATGAACGAATGTGGCCGTGGGCACATTGCAAATCGTGCGCAGGGAGAAGCGATAATTGGCAGGCGAGTGCGGTTTGTTGTTTTTGGCCATGCACTATTGTTGAACATGAGCAACGTGTTAAATCAAAACAACTTGCGTCATAAACTGCGTCATAAATAACCCCCCATGTACAATAACAATCCATACATCTTCTATGATGATCAGTCCGGAAGCTATATTCTTTTTAAAAATCTAAAGGCAAAATGTGCGGCCCTGAAATTCCTTCCTCGAGCCATTGCTCGCGGAAATGCTCGAGCGGGCCCTGATTGGGTACTTTGGCCTACTCTTCCACGCTGGCTAGATGTCGTGAAAGAGGCGGGAATATCCACGCTCTACCGCACGACACGCAACCTGCCGATCGACTTATTGTGTGGGTGTTACCCATTTTTACTGCTAGATGGACAGCAATTTCAGAAGCTGTCGATCTGTCGTGCTGACCGCCACGAAAACACATCGGAGAACTGCGCAGTTGCGTAACTCGTGAGCGGCGCTGTGCCAGCCGCGGCGACTGCGTTAATCTTCGGAAGAGAATGCGTCGGATCTCACAACAACGCCTTGGGTACGCAGGGCAGAGCGTTATGTCGGTGCCATGACCTCCACCCCACCCCCAAACATTCTAACAAATAGCTTCTAGAGATGAGCCAGCAGCAGTGCGTGACCTCACGACAGTGCTCGAAGGGACGCGCAGTCGGTGGCGCTTTGGTACCAGAAAGGAAAGTGATCCAAGATAAGCGAGCTCATCCGCTTGCGAGAGAGGTGACCAGCTTTGCTCGGGCAGCCATCCCAGCGCGAGTGACTGCGTTACAACTCGGGCCCCCTCTCAAATGTTTTGCCGAGTGCGGCACTGGCCGTGTGAGCCCCGTACCCGAGCGCCGATTCAACGTCGCTATTCAAACGCAGCAGCGGCTCCTGTTTTAAATCATGAGGCCGCACTTGAAGAAGCATTACCGCACTGTGTAGAGCCGGGTTCTTCAGCTGTGACGTCGTGTGCGTGTTACTAAGGCCACGTGCTGCTGCTGGTGGTGTTGCGACGTGCCGCACATTACGTTACGTGGTGTTACGATGTCCGTCCGTGCAAGCGCTGATCGTGTCCCTCCGACAGACGTGACGCTGAGCGCCCTGAACGACACGGACGCGGGGGCGGAGCTCGTGGACATCGAAGGCCTGGGCGACTCTTCGCCCGTCAAGAAGCTCGACTTTGAGCAAGGTGACGACGCCGCTGCCGCACTTGCATTCCTTTGGCCGATTTAGTTTTTAAACGCTTGACAATGGTTTATGCCAGTTGTACTCCTTTTGGCGTCATCTGGTCCAACACCAATGGAGACTAGGCTCTAAAGAAAGCTGTCTCGGGTGTGGACCAATCAACTTCAAGGACAGTGCATATCATTATCATCATCAGAGTTGTTTCTTTTTGTTTGCATTTTGACTTCTTGTGTTGAGGTTATTGCAAACATGATGCCTTGTATAAAGGTGTCAGATTTTGTACCAGTTAAAAGGGTAAAAACCTATTACTATATTTTGCCACTGGTAAAGGAGATCTCATCGTGTAATGGTTTATGCCCTTAGCTTTGTCCGTCTGCTGAATGTCGTCTGTTTCTTCGTCCGTCCGTCCATGATGGCGGGAGGGGGGGGCGTGTGGCGGGCAGCACGATAACTGCAGTTTGCGTGTAGACGCCGTGTAAATCCGCGTTGTGGCGTATTGTTCTGTTTGCCGCCGTCTTGGTTGTGAGCCAGACCGTGTAGCGGTGATGTCACTCGAAGGGAAGGATTTGTCACAGCCACGCCGTAAAACCTCCAGCGATCGGTAATTTATGGATTCTGAGAACAGAAAGTGCAGGGTCACTAACTCGAGGACCACTTCTCGTTACACACCACCGCTGTCTAGTCAAATCAAAATTCTTTACCCGATCCACCATGCGCTCGAATGTCAGTCTTAATTGTTGTTCATAATGCAGGTTTTTTTTGGGTTAGATCGCAGAAATATATAAATGCGTCGTTAAACCCGCCACCACCCGACACAGCCAACTAGTAAGGGTTGTCACGTAAACAGAACGTGGCCAATTCGTCACTAGTACAGCACGCCGGTGTTGGAGAACAGATCCACAACATTTACAATGATAACACCTTTGTCAGTTTTGTTGCCAGATAAAAGGGTAAAAAAAACAATTATAAGTTTTTTTTTACTGGCAAATGAGGTTCCAATGGTGTAAACATTTACAATCTTTACTCGGATGATATTGATCGCAAAAGCCGACGTGTTAATCGTCGTCGTCGTTGTTGTTGTTATTGTTTCCACAGACAACATGTCCCTGGACCCGAACCAGCTCATCATCAATCCAGGAGGGATCCTGCCTCGATAGCCTCTCCCCTTCGTTTGTAAAAAAAAACAAAAAACACAAACCACACGCAAAAACAAAATGTCATTGCAAGTTGTCTTATCAGCATTTGTTTTTTATCTGTAAGAAAACAAAATACCCACCTTTAAACCGAGTTCTCACAGCGCAGAGAGTTTTACGGTTTAAGCCTGGTCAATGATGACCACACGGTCCGTTAAGTATTGGTTTTATCATTTAATTGGGCTTAACTCAGCTCGGTAAGAACTAAACGAAAAGTGTGGTTTGATTGCCATGCGACAAACAACCTTTGCGGCGGGGTGGGGGGGGGGGGAATATAACGAGATGTGCTACCTAAGTGTAAATAAGATGTTTATCAAATACTCATTTTTCGCTGACACATCTGAGCCACTCTAATGAGGGGTGGGGGGGGGGACCCTTGCAGTATGGGTGGATCTCCGCCGGCTCTTTGCCAGGTATGAGTCAAAACTAAACCTTCAAGACGCAGGCCTCCCGAAAAACATCCGAATCTGGCTTTGAGGTCCAAGCTGAGCCGGCTTGCACAGTGTTGCTCGTTGTGTCACATGGCGCGTGACGTCGGTGGCATGGCTCGGGATCTGCAGTGGGGAAAAAAAATACAACAGTCGTGTCACCATGAGCCAAGGCTGGACTGGCTCGGCACGGCCCCGCCGACGTTCTGGGTGCGCAGTCGAAAAAAAAGATGTGGACGTTGACTTAACAAGCAGCGCTGCGATGCCCATCCACACCCAGTGGTGTTTCGCTAGCGAAAAAAACGCGAGGACTGTTTCCGCCGCGAGGTGTATCCGATGGAAATGTCTTCTGCTCGTGACTCGAATCTCGTGGCACTGTTGTAAGCAATGTAATTGTGGACAAAATTGAGGAAGAAAAGCCTTTTTCTTGCTATTGGCACGGTGTTGCAACCGTTTTAAAATTCCAGCGATGACTTCACTCTCCACGCTCGGCATCCAGAGGTTTGCGCGTGGATTTGGACGGCGTTTGAATCTGCGACACGTCACGCCGACTGTTCCACGGAGCTGCTGCTTGTTGCAGGCTGTGTTCGTGGCGCCGACGTGTGTGCACCTTCCACAGCGAGTTGCAGCGGCGATCCCCGGGGGCTCCGTTAGTCACGGCTTCCCGCGCAATGCGTTTCCAAGTTTTCAAATTTTCGCTAAAGATACAAATAGAGTCGTTTTCACACACCACACTTGCCTGATGATTGCTAATCGTCCCCACGGGACAGAAAGCACCGATTTCAAATTAAGATCGCTCTGCGTCACCTTAAACTCGCACAGCTGACACAAGATCTCTGCGTTTGTGCACGAGTTTGTGATTGTTTCCTCTTCCAATGCTGTCCCGTATTAATTGCTCCTTTTATTACCATACAGTCCAGATTATTTAAATAGAAAGTAGGGGTGTGTTTTATCTGTAGAATGCATTCTACGCTTGAATGTGTCTTGTTCGAGTTCAAAATAACCTTCCCGATGACATCGCTCCCAATTTTAAAGCGGCGAGTTCAAAATCATCTTCTGGAAATTCGCCGTAGTAGCCGGTTTCCCCATATTATGACACTTGTTTTTTCCCCCCAGCATCCACGTCTCTATTTAGTAATCTACATCCTTGTTTCCTGGTTTTCTTTGGATGTCATTTATTTGGGGGGAAAAAAATGTGTTTACAATGACCCCAAAAGGTGGCGTGGGGGGTGTGGGGGTTCAACTTACTTTCTGGAGTGACCGATAATCCGGAGAATACAATTACCGCTCTCCGTCTAAGATTGTTACATCCTTGACGGGGAGTATGGAGGCCTCGAAACCTCTCGTAACGATTATTCAACGCGGGTGCAACTTTAGTCTAAAGTTCTGTTGCAATTATGGACTCGTCCTATATTGAAACACGAGGCCAATTCATCAAAGCAGAGGAAAAAAAAATCAGCTTTTGAAAATGTATTTTCACTGACAAGTTACCCTATAAGCTTCCCGAGTGCTTATTAAAGTCTTCGGAAGACACTGGGTATTGTGTAAGTGTTACATAATCCAGCGTATGCACGATTTCTTTCTCTCTAACTTTTCTGTTTTTCAACTCGGCCATCTTGTCCCTTTCCGACCTCTGTGCTTTGTATTTAATGTAAAGTGTTCATCAACGCCATGCTTCCCTGCTTTTGTGACGATTAAATGCAAATCCTCAACCTTTATTTGAATCGGTGCTTGCCGCATCACGCGAGACCTGTTTTCACAGTCGCCAAGACGTGTGTGGCCTGCAACGAACGTAAATCGCATTTTTGAAAGGAGGTCAACTTGGAAGGGCTTGCTGTGGTTGCCCACGAGGACTTGGAGGTTGGGACACCCGGCGTCGCATTGTTGTGTGTGCACACTGCACCGCAGTGCGATGGAACGGACTTCGATAACAAGGTTATGATAAACTTTAAACTCTGTTAATGCCCCTTCTCGTTATGTTGTCTCTCGTCGATGACGTGATCGGAAAACGTACGTGTCTAACCAGTGCGTTTTGATTCTCTTGTATTTATACCAACGATTAAACGTGAATATCTTCACTTTTTTTGAACAGTGGAGACTTGTGTGTGTGTTCTTGTGGGCCTCTGGGTAATGTGTTAAATACAGTCGTGCGTTACGAGGCTATATGACCAAATCATCTGGACCTTGCGCCAGTTTTTGGAAGCAAAGCGGAGTTGAGCCTGAATAGTGCTTGCGTGAACAACCGCCGTTCATATAACCAGGGTGGAAAACCGATTGTGCTCCAGGTACGGGTTCGAGTTAACCGCATAGCCATTAATAGGATTTAGCCAAACTTCCCAATCTAACAGAGCCCTCATAAACAAGAGCCTTCAGACTGGCTTTCACAGATGCGTAAATCTTATTTAATAGTTCGAGACTCAATGGGATACCTTAGTACGGCTCGGTTTGGCTATTTAGTGTTGAATTTTGGACAGTCGAGCTGAATAGTGTAACATGGATCGCATAACACAAAGCAGACTTTCAGTCTGTCTGAACTGCGACCCAGATTCAGTCGTTACAAAATCAACGTGTTGAAATGTTCGTGCGTATGCTCTGTAATTAAAAAGTTTTTTTTTATAAAAAAAAAAGTTTTAATTGACAATCCACTGCTGGATGAAGGCAGGCCCCATCGTGCCGCGTCAGTCTTGTTCACCACACTGGGTCAGTTTGGGGTTGGTGAAACGATTGGCCAATGACGGTGGTGGTGGTGGGGGGGGGGGGGGGTTCCGACCCACAGGCAAGTCTTCCCTAGGTAAACAATGAGACTCGGCTCACGCGTAGATGTTTGAGAGGTCACGGGAGGGGCGGACCGCACGTAAACCCTCTTGGCACATCCTGTTCTCGAGAAGAAAACATTTGTTGCTGCTGCGTAGATAATAGTTCCACGGGCACAAATATATATTTTATTTTACAATAAAACGCCACATTCGTCAACAGCACTGCCTTCCAAGAAAGTACACGATGGAACCACAAACTTTTATTTTACCATGTAAGGCCCACTGAGCTACAGAGATATTTTTCAGAAGCAACCCGGCCACAAATGATAGCTCAACGAAGTGGCTTATCATCGCGTGGAGATTAATGCGGCCACGTACTCTTAAACGCATGTTTCTAAATGTGGAGGGAAAAACCGGGAGGAGCCGCCGGAGAAAAATCGACGCGACCACGGGGAGAACATCCAAAATCCAAAAATTAACAGCAGGCGTCAGGATCGACATTGAACGCCCACAACTGCTTGAATACCAGGCGAGGGAGTTACTGACTCGTCAACTCAGAACTGTTTACATCAATATTCGTTCTGCTTTTCCTAAACTAAATCGGTAAAGTCACGTAGGTATAAAATCAAATAAATCACGACGTTTCGGGCGCAACAACAAAGTGTCCGTCATCAGGTGGGAAAGCGTGGCCTGCTGCTGATGCAGACTGTTTTAAAAAGGTTTGAAAATGTTTTATTTTCTACCTACGTGACTTTACCGAAAGAACCAAAGAGTATGGATTCCTGCAGTCACGAAAGCTTCAAACAAGATGAAACTAAATCGTTTAAATGCAGAGCGGCCACTACTGCGTCGTGTGCTGTGACCTTCGTGTTGATTTTCTAAAGAGTAAGCGTCCCGATTCGGTGGGCTCTGCAACGTGAAGATTAATTCCGTGTCGTGGTCACTTCACTTCCACTTAAATGTACTTGCTCAAAGACGAGACAGACACATTTATCTTGATCCAGTTGGAGTGGCTTTTGGAAGTACCCGCTCACATTTCACAATGATACATTCACAGCCGCTTTGTGAATCCACGTACGCAACGGTTGTTGGGCCATTCTTTAACCACGGGTCTTCGGTGCTGTCTGGTCAAAAACAAGGAGCCATAGACGTGGGCGCGTAGAAGTACCGCACAACGGATTTGCTGTGCACCCCGCTCTGTTGACCAGGACGTAGGGCCGCAGCTGCCCTGTGTCGGCCTGTCGTGCATGGCGGTCACCCATCGCAAGCACTATCCAGGCTCGAATCCTGCTTGACTTCCGAGATCCGAGCGAAGTCCGGGTGCGTTCCGAGTGGTTTCGTCGCCGTTGATTTGAGTCCAATAAAGTTGCGCGGACAGACAGACGGGCTACGCTCATTGGGGGAGGCACGCAGCATGGAACCGCGAGGGGAGGGTTGTGGTGGTGGTGGGTGGCTTTTGAGAGGCCTTCAACCAGCTGTGGATTTGCACGTGGCTACCGATGGCTGACCGCGGTACCGGAATGGTTTCGGTGGCGTCAGGAATGTTGTTGTGCTTGGCCTCTGTGTGGAGGAGGAGGAGTGGCCGCTGGTTCTCGGAAGAGGACGAAACTCGCGCACATTCTGTCTCCTCGTGATCCGCTGTTGATGCCGGGATTGCGTAATCGGAGGCTCCTTCCTCGGCACAAACACACGCACGCGTAAGTTCGCAAGTGTCAACGTTTAATTAATGCTGCTGTTTGTGTCTTCATCGTTATGTAGCACTCTTTATCTCTCATCTCACTCTACTCCCCTCCACACACACTCTCCTACCTCTCCCCTCTCATCTCACTGTACTCCCCTCCACGAACTCTCATACCTCTCCACACTCATCTCACTCTACTCCCCTCCACGCACTCTCCTACCTCTACCCTCTCATCTCACTCTACTCCCCTCCACGCATTCTCCTACCTCTCCTACCTCTCATCTCACTCTACTCCCCTCCACGCACTCTCCTACCTCTCCACTCTCATCTCACTCTACTCCCCTCCACGCACTTTCCTACCTCTCCCCTCTCATCTCACTCTACTCCCCTCCACACACTCTCCTACCTCTCCTCTCTCATCTCACTCTACTCCCCTCCACGCACTTTCCTACCTCTCCCCTCTCATCTCACTCTACTCCCCTCCACACACTCTCCTACCTCTCCCCTCTCATCTCACTCTACTCCCCTCCACGCACTCTCCTACCTCTCCCCTCTCATCTCACTCTACTCCCCTCCACGCACTCTCCTACCTCTCCCCTCTCATCTCACTCTACTCCCCTCCACGCACTCTCCTACCTCTCCACTCTCATCCCACTCCACTCCCCTCCACGCACTCTCCTACCTCTTCCCTCTCATCTCACTCTACTCCCCTCCACGCACTCTCCTACCTCTCCACTCTCATCTCACTCTACTCCCCTCCACGCACTCTCCTACCTCTCCACTCTCATCTCACTCTACTCCGACGTAATTTGGTGCCAAGCACGTGACCTCCTGAATGATTAGGTTGGTGCATAATCAGCTGAGGCGTAAACTTTGATTCCAACACTTTCATATAAAATGCAGGCAATTAACGTTTTGAGCAATAACTCTGGAACGGAATTAATTGCAAACGCGTTCTTATTTAGAAACATGATCTTGGACGGAGCGGTGGGGCAGTGGTTAGCGCACCCACGCGATCAATGGGGCGAGTGATGTCTGAACCCAGCTCAGCTCAGGGCGCCCGATTTCAACTCGCAGCGAGGTGAAGTATGGCCAAACAAACACCGGCGAACGACCCAGCAGGTGGATTTGACAAAAGGCTGTGATTTACTTCGTGTCGTTTTGTATCATAGAGGCCGTCCATAAATGACGTCACGAACCTAGGGGGGGGGGGGTTGAGAAATGTGACGTCACATCAAAATGCGCAACTTTAAATCAACATAGACAACACGTTCTACTTAAAAAAAAAACTTTTTAATAAATGTTTTCTCCTACAACATCAGAGTGCAGCGCCACATTAAATACGCACTACAATGACAATAGTTTACAGCGATTTGAAGCATGTTTAATATTTTTAGGGGGGGGCAGAGCTTTGTGACTTCATATTTGAGGGGGGGGGTCAAAAATCGTCCAAAATCGCGTGACGTCATTTATGGACGGCCCCATTGGGGACTACGCCGCCCTTGGTGTGCTTGTGCGCACAATGGACTTGCAATCCAGAGTTGGACCGGTTCGATCTCCCGGCAGGGGCTACTGAAACAGTGGGCACGTTTCTTAAGGCCCCCCACCTCCCCCCCCCCCACCGTCATCTCCGAGGCTCTGCATACCCAGCAAGAGACATCAATATGTTGGTGGGTACACGTCGCGTGAGACAAGTTTCAATGGAGGGACGTGTTTCCGGGCCTCACTTGAATCGCTCTCACCTTTCGTCGTTCTTGTCATCAGCATGATGATGATGCTGGTGATAACTAGAAGGGAGCTCGACACGAGGGGGGGTGGGGTGGTGACCAAGCGCCACGCACGGCCGCCTTTGTCTCCCCGGTGGCGATGTTTTTACGCACCACACCAGGTACTCATTTGAGGCTGAGTTGACCTAGGGGAGACCCAGGTCCGGTTCAGATAATCGTCATTGGTGTCGGTGGTCGTGAGCGGCAATTCGAACGCAAGCGCCAGGTTCGTATGGCAGCGCGCAAAAACCGCGGCACGCTCGCAGACACCAAACAGCTGGCAAAACAAAGGTCCCCGGTGTAGCCTTTGGGGCAAGAGCTGTCAGCGAACACCTGTGAAGCTTGGTACGTCACACGAGGGGCTGGGTGGCCAGCAACTCCGGCCGGACCGGCTTTGTCTCTCCCCCCCCGTGATGCTCACTACACCAGGTACTCATTTGAGGCTGAGTCAACCTTGGCATAGCCCAGGACCGGTGCAAATAGGTCGCCGCTGAGGTAGCAGGGAATTGAACTCGGAAGGGCACACGGACTACGACTACAGCAACAACAACAACAACTACAACAACACAATCGAAGGCTTAAAAACATGCGCAGAGCCACACGTGAGACGATTTAACACAGACAACACTCCCACACATAAGACAACGATCTCCCATATAACCTTAACAGACTGATGGGGCAAGTGCTGTTAGCGAGCACCTATGAAGGCCGGAACGGTACACGAGGAGGTGGGTGGCCAGCACCACGCCCGACCGCCGTTGTCTCCCCAGTGGCGATGTTTACGCACCGCACCAGGTATTCATTTGAGGCTGAGTCGACCTAGGGGAGACCCAGCACCGGTTCAGATAATCGTCACCGGTGTTGGCCGTGAGCGGGAATCGAACCCGGGTCGCCGGGTTCGTAGCGCAGCGCGCTAACCGCTACACCACCGCTCCCCACACACACACACAAAGACACACACACACAGACACACACACAGACATACACACAGATACAATAACACACACAGACACACGCACAATAACACACACAGACACACACAGACACACACATATACATGCACAATAACACACTCACACAGACACACACAAAGACACGCACAATATCACACACATACAATAACACACACAGACACACACATATACACATGTACACACACACACAGACACACACATACAATAACACACACAGACACACACACAGACACACACACAGACACACACGCACAATAACACACACACACAGAGACACGCACAATAACACACACACGCGTGCAAAGGCCACACGCAAAACAAAAACACGCGCACAGCGCCAGGAGAGACGCGCATGTCATTGGCCCCGTTCGCACGGTCACGTGCTCCACGAGGCGACCAGGTGAAGCCGCCACCGCCGCTCTCACCTGACAACAGCTGAGCGGTGACGTCACAGACCCACAGGGCCCCGCCCCCACCCCCCTCTCGGCTTTCACGGGTGACGCTGATATAATTACAATGTAACAAAGACAAAGATCCCCCGCGTAGCCTTTCGCAGGCTGTTGGGGCAAGTGCTGTTTGGGGGTGGGTGTCCAGTAACCACGCTCGGCCGCCTTTGTCTCCCCAGTGGCGATGTTTACTACACAATGCACCAGGTCATCATTTGAGGCTGGGTCGACCTAGGGGAGGCCCAGGACCGGTTCAGATAATCGTCAATGGGTGTTGTTGGCCGTGTTGCGGGAATCGAACTCGGGTCGCCGAGTTCGGAGCGCAGCGCGCTAATCGCTGCGCCACCGTTCCCCCCTTGCACAGGTACAACAACAACAACCGCCATTCGCCACTAAGTGGCGGTGACGTCACCACGACGCTTGTGCCAGGCCATGTGCACCTTGAGGCCACGTGAAGTGTCGAACGCCCGCTGGCAGGAGGTCACGGGGCAGACCCAGGTGCCACTGGTCGACTGACCGAGATGACCGAGATGACTGGCTGATGCACCACCTGTGCCCCCTACTGTGCCAACTTGCTGTGCTTTAGTCACCCGGCGCTCCGCTCGTTGTTGTGAGCGTCGCTCCTCCGCCCTCCGTTGTTGTTGGAGGGCGACTGCCTCCAACTGCCCAGTAGCGTCCTTAACGAGCCTCCTCCACTGAGGCCGATCTTGACACCGCTGGTACCAGTCATCGGCAAGTCCACTCAGCTCCACGTCCTCCTGTACCACATCACTCCATCTCTTCTCCAGCCCGTGCCGCGCCCGTGTAGCCCCCTCGATCCGGCGGAACAAAAGCTGTTTAGGCATGCGGTGGCTGCCCAGACACACATACACACATATACACACATACACACACAAACACACACATACACACAAACACACATACACACAAACACACACACACACATACACACACAAACACACACATACAACAACAACAACCGCCATTCGCCACTAAGTGGCGGTGACGTCACCACGATGCTTGTGCCAGGCCAAGTGCACCTTGAGGCCACGTGAAGTGTCGAACGCCCGCTGGCAGGAGGTCACGGGGCAGACCCAGCAGGTGCCACGGGTCGACTGACCGAGATGACCGAGATGACTGGCTGATGCACCACCTGTGCCCCCTACTGTACCAACTTGCTGTGCTTTAGCCACCCGGCGCTCCGCTCGTTGTTGTGAGCGTCGCTCCTCCGCCCTCCGTTGTTGTTGGAGGGCGACTGCTTACACACATACACACACATACACACAAACACACACATACACACAAACACACATACACACACAAACACACACATACACACAAACACACACACATACACACACAAACACACACATACACACAAACACACACACACATACACACACATCCTCTCTCACGCACACACTGAGCGCAAACTGCTTATTAAAATATAAAGATGTCAGATAAACACCGGCTGTTTTTGCCTGGATGAATGGGTTGGTCAGATGTTGTCTGCGAGCGCCGCGACACGCACACAGAAGGATGAAAAAAATGGTGGTGACGTCAGTACCACGCATTCCTGGCCGCCTTTGTCTCCCTTTCCGTGGCGGTGGAAGTCAGAGTAAAGCAACGTCAAAATGTAGCCTCCAACGAGCATATAGTGGTGGAAATTCCATGTTTCCATGGCCCAGGGCAGTATTTACATTGCACAAAGTGGTACTAGTTTTATCGACCTAAAATACGTCCATACGTCATTCCATCATCGAGCATTGTAATTCTCTTCCTCCTGATATTTTCGCACACAACTTTTGCTCAATCACGACCTTCAAGCCAGACAATTTCTTGTCACGACACGCCCGACGTAGATGGCATTTCTCGTCCGAATGGATCGCGATGCTGTTAGCACACTGGACTTGCAATCCCAGAGGTCGCCTGTTCTGCCTACCGACGCGACAGTTCTATGTATGTACGCAGAACTTCTTTCGCACCGTACGCAGCCAACCGTGCTAATCGGAGGTGCGTGAGGACAAAAAAAACTGAACACAAAGAGCAGTTCTATAGAAATGAGTTTTCAATCGCGACTATTTAAAAATTTCAAAGCTCCAGTGGCTTCTTAATATCGGAAGAAAGAACGTTCCAGACGGCCGCAGAAGCGCATCTGAAAGGTCGAGATGCAGTTAAAAGAATGGGCAAGTTCCTTGAATCCACCCGGCCTCTGTGCACCCACCCAGGAGTGGGTTATCATGGGTTCAGCACCACAGCTATAGTGGATGGTCAGGTCAGGAGTGGTGGGAGAAAAGCGTGGACGCCACAAACTCTTCTAAGACGTCAACGCCAGCGTGGAGGGAGACTTTTAACTTTTAAACAACTTTTATTGCCGACAGCAGCAACAGCACTGGAGGCGATTCCGATATGAAACGCACAAAGTCACCAGCAACACAAATGAAAACAAACGCTACAAATCCACGCGTTGTGGCGCTAAAAGCACCGCGCACAACACGAAATAAAAGTCACGTGGTGGTGGTGGTGGTCATCGCGCACGCCACGGTGACGAGCGAGCGCAGAGAGCGGGGCTCTCTTCATCTCCCTCTCGTGGGACATGTTCCGCCAGCAGAGGCGTGGAGTAAGCACTTGCGGGACTGCGCCTCTACCCTATTTTTTCCTCTCGTATTGGTGCGCGCGTGCGCACGCGTTGCTACACGTACAGGTAGAGGTGGTGACGGGGGCAGTTCACGTAACCCACAAGCCTCCTCCTCCTCGCAACGTCGCGCGCAATGTTTTCATCTCTCCTTGTTCAACTCCTCCGACCGCACGAGCTATTTATAGCGACATGCCTTCTGTCTGAAAACACGCAGCCACGATGCGTTGGTTTTCGTACGGTATTTACGAGGGTTGCGGAATCTAAAGTGCAATAAATCCATGTCAAGTCACGGAAAGGTCACGGAATAATCTCATGGGCTCAGGTGTAAAGGGCAACCACACCGTCGTCGTCGTCCGCTAGTTTGCGCGTAACCGTCTGTTTCCGTGCGCACCCGATTCAAGAGCCGAATGGCTCACAGGGCTATATACCTAATAAAATAACTTGAACTTGAACTTGAACCTGCACGGTGACCGGCGAAACCTCCGACAGATTAAACCGCGTCCCGAATTACGACGAGGGACGTGGAGCGGCGACGCGGTGGTCAGCGAGCGAACCAGCTTTCATGTTCACCCGGCCGCATTTTGGGTTAAAAGTCGGTGGCGAGGGATATCGGAATCGGTCAATTTTCCGCAGTGTTGCTGTGTGAATAGTTTTGGCTGAGAACGTATAATCGTACGTGGCAGGATCCATATTATGCTTTTGGTTCGTTTATGTAAACTAAAACTTTATATAGAAGGGAAATGATAAAATAATAAAAATAAAACATAATAAAATACAATTCTCACGACGTTTCGGCCACAACGCAAGCAGCCGTCCTCAGGTGAAGAACATGTCTTTGCGACAGATGCCACGGCCGTCAGCTGACATGCGCCGCAACTTTAATCAAACAGTCGCTGTTTCTTTTGATCAAAACGCGGAAATTCGTATAATCGCCCGAGGATGGTGGAGGTGGTGATGGAGGTGGTGGTGGTGGAAGTTTCGTTTCTGCCTTGGCGCATGCGGTGTGAAAAACTTTCATCTCGTCTTGTCACTGCGGGGATTTGGTGCAGGCTCCGCGTGTGGAACTTGAGACGATAACAGACGCCCGCCTCTATACTCGATCGCGTGCGTGCGAGTGTGCACGTGTGCGTGTGTGTATGTATGTGTGTGTATATGTGTGTCTGTGTGTGTCTCTGTGTGTGTGGGGAGTGGTAGTGTAGCGGTTAGCGCTACGCTGTGCTACGGCTAACACCAGTGACGATTATCTGAACCGGTCTTGGGCCTCCCCTAGGTCGACTCAGCCTTAAATGAGTACCTGGTGCGGTGTGTAAACATCGCCACTGGGGAGACAAAGGCGGTCGGGCGTGGTGCTGGCCACCCACCCCCTCGTGTACCGTTGCGGCCTTCATAGGTGCTCGCTAACAGCACTTGCCCCTACAGTCTGTTAAGGCTATACGTGGGATCTTTGTCTTTGTGTGTGCGTGTGTGACTTGGGCTGGAGAAGAGATCGACTGATGCGGTACGGGAGGAGGACGTGGAGCGGAGTGGACTTGACGATGACTGGAACCAGCGGGTGGTGGCGGGTTTAACGACACATTTATAAATTGACTCGATCTAACCCAAACAAAACCTGTGTTATGTGTGTACATTATGTGTTTGTTATGTATGGACAGGGGTCGAATGCTTGCTGGACAGGGCCAGATGTTTTATTTCGCCGAGTCTCGATGCTGAAGAGGGCCCTGCCCACGTTGTCACCAGAAGTCGTGATGTTGCTGCCGCTGCTGCTGTTCTGTGTAATCGAATCGTTTGCAGGTATATTTTGGCATTGGGACATTATGAGTTACAGCTCCTCATTGTTTTTCTTTGTGGGGAAACCGGAGAACACGGAAAAAACTCGCTTCAGAACAGGGGTGGTGTGGTGGGGATAACATACACACTCCATTTCGCGACGCTACCTATTGACTACCGGGTTTTTTTGTGTTGTTGAAATATTACTATATATTTTTTTCCGAATAAAAAAATGTCTCTTCTTGTTGTTTTGGTTGGCGACCTCCTCCCCCCCCCCGTGCGAGCCTGACACCAGCGCCGTTCGTGAGTCGTGACATCGTGGCCGTTGTTGCGCTCTGCGTCTTTACGCGTGCGTGCTGCTTGCTATCTTTGCCTTTGATCATCGTTATCAATAATTCAGTGACACGGTCCACAGACCGTGCAGGCGTTTGAGTAGGAGCTGGAGGGGGCCCCGGGGCGAAGCGGCAGCGCGAGTTCCCGGGGTTTGGGACGTCAAAGCGTTTCATCGGTCCCTGATTTCAATCGCCACTGATGATGACCGTGGCCGTAAATTAAAATACACGATCACCCTGGTTGAGATCGATACGCGCAAGTCCACACGGCAAAGGCCTCCGATTAGCGCGGTTGGCCACGTGCGGTGCGAAAGAAGTTCAACGTACATAGACATCAGACAAAGATCCCCCATATAGCCTTGATCAGACTGTAGGGGCAAGTGCTGTTAGCGAGCACACACGAAGGGCAGCGCGGCGAACGAGGGGGTGGGTGGACAACACCACGCCCGACCGCCTTTGTCTCCCCAGCGGCGGTTTCTACACACCACACCAGGTACTCATTTGAGGCTGAGTCGACCTAGGGGAAGCCCAGGACCGGTTCAGATAATCGTCACTGGTCTTGGCCATGTTGCGGAAATCGAACTCGGGTCGCCGGGTTCGGAGCGCAGCGCGCTAATCGCTGCGCCACCGTTCCCCCCTTGCACAGGTACAACAACAACAACAGCCATTCGCCACTAAGTGGCGGTGACGTCACCACGACGCTTGTGCCAGGCCATGTGCACCTTGAGGCCACGTGAAGTGTCGAACGCCCGCTGGCAGGAGGTCACGGGGCAGACCCAGGTGAGCCGGGTCGACTGACTGAGATGACCGAGATGGCACAGGTACAGGACAGAGACGCACAAACACGCACACACGAGCAGATGAACAGACATGCAGACAAAGACAAAGGTCGTCCGTGTAGCCTCCACAGGCCGTTAGGGCAAGTGCTGTTAGCGATCACCTTTGAATGGCGACACGGCACACGAGGGGGTGGTTGTGACCAACACGAACATCACATTCACTCGTGTGTGATCATTCCACGTTCCTGTGGGCGGGTCCCAGTATTTCCAAAACCGAACGCGCATCGGTGACAACGTCCATTGAAGCGTCAATCCAGGTGGTGGGCGAATCCTCGCCAGGTGCTACTTATTTTATCTACCCTCGGGGCATGAAGATGATGATGCTACCATTTCTGAATTCACGCAGCTGTGTACACCCACCCCACTCTACAATGATTTAGAGCTCTTTGTCTCTTCACTGCTAGATGGAGGCTTCCCCAAGCCGTGTGGGCCATGTGGGCGGTGGGGGGGGAGGTGGTTATCTTATAATTTAACTTAACCACCTTTAAGGGAGTTCATCGTAATCATCGATATCGGTTAATTTATTCAATGGATAGGTGTACACAGTGTTGAATATCGGTTGACGTATTCAATGGATAGTTTTAAATCCTTTATATTAAGTTCGCTTGCTTGCTTGCTTGCGTGCTTGCGTGCTTGCGTGCTTGCTTGCTTGCTTACGACCGTGCAAATCTTTCGGTCGTTTTTAACCCACTTCCCGTGATCCAATCGAGCTGACATTTTGCACACAGACTCGTTGTGCGTGACAATTAATTTTCCTGAATTTTTTTTTCCAAAATTTGACACTGTTTAGGGGAATTTTTTTAAAATATTTAATTACCAATTGCTTAATGCTGCCAGACAATCATCTGACCCATAGGTGGCAGCCATCTCAAGCCAGAGGACGAGAGGACTCTAGCCGCCACGCATATAAAGGATTTATACTGAAAAACTTTGTTTTTACGGGTTACATTTTTTTTAGTGGTGAATATCGGTTAACGTATTCAATGGACACCCATACGCCGTGGTGTATTCATACGAACGCAGGGACGATCGTCGTTTTCAGAAGTTCCGATGCACACAGCCCACGTGCTGGATGTTCTGAGCAGCGCCAATTACTGTACCGATTCAAGGACTGCATGGATTTTGCTGCGCACGGATGTTGTGAAACTCCCTCCCCGGTGGGCTTCGAGCAGCCCTGGCTCGCCTGAAGGCAGTACAGCAAATCACGTGGAACCCCCCCACCCATCCGTTCCATCTGTGGCCCTTCGCACGCGTGCGTATCCTCCGGTTGCTCTCTGCTCTGCTCCACCACGTGTAAACACTCGGGCAATTGGCCGGTAACAGCTTCGCGAATAGAGGACGGCGGAGCTGGGGCAACTGTCGGCGCTGGCTCGCGGCGTGACTGCATTCCAGCTTTGCTATCGGCCCTCCTTGCGTCTCTGGGCCGGTCTCTGTCTCTCTCTGTCTCTCTCGACGAGAGCGAGCCGATCGTTTGCGGTGCGTTATCGGGTAGTCGCCCATGTGCGTGATGGCCACACTCGATGACGTTGCTTAGCTTGCGAGGCACCACGAGGTCGGCCTCATTGATGTCGATGTTGGTGATGAAATCGGCTCTTCTTGCTGCGGGTCGAGAGAGGGGGGCGGCGGTGGCGGCTTGGAGGGAAAGGCCTTCATCATCCAGCAGTGGAGTGACCATGGCCGATGGAGAAGTCGTAGGCCGCTGTAAGAGACTGCGCGAGCCATGGGGGGGGGGGAGGCGGAGGTTTAGGAATCCGAGAACGCGTGGGGGGGGGTGTAGTGGGTGGGGGTTGGAGGAGTGAATGGGGTAATCGGAGGGGGGTGGTGGTGGAGTTTGGGGGATGATATTCGAAAAGGGATGAGATGTTAGGGAGCGGTGGGGTGGGGGTAGATGGTAGAGAGGACGGGGGGTAAGATTTGAGAGGTTAAATTGGATTGGAATATTGATGAATAATTGGGATGGAGATGTTTGGGGGGGGGGGCGGGGTGGGAGAAGATGTGGGGGGGTGTGTGAGATGAAGAGGTGAAACGAGTTGAGGGCTGAGCGAGGTGTTGGCAGGTAGAGGTCGAGCGAGCAATGAGACTGGAGGATTACGTGAGATCGTAAGGAGGGGGGGGGGGGGGGTGAGATGAAGAGGGTGGGTGGGGGTTGTGGGATTGTTGGCGGACAGCCGGGGGAGGGAGGGAGGGAGGGGGGGTCCTGTTAGATGGGAGGGGAGTGAGATTGGTGGTTCAAGTGGGACTGAAGAGTGAATGTGAAATGGGTTGGTGGGTGATGAGAGAGGGGGGTGGTGGGGGCTGATGTAGGGGGAGGGGGGGGGGTGAAGTGAGACTGGGTGCTGACGTCACAACAGGGGAGAGACGTCGCTCAGGTATAAATTGCGTCGCGTCGCGCCCTTGTAAACACCGCACGCGTCGCGACTCGAGCACAACGCCGCCTGCTGCTGCTCCTGCTGCTGCTGCTGCTCCTGCTGCGTCTCCCCAGAGCTGGGTGAGTGGACCGTCTTTATTGTTGACCCGCGTGTACCGACAGTCTGCGTGGGGGAACATTTTGTGTATTTTTTTTGTGTGTACTGGGGTATGGGGCTGTATCGGTGGCAATCCGATATTGCCTTGAATCGATAAAGTGTTTTTGTTTTGCCGGTACACTGTAAGTCTGCCCTATAGGGGGGGAGGGAGTGCAAAAATCCCGATATCGAGAAGTCTGAAATCGAGTCAAGTTGGTAGCGCAGCGCGGCATACAACGCAGGCACAGAAGCCTCCACATTCACGTGGCACACACACACACAGACACGCCGTGACACACACGCACACAGTGACACACACACAGACACGCCGTGACACACACACACAGTGACGCACACAGCACACAGACACACACACAGACACAGTGACACACACAGACACAGTGACACACACAGCACACAGACACGCCGTGACACACACAGCACACACACGCGTGCACTTTCGCACTATCCCTCTCTCACACACAGACACGCAGTGACACACACACACAGTGACACACACACAATGACACACAAATACACAGGCTCACATTCTCGCACGCCTTTAACAGACGGTGCCATGAGCGTTGCGCACGAGGGCGGTTCGGTGGCCAAGCACCACGCCCGGCCGCCTTTGTCTCCCCAGGTGCTCGACATGAGGACCGGTTTTGAAATATTCGCCACTGTTATTGGCCGTGAGAGCTGGAATCGAACTCTTTTTCTCGGCCGGGTTCCGTAGCAGAAGGTTCTCCGGTCACCACCGCGATGACGACCCAGCGTCGCATCCACAGACGCATCCACAGACGCGAAGCGGAACAAAGATTCTAGATTTGAAGCTTTCGTGACTGCAATGATTCATACTCTTAGGTTTTTTCGGTAAAGTCACGTAGGTAGAAAATACATTTAAAAATTACTAAAAGTAATAATAGAAATAAAGTAATAAATCATTATTTTTTTTAAAATAATTTTAAATAATAAATTATCATTTTTATTAAAATAATTAATCGTGATTTTTTTTCTATTATTACTTTTTAATTTTATTTTTTACCTACGTGACTTTACCGATAGAACAAAAATTCCCCGCCACCGTTATAAAGGCCGCGCTCACGTGTTGGGGAAAGTGCTGTTAGCGAGCGCCGCGTTTAAAATCCGGCATGGCGCACCAAACTCTTGCAACACCGTATTTTTAGTTTTTTTCGGTGAAGTCACGTAGGTAAAAATTAAAATTAAAATGAATAAAAGTAAAATAAAAAATCACGACGTTTCGGAGGCAACACAAGCTTCCGTCTTCAGGTTCAGCTTTAACTCGCCGCTGATGTTCGCCGTGGCGGGGGTTGGTATGAGTTGGTGGCGGGGAGTAATCTTAGCGCAAAGTGCCACGCTGACGATTCCTAGAATGGGCGAATCCGTGTCACTTGCTTTGCTGACTCGCGATGTCCACGGGGAGCGGTGGTGCAGCGGTTAGCGCGCTGCGCTACGAACCCGGCGACCCGAGTTCGTTCCCGCTTCACGGCCAACACCCAGTGACGATTACAATCTGAGCCGGTCCTGGGCCTCCCCTAGGTCGACTCGGCCTCAAGTCAGTAACCTGGTGCGGTGATGTAGTAAACCATCGCCACTAGGGAGACAAAGGCGGTCGGGCGTAGTGCTGGCCACCCACCCCCTCGTGTGCCGTGCCGGCCTTTAAATGTGCTCGCTAACAGCACTTGCCCCAACAGTCTGTTGAGGCTACACGGGGGATCTTTGTCTTTGTGCTGTCTTGGTGATTGATGCTGGTAAGGTGATGTGGTGAGCGTGCCTTGTACTCGTCACCCCCCCCACCCACCGCGAGACCCACGGCCGAAATCCTAAAAGTAAACTGAGACGGAAACCGAACAAACGGGAGCGAGACCCAAATAAACCTGGCGGGCCACGGGCGAGTCTCATGGGGGTGGCGGGGGGGGTTACAAAATGAGTTTTACGTCGCAACAATCGGTTAATGTCCACCACTTGGTGGATTAAATAATCACCTTGGATAGTTGTGTGTGTCCCCCCCCCACCCCCCTTTGTTACTCGGAGAAAGTGGATCGGACCCTGACATAAAAAACATCCACAATCGGCAGCAATTGCCGGTTAAACTACACGGGGGGCCGGGTCACCTCTGCTCCAACCACAACGACAACAACAATGACAACAACAACAAAGTGAATCCGTTGCGCAGCCGTGAGGCACGCGCACTCCCATTTCGTAAAACCGTGAGTCGTCCCAAAAGCGGGGGGGGGGTCATCCTTGAGACTCGGCGTGTATCATGACGGGTGAGTGTCTGTGTGAGTCTCTGTGTCTGTGTCTCTCTCTCTGTGTCTGTGTGTGAGTCTGTATATCTCTGTCTGTGTCTGTGTGTGTCTGTGTCTCTGCGTGTCTGTGTCTCTGTGTGTGTCTGTGTGTGTGTGTCTCTGTCTGTGTGTGTCTCTGTGTGTCTCTCTCTCTCTGTGTGTCTGTGTGTGAGTCTCTGTGTGTGTCTCTCTGGGTCTCTCTCTCTGTGTCTGTGTGTGAGTCTGTATATCTCTGTCTCTGTGTGCGTGTCTATGTCTGTGTGTGTCTCTTTGTGCGTGTCTCTGTGTGTGTGTCTCTGTGTCTGTGTGTGTCTGTGTCTCTGTCTGTGTCTCTGTGTGTGTGTGTCTGTGTCTCTGTCTGTGTCTGTCTCTGTGTGTGTGTGTCTGTCTGTCTCTGTGTCTCTGTGTGTGTGAGTCTCTGTGTGTCTCTGTCTGTGTCTCTGTGTGTCTCTCTGTGTGTGTCTGTGTGTGTATCTGTGTGTGTCCACTGAGTCTGTGTGTGAGTCTCTGTGTGTCTGTGTGAATCTCTGTGTGTGTCTGCGTGTGTCTGTGTGTGTATCTGTGTGTGTCCACTGAGTCTGTGTGTGAGTCTCTGTGTGTCTGTGTGAATCTCTGTGTGTGTCTGCGTGTGTCCACTGAGTCTTTGTCTTTTGTGTCGTGGCTGTTTGCCGGCGCCACGTGCTCGCCACGTGCTCGTCACGTGGTCTCGGCGTGACGCGGTCCTAAACCGTCGACGTCGCCACCGCCGCGTGTCTCACCCCTCCCCCACAAGATGAGTTGGACACCTGGGCAAGCGAATTTTTTATTAATCGCTTTGTTTATTGTCAAATCCATCGCCACAGACGCCGGGGGGTTCGTGTGGAGGCGGGGAGGAGGGGGTGATGGTGTGGATGGGGGTGATTGTGTGCATGGTGTGGATGGGAGCGGTATGATGGCAAGGAGTTACTGTGATTGATGGGTGTGATAGTAGGGGGTATGTACGAGTGTGATGTGTGTGCGATATGAGAGGGCGCGTTGTGATGGCGGTGTGAAGCGGTGGCGCAGTAGTTGGCCATCTGCCACCAGAGTTCAATTCCTGGCCACTGCAAACATCAGTGGCGAGGTGAGATCTGAACCGGTCCTTCATCAACCCGTAGTGACCAACCTGGTGAAGTATGGCCAAACAACACCCCCCCCCCCCTCCATGACATACACGGCACGGGGAGGTCTTCATCCAGCAGTGGATTGTCAAAACATCTACCTGAAAAAAAAATCACAATTATTGTCCATCTTCTTGGTTCTTTCGGTAAAGTCGCGTAGAATGGAAATAAAAAAATAAAAAAAATCATAATGAAATATTATTTTATTATTTCCATTCTACGTGACTTTACCGAAAGAACCAAGAAGATGAATCCCTGCAGTCACGAAAGCTTTAAATCGAAATTATTGTCCAATCGATGGCGAGATGACGGCGTGACGTCAGCCAACTCGGGCGAGCTCGCGCGCTGTGGACGTGGTCATCTGCGCCAATCGACCAATCGCACGAGGCGGTGGTGGGGTGCACGGGTCACGTGACAAGAAAATTAAACTTATCTTCTTGGTTCTTTCGGTAAAGTCACGTAGAAGGAAAATAATAAAATAATAAATAATAAAACATGTGAGAATAATTAAATAATAAATAATGACCTTGTGAGATTTTTTTATTAATATATTATATTAGTTTATTATATTATTTTATTATGTTTTATTTTTATTCTTTTATTATTTCCCTTCTACGCGACTTTACCGAAAGAACCAAGAAGATGAATCCCTGCAGTCACGAAAGCTTTAAATTGAAAAATAAAACTTAATTTGGATCTTTCGTGACTGCGGGAATTACTCTTTGGTTCTTTCGGTAAAGTCACGTATAAAGAGAAAATAATAAATTAAATACTAGCATACGACGTTTCGATTGCAACACAAGCAATCATCATCAGGTATAAATGAAATAGAAACACAAATCTAGTATACTTAGAAATGTAATGTAATAATACAACAGAGAGTCGGATAACATAACAGTCAACACCCTACCTGGTTGATTACGTTCTTCCTGAGAATGCTAAATGTGAGAGAGAGATAAAACACAGAACCAGAGACATATAGACAGACAGATATCACAGAGATACATAGAGAGAGACACATACATAGGCACACAGAGAAATCGAAACGTCGTATGCTAGTATTTAATTTATTATTTTCTCTTTATACGTGACTTTACCGAAAGAACCAAAGAAGAAAATAACAATTTAAGTTTTTTTGGGTGCACATTGAGAAAGTGCTCCCCGCGGGCGGCCGTGCGGCAAAGCGCGGAGAGCCGCAGCATCTGTTGTCGTGCTACTGCCCGCGCTCTGCCTTTTGTCTGCGTGCACCTGGTGGTGGTGGTGGGGGTGGAGGTGGTGGGGGAGGATGTAGGGGGAGGATGTAGGGGGAGGATGTAGGGGGAGGATGTAGGGGGAGGGAGGCTCGGGGAACCTCGCAGCAGGTGCAGGGTGAGCTGTGTTTACCTGGAGAGTAAGAAGGAGAGAGGGGGGGGGAATAGGGTCCATATTCTTTGGTTCTTTCGGTAAAGTCACGTAGGTGAAAAAATAAAAATACAAAATATAAATAACTAAATTATTTCTTTTTTTATAATAAAAAAAAGAAATGACTCATTTATTTTTATTTTTATTGAAAAAAATAAAAACAAGAATAAAATATATAAATAACTAGATTATTTCAAATAAAAAAAATAGAAATGACTAAATTATGTCTATTTTATTTTATTGAAAAAAATAAGAATAAAAAATATGAATAACTCAATTATTTCAAATTTGTATAAAAAATAGAAATAACTCAATTCTTTTTTTTTTCACCTACGTGACTTTACCGAAAGAACCAAAGAGTATGGATCCTTGCAGTCACGAAAGCTTCAAATCTAGAATAATAGATCGGGTCCTGGTGCAGAGGTCGTTAACACGCGTCTCTTTGTTAAGGACTCGCCCTCTCGTATTCACCACACAGTGAGTGCATTGCGGCTCTTGAAATATTGAGTATTTTTTTACCGAATTATAACAAATTATATATTATTTCTAGATTTGAAGCTTTCGTGACTGCAAGGATTCATATCCTTAGGTTTTATCGGTAAAGTCACGTAGGTAAAATTTTAAAATTAAAATGAATAAAAGTAAAATAAAAATTAAATAAAAATCACGACGTTTCGGAGGCAACACAAGATTCCGTTTTCAGGTGGAACCGTCACAGCACGTGCTAATTTTATTTTTTTACCTACGTGACTGTACCGAAAAAACCTAAGAATATATAGATTATTGTTTATTTGGGGTTCCGAGCCGTGTGCTTGTGTTTCGGAGCATTAAAGTTTGTGACCTCGCAAGAGGGGAAGATGATGAAGACGGTACACATGGGGGTGGGTGGTGGTGGGTGGGATGCGAGAGACGAAGACAAACGGGGCGACACGTAGACATGGGGTGAAGAGCTCAACGCAAACGCGCGGGACACGCCGATTAAAGCACCGAGATGCAGCGTCGACAGATTGGGGACGAAGCCACAGACACACGGGTGGAGACAGATGGGTTGCACGGACATGTGGTGAGATGATTACCCGCCAGGTGCAAGGTGAGCGCCTATCAACGGACGGGTAGCAGCACCTGGAGCTGGCAGTGCAGGGCACGCCATGCAACATCCCCCCCCCACCCCCCCTCAACTATTTATTTTTATTATTTTATTATGTCCCTTCGACGTGACTTTACCGAAAGAACCAAGAAGATGAATCCCAGCAAGCACGAAAGCTTTAAATCTAAATTTACAGCCACTACGCTGTGGGATTCCATAAAACTTTAAGATCCTTCAACAAGCTCCGTGATAAGAAGGCTCAGCTTCAAGGCGCTCTTCTTCCCCCTCCAACCCAGCTTAAATATACGCTCCAAGCTTGGTGGTGTTTCATTCTTCACCTGAGGACGGCTGCTTGCGTTGTGGCCGAAACATCGTGAGAATGATTTAATTATGTTTTTATTATTTTATTATTCCCCTTCTACGTGACTTTACCGAAAGAACCAAGAAGATATTCCCTACCCGCTACGGTGGCTAGGAGATGTTAACTACTTCGCCTGGTGTACAGGAGGTCGTGGGTTCGAACCCGACCCTGACGCCTGCTGCTGCTGTATATTTGGAGTTTGTGTATCTCTTGCCCCGTGGTCGTATGGATTTTGCTCCGGATCCTCCGGATTTTCCCCTCCACATTTAGAATCAACAGCACGCGCTTAGAGTATTTGGGTGCTATTAATTCCCACGTGATTGATAAGCCATGTCATTAAGCTATCATGCGTTGCCAGGTCGCTTCTGAAAAAGAGTTGAATAGTTCAGTGGGATTTACCTGGCAACATTAAAAGAAACCCATCATAGATGTTTTCTGGCTTATATCGCGTAAAATATAAATGTGCAGTTAAACCCGACACAGTCAATTAGTAAAGTTTGCGGAGGGAGCTGGTAGGAACGTTGGGTTGCTCGGTCAATGGCCAGGGTCAACGGCGGCGTGGTGTGTTCCGCAAATATGCCCGACTGAGGGCGGGCACAAGCCGGCGTGAGTCGGTTAAACGTTGAGTTTTATAAGGGCACCACAGGGTGACCAGCCCCTCCCCACCTTCCCCTCCCCACCCAGCCCCTCCAACACGACGGACGGACACAATAATCCCCTGTGGGCTGGTGTAACCAGGAGGTCCTACCCAGTATAATTTAACGCGTTGGTACAGCTGGGTGCTTCACAACGCGATGTATGATTAGTATGATTAGCAGCGGCGGATGCAATCAAGAGAGCGTACAACTTCCCATGTTCGCACTCGAGCGCGCGTGTGTTTATCTCGAGAGCGCCTGATACAAATCCACCGCTGGATAAAGGCCGTGCGACTCGTGTGACCATACTTCACCAGGCTGGTCAGTGCCTTACTCCTTTGGTTCTTTCGGTAAAGTCGCGTAGGTATAAAATACAAATATACCTACGCGACTTTACCGAAAGACACGAAAACTTCAAATCCAGATTGGTCAGTGCCTGTTTCGTAAAGCCGTTGACGTGGGAGCGTAGGAGTACAGTACAACAATGCAGCTTTCTACAATGCCCACCACGTGGTCCCGCAGCAAGCCTATAGCACCTGTTACAAGTAGAGTGGTCGCCCATCCGAGGAGTCGTCGAAGGCTCGAAGTTGCTTCGCTCCCAAGATCTGACCCGCCCATACTGGACATTTGCGATGAAGAGCTTCACAGCTCATCGGATTCCGCCTGTAGTCTACATACGGATTCTGATTCTGAAAGAGTTTCACGGTGACCCATGTTTACAGCCATTAGGGGCGCTTCTGCCAAAACAAAAACAGGGCTTTTTCTCGCTCGTGAATCTAATCGCAGCAACGTGTGTTTAATCCCTGGGGGAGGGGAGTGTTTCGTAATAATTGAGCTTTTCTAACGATGGTAATTTAGAAACTGATTTCCCATTTACGTGTAACGCGACGCTTCCCGGTGCATAATTAAACACGAAATTATAATTTTAAAAAGACCGAGGAAGAAAAACCGTGCATATGCCTGACCATGCAACGCTTTCCGACCATGCGGTTTGGTACTCGTAAGCGATTCATTTCATAGAGAACACATGCAGGATCACGGCATAATTCACCCCCTTGATAAAATAAAGTGGGGCCGTTACTGGCAGGACACGTGGCGATAAGGGGGCGATGGGCGCTTGCTGCTGTGAGCAGTGAGCACACGTGTTGTGCCTCCCATGACACCTTGCGGCAAACTGTTGCAATATCTTAGCCTGCCCTAATTGCTGTACTAATCAGGCGTGTAACGAGCTGCAACACACACACACACGGAGAGAGATTGGACGAATCGTCAGTATTGGGAACAGAGATTCGATTCAAGCTCTGATTTGTTTAATCTCTTCCCCCCCCCCCCCCACAGTCTCGTTAGCATCAGCTGTGGTTAAACCACAGCAGATGCTAACGTTGCATTAGCATGTTATTTACATGAATATCTCGTTTGGCCATCTCCTGCTGGTTGAGGGCCTGCCTGCACCGAAGGGCTAATTTAGCATATGATTTGTGTTTTAATTAGCAGTTAATTAAACCTATAAAATTTTATGTACTTACACATGCTTCGGTTTAAATCGATTCTACATTTGTGTCCTGTAATGTACATATGGTGTTTTCCTGAGAAAAAAATATCTATTGACCCAACGCGTATTGCAAACCATATAATTGTTTTAACCATTGCGTCCTAACTGTGCGAATCGAGTTGTATTGCAGTGGATCATTATGAATTTCAGGGTTTTTAATTATAAAAAAATAATTAAAGCCCTTGGTGGCCAGGTAGCTCAGAAGTCTAAGTGCTGAGCTGGCTTCAACTGATGCCACCTGTGATTTAATGATTTAAACCAGGTTAAGTGTAGTTGGTGAGTTGGTAACACACACACACGCGCGAAAAATATTCACGTTTTAAAATTTGCTGCTGATCTTAATTTGGCTAAATTCCAGCTGTGGAATTAAAAAAAACACACCCGCGACCACGTACCGTTCAACCGGCCCCAGGAGCGAATTGTGGTCCGTAAGTCGAGCACTGTCCGTACACACAATTCAAACGTCGGGTTTACGGTCATGTGACGAACCTAATGAAGTGCTGCCCTCTACAGCACTGCGCGTGTGCACCGGAGGGTTATTCGACGGGAGCTCGCGTCACGGGGAGCGCTGCGATACTTTATTCCCTGGGCCTTTTTACTCCAATATAAAAGCTTGCACTGCCGTGCGAGAAATCCTACCGGATACTTTCTCAGAACACGACAGCACCACAAATTGTACAATATAAAGAACACCTTGTTTAAAACCCACACGCACGCTTTACTGAAGCCATTAACCTTTTGCCGTCCTGTTTTATTCCTTGCTCCCCCCCCCCATACCTCCCTCCCTCCCTCTCCACCAACTGCTACCCTCTCATTTTCAGGATTAATCTCGGAAGCCTTCAAAGAATCTGCACCCATCGCAGGGTTGGAACAAAGTTCTGCAACGTTGCTTGCCGAGGCTTCTTTTTTTTTATAGTTCTGTTATTTTCCCGATTTTGTGACAATTTTAAGGAACAACATCCAAAGCGATTTGGGCTGTCGGGGGAGCAGCACCGCTTGAATACAAAAACTAAAAACTTTTTAGCAGCAGACTCCCTGCGAAATCCGCAGCTCTCCTCTGCTTCCTCCTCCGCCGCGTCGTTCAACCTCGCCACCCTGCTCCTCAACCATGGAGCACCTGGAGGAGGACCTCACGTGCCCCGTGTGCTTCTCGCTGTTCGAGGAGCCGCGCGTCTTGCCCTGCTCGCACACCTTCTGCCGCCGCTGCCTGGAGAGCGTCCTGCAGGCCACGGTGGAGCAGTTCCCGCTGTGGCGCGCCCTCCGCGTGCCCCTCAAGTGCCCGAGCTGCCGCCACATGTTCGACATGCCCTCGGCGGGCCTCTCCTACCTGCCGCTCAACTACTCGCTGGTGGCCATCGTGGAAAAGTACCGGCGCCAGCAGAAGCTGCAGCGCGAGCGCGAGCTGGCCGAGTCGACGCGCCCGCCCGCGTGCGCCGAGCACAGCGAGCAGCCGCTCAACGTCTACTGCCTCACGGACCGCACGCTCGTGTGCGGCTTCTGCCTCACGCTGGGCGAGCACCGCAGCCACGACATCGAGTCGCTCGCATCCGCCTGCGCCCGCGAGGGACGCGCGCTCGAGGAGAGCACGCGCGCGCTGCTCTCCGACGACGATGATGTCGCCGAAGGCGACGACGGGGGCGCCGGCGCCGGCGGCCGTAGTAGCAGTGGCGGTGACGACGACGACGACAACGTGAGGGAGGTAGCCGTGGGCCAGCAGGAGGAGGAGGAGGGAGTTGGGGATTCGGCTACCGTTTTGAATCCAGCTCCGGAAGATGTTGGCGATGCTCATCGTGGTAACGATGGTGACGATGCTGCCGAGGATGACCAGCACCAGGAGGAGGTTGAGGAAGAGGCTCGGGATGTTGAGCGGCAAGGGGAGGGTCGCAGGAGGAGGAGGACGACAAGCGGCGGGACGAGCGAGGAGGAGATGGGGAGTGGAACGGAAGATCAGGGAGGGGAGACTGGACGGGGAGGACGGGCTGCTGGGGACGAGGCGGTCGCTCGAGGGGCCAAGGAAGCAGTGGACGAGCAAAAGGAGGAGCGGAATCGGAGCCCGCAACGTCGAGCGAAGCAACGTTACCCGGGGCCCTGGGCCACGGCGCGAACCCAGCTGCTGGAGCTGGAGGCGCGGCGCACCGGGTACGAGGTGCTGGTGAACCAGGAGGCAGCGCAGGTCGAGGCCTACTTCGCGGCGCTGCGCGACGATCTCGGCAAGCAGCAGATGGCCGTGATGGAGTACATGGAGGCGGCCAGCCGGCGTGCCTCGCTGGGCTACGAGCGGGCCATCGGCGTGCTGCGCGGCGTGCTGGACGAGCACGCCGCCGTGCTGGCGCTGGCCGGGGAGGCCCAGGACGCGATGCTGCTGGGCGAGCCCGTGGCCTTCCTGCAGAAGATGCACGTGTTCCGCGAGCGCTACGAGCTGCTGTGCGCCGCCGCGTGCGCCGCCCGGCCCGAGCCGCCGAGCTTTGGTCCCCGCTGCCAGGACTACCTGGTGCGCGGTTGGGCCGATGTGCCGCTCGGACGGCTCAGAGACGCGCCGCTGCCCCGACTTCCGTACGACGACGAAGGCGAAGGCGACGGCGGCGGAGAGGATGATGGCGGCGGCGGCGGCGTTCGGCGTGGCGGAGGCCTGGGCGGAGGGGATTTGGGGTCAACGGATGAAGACGGAGCCGTCTACGGCCACAACCACCACCTGTCCGTCATCCTGGAGGAGGAGATGGAAGAGGACGACGACGTCGATGGGACTGAACAGAAGGCTGACGAACTCGACATTGACCGCGGCTGGGGTGTCGGAGCCGGCGGACGAGCGTTGGCATCGCGAGCGTCGACGGCCGCCGACGTCTTTGCGCTTCTCGACGGCGACGCGGATGACGGCGTGACGGAGGAGGAGCTGGCGACCGCGTGGCTCCCGTTCGAGGTGGAGCAAGGCCTCGTCCTCCTCTCGGCGCTGGCGAGCCTTCGCTGGGCTGACGCGGCGGCGCTGGCGGCGCGCGCCGCCAGGATCTCCGAGACGTCGGCGCGGAAGGTCCTCGGCCGAGGCGGCCGGGCCTTGCTCCACGCGCTGGGCCCCGCGTCTTCCCGGCCCGCGCTCCTCCACGCCGCTCTATGGCTCTCCGTCGCCCTCTTCCTCGCCTTCTGCTGCTGCTGCTTCTTCGCCTCCCTCCTAGGCCGCAGCGACAACGGCGCGGCGGCGGCGGGGAAGCTCGGGGCGCCGGGCGCCGTGGGGCTGGCGCTGCTCCCGTTGCTGCCCTGCGTCGCCGTGGTGGGCGCCAACGCCCTCATGCGGCGGCGGCAGGGCCTGGGGTGTGGCTGGGGGCGCAAATGGGCCGTGGGGTCCGTGGGGGTTCTGAGGGCCGTGGTGGCGCGTGTGCGTGCCGCCCTCTAGAGGAAGACGGCACGAGGAGGAGGAGGAGGGGATGACCATATCCCCGCTCCTGGACAACTCGGTAGCCACCAGATGCGGCGAGCTACCTGCTGCTAATGTAGTGGTTGGTGGTTAATTTAATTAGTTCATGAACCCAATCTATTCTCGCAAATCGCGAGGCGTTAAATTGGACCGTGCGTGACGCAAGATTAGTATTTTCGCTTCATATTTTTTTATTAGCCGTGAGGTGTTGGGGCTTCCATGGCCCGGCGAGGTTGCTAGGTGGCCATAAAGATGTGACCATGTACAGCCAAGTAGGTGGCTACTGTGTCCTTTTGCTTTGCTTGTGAGTTTTCTTTGGGTTTCTCCCGCCCTCAAAAAGCCTCCGCGGGGGTGAAAGTTGGTCAAACATCCCAATGCAGCAGGCAGGACCTTCCTGACAAAAAGGTCTTGCTTGAGACTCAGAGGCATTTCTGCATTAAGGCCATTGTTATGACTTCCACATTTATAGCATTTAAATGAGCATTTTGGATTAGACGGCAAACGCTAATGCGAGACCTATTACGATTTTCTTCGATAAAATAACGTCTTTGTGTTGGTCCCGAACTAGATAATAATAATACTGTGGCGAAAATTACAAAAGTACTGCAATTGTAATACTTCCCAAGCAAAAAATATGTTATCTGTGGTAGTCGTGGAGCACTAAGACTTCTTCATCAACTTGAATAAAAATGAGGTGTTCATTTAATATTTCATGACGCGTCGTTCGTGCTCGGAAGATCGATCGATTGATCGAAATCGACAATTCGGCGAATCTGCCCCGGAGCTGCCTATCCGCCCTACCATTTCTAATGACCCCGGCCGCGTGATGCGACCCGCGCCTTCCAAAACCATACAACTGATAGGGGTGCGCCAGGCGCGGAAATTTAGGGGTTCCTCTGCTTCTGTGTCACGATCATCTCTGTTCACGCGTCCCGAGAACAACTTCGTGAGCTCGCCGTGCGTACGGGTGAACGACACCCGCACGCGATTCGAGGAAGGGCGTGAAGATGCAACGTTTGGTGGGGGGGGGGGGGGCCCGAAGCTTGCCATAACGTGAGGGGCCGTGGAGAATTACAGCCAACGTCAGTTGACCGTGGACAACTAGACCCAAGCCGAAACATAACATCTAATATATAATGTTTAAAAATATGTTTTTTCTTTTTATGATAGAATATAGTATTGTCATCAGTATGACATAAGTATACCAAGTTTGCAGTCGATACCACATTGGGAAGTGGGTAAAAATTGAGTTACAAGATTTGAGGATACAAATAAAAAAATCGCAGTATATTCCTGGGGCTATACTCTCCCACTTTCGCCAACCCGCACTCGAGCGGGATTGTGCGGCGTGGCAAAATAATCGCCCGCAATCCCATCATCCAGCAGTGGATTGACCACCACGAGTCATGGCGAACGTGGGAGGAGAGATATTGAGGAATGGGGGGTTCGACCGGTGAGTGGCCCAGATAAAAAATTCACGAGCCCCTCTGCGCCCCCTAGTGGCGGGATTTGAACTCCACTTGTGCCGCGTTACCCAATAGATTGACGCGCAGGGCCGATGATTTGCTCGACTAGATTTGAAGTTTTCATGACTGCAGGGATCCTTACTGTTTTGGTTCTGTCGGTAAAATCACGTGGGTATTAAATAAAATAAATCACGACGTTTCGGGCGCAACACAAGCGTCCGTCATCAGGTGAGACAACCACAGCAAGAAACAATTGCTCAAGTGGCAATAGATAGATGGCTTCATCTCCAGGTTGTGATGCAGAGATTTTCTGGAACTCTGTCCCAGATAGTTCTCGCTCATCATACTTTTGTTTTATCCCCCCCCCCCCCTTGGTCATTACGAAAGTCAACTCGATTCGTAACTCTATTCCTAACCCGAGAACGAACACGTCACTTGGTCGCGACCGCCCTACGATATGAACGCTGAACGTAGACCGGCAGGGAGTCTGAAATGTATCCCAGGCACGGATGGGTCCACAGCAACCGGCTACACTTGGGGCGGGGAGCGGTGGCGCAGTGATTAGCGCACTGCGCTATGAACCCGGGCCACGTGTGTTCAATCCCCGACCACGGTTCGAATCAGTGGCGAGTGAGATCTGAAGCGTTCCTGAGCACCCCTTCTCCACTAGCCCGCACTGGCCAGCGTGAAATATGGATGAGTAACCCCCAACGACCAAAACTATTTTTGTTTAGTTCATGTCCACTGTGGTTACACGGTTAAAGATTTCCCACTTTAATGCTTTCGTGTAGTCTTTGTAGCGATTATGGAGGTCGCGTCTATTTGAGTGTAATTTTGTGTATGGCTTAAATATGTGATAAGTTAAGCTTTTAAGTTGCTATGATTCCCTTCCTAAAGGTAGTGTTAACTCGTTGACCAATGTTTTTTTAATGATTTGAAAGCTGGACTTCAACGAAGCTACTCCAATATAAGTGTTTTGCCACTGCATATTAATGATAGTGGGTGGAGCGGTGGCGCGGTTAGTTGGCCCACTGCACGGTTAGGGCTTTTGGCTGCTATACATTTCCACGCGATAAGCCACTTTTTGTTTAGCCATAATTTGTGGCCTGGTCGCTTCTGAAACAGAGCTATGTAGCTCGGTGGGTCTTACTTACCTGGTACAATACTAAACTACTCTTTGGCCCTTGCGGTAAAGTCACGTAGATGGAAAATGAAAATTAATGAAATAAAAATAATATATAACGACGCTTGTTGAGATCGAAACGTCGTGATCTATTATTTTTTATTACAAAATTTTTTTTCCCATCTACGTGACTTTACCGAAAGAACCAAAGAGAGTGAATTCCTGCAGTCACGAAAGCCTCCAATCAAGATTAATACAAAAATAGTTTCTAGTTTTTACTCCTAAACTGGGCAACCGAAATTCTCGATTCCCGACTACGGCTAACATTGGTGGCGAGTGCCATCTGGTCCGGTACCGACCGGGTCGCCGGAGGATTGATACGAGCAGACTGCCGACATGGCCAGTTTTCAGCGACGTCCAGAGGTTGGTGACTCGGCCCAATTCTTACAGCCCGGTGGCAATGATGCCGATGAAACTGCAAGAGTGGAGTGGTTCTTGACGGATGCGTCCATTTGTGTAGCAAGAGGACCTTCATATCTCCGTTGTGGGGAAACTGGAAGTCGGACTTCGATTGTGTGACATTCATGGGCGTAAGCTCGCAACAGGAAGGAAGCGATGGCGAGGTGCCATGACGACTTGTTGACCATATTTTAATCGAGCAGCGGATGGATCACAATTGAGAGTCCGGTCTCATCCGTGACGAATATTTGAGGCTTGTGGTGGAGTGGTTAGCGCACTGCGCTATGAACCCGGCGGCCTGCGTTCTATAACCTGGCCACGGCTCAGGTCGGTGGCGGCTGTTATGTGAACTGGTTTGGCTGTTGCCGCCACCCTCCTCCGCTTCGCCAACCAACCTACACTGACTCACGTGGTGAGGGGGAAGTGTAATTCAGCAGTGAATTGACCAAAGGGCTTGAAAGTTTAGCATGCTTTTTTTTATACTAATACGAATGGCTGTATTTATGGGTTCGCGGTGAGCTTTTTTGTTTAACGAAATTAAAGCTATTTTCACATGAACTATTTAGCAACCGTAATAACATTTTGCACATTTCAACAATGTTTTAAACTTAATTTTTTTTTTCATTTCTGCTCTTGATTTGTTAATATAGACTTGGACCAAGTTCCTTGCACCAACCGTTGTGATAAGTTATTCATTATCTGTGTGTCAATGTCCGTTTTCTATTAGTACTTCAGAAATAGTTACTATGTCCATAAGTAATTATTAAGTGTTTGTAAATGAACGCTATCAAATGATTAAAAAAAAATTCTGAAAATAACGCGTCAGCAAATGTTGTGTTGGTCATCGGCGTTTCTTGTTTTGCTGATTCATCTTAATCTCCACCTTTGCAGCTTTTTCTAACGTAAGTTCTTCAATCATTTCCTGGAGTTAAAGAGGCAGACGGAAGCAACACCTAATACTGTATTAGGACAAGGAAGACGAATCGTGCATATTAATGTTTTTTGGAGCACTTTCTAAACGTGCGTTTGTTCTCAAACATTTAATTATCAATTAAACCATTGGCGCTCGTGCCAGGTGCGCAGGAGACACAATGGAGTAAAACAAAACGTAGACTCTGGTTCGATAACACGGGCATTGGCAAAATGGAATAAAAGCTGAAAAGTGTGCAAAGAAGCAACTTTGGAGTGCACGCTTGGAATTGCAGACAAAGGAACACGTGGATTCGATAACACGCGCACACGTTAAAGACATCGTATCGATTTAGGTAGAGGGGGTGGGGGGGCAGCACACGTTGCTAGATGGTATGGTACTCAGGCTTGTGGTCGAGGCACGATGGACTAGAAGCCAAATAAGTAAGATTTAAAAACACATTTTTTAAAACACGCTTTTATGAAATGTACCCTACTCGTAATGGCAGAACTCCACGACTCCAGGAAGTGGCCCCGAAGCTTGCCATAACGTAAGGGACCCTGGCCAATTACAGCCAACGTCAGTTGACCGTGGCCAATTAGACCCAAGCCGAAACATAACATCTAAAAAAGAATGTTTAAAAATATATTTTGTTTTTTATGATAGAATATAGTATTGTCATCAGTATGACATAAGTATACCAAGTTTGCAGTCGATACCACATTGGGAAGTGGGTTAAAATTGAGTTACAAGATTTGAGGATACAACAACGACAACAACAACAGACAGAGTGAGTTAAATCAAAGCGTGTAGAAAGAGAATTCGTCCGAGAGAGGCCGTGCCGTCGCAGAGGAAGGATGGATGACATCGGCTCACTTTGAGAAGCTGGTGGATTTGTTTGTACGTGAAACTGAGATGGCGATGATTTGGAGACCTTCATACAGCAGTGGGTATATTATACCTGCATGATCGGTGTCCGAAACTTTAATTTCTAGTGATGTTACGATTCACCCACCCCTGGTGATTCGATACGTTTTCGAGATGAGATAAAAAAAAATCGTAGCGGCATCTAGCGGCTGCAGGTATCACGCGAACTCCACATAAACGGATCTGACAGAGGGAGGTGGGCGTAGTGGTAAACGCACGTTTCTCCACGAACCTCCGCTAAATCCCCTTCCGCGGCTGACACAAGCGATATCTTCACAATTAAGCGATACCCTGCGTCGCCTGGTTCAATTAAAGCAATGCCCGTTGTGCAAATCCACAGCAACTATCCATGAAAATCTCCCCCGTCTCTATCCCCTCCACTTAAATAGTATTAATACTTTTCGATTTAAAGCTTTCGCGACTGCAGGCATTCATATTCTTGGTTCTTTCGGTAAAGTCACGTAGAAGGGAAATAATAAAAATATAAACAAATTTTTTTAAAAATATTTTTTAAACAAAATTGCAAGTTTATTTATTTATTATTTTATTATTTCCCTTCTACGTGACTTTACCGAAATAACCAAGAATATTATTCATAATTTCTATTTGAAACGCGCCCCCGCACTCTATAGTACAGTTTTCCTTTACTCTAGAAGAGAGATAGCAACTCAGAGGCGCGAGAAGGAAGCACAGTCGAGTGGGAAGGCAGCAGCCACGCGGCGTCAAACCCCCCCCCCCACCCCAACTGCAGAGCTCTGCCGTCCTCTACATATGAAGATGTGATCGGCCATTGAATTTGGAGGAAACCCGGAGCAAACGGCCTGTTCCCGCGTGCAGATGGAACAGGTGGAGTCCATTCTAGATTTGAAGCTTTCGTGACTGCAAGGATTCATACTCTTTAGTTTTTTCGGTAAAGTCACGTAGGTAAACACAAGCGCCCGAAACGTCGTGATTTAATTTAGTTGTTTTCATTTCATTTTTTTTTACCTACGTGACTTTACCGAAAAACCCAAAGAGTAGGTGGAGTCCACATTTTTTAAAAATCCTTTATATTAAGTTCGCTTGCTTGCTTAGGACCATGCAAATCTTTCGGTCGTTTTTTAACCCACTTCCCGTGATCCAATCGAGCTGACATTTTCCACACAGACTCGTTGTGCGTGACAATTAATGTTCGTGAAAATTTTTCCCCAAAATTTTACACTTTTTAGGACAAAAATATTATATTTAATTACCAATTGCTTAATGGTGCAATGCAATCATCTGACCCATAGGTGGCAGCCATCTCAAGCCAGAGGACGAGAGGACTCTAGCCGCCACGCATATAAAGGATTTATAGTGAAAACCTTTGTTTTTACGGGTTATACTTATTCTGCACTGCCTTCTGGCAAGCCAGGGGTATGGGCACTTCCCCAACGCCCACCGGACTTGAGTTTTCACAACATTTGTGTGACCCCAGCCTCCGCAGTGCTGGGGATCACAGGTCAAGTGCATGGCCACCACCGACAGGTGAAATCAATGCAGTCCCCTTTAACCGGTATAGCACTTTAATAAAAAAATCAATCCTTCAATCAATACAGGAGGTACAGGCGCAGACCTGCAATAGCTTGTCCACGTCACTCATGGCGGAAGGGTCTTCGCTCGAGGGGAACTCTAGAGAGCCTGTCTACAGGGTGTTTGGCCTACTCTTCCAGTAGGCGAACCCAATCTCATCAGACCGCAATGCCATCGCGAGACCCGTTGCACCAGTGTTTTCATTTTTTTTTCAGTTTCATTTATTTGGTAGAGCCCCTGGTGAGCCATTCGGCTCTTGAATCGGGTGCAACCGCAACAAACAAAAACATGAACAAGAAAACATCTTAAAATGACAACGACAACATCTGAAAGCTTTTGACTCGTACGGTCCCCTTCCTCTCAACAGTGCGGCCCTTTGCGGCCAAGGCACCGCTGAATTAATTTGCAGAGAGGCTGAGATGTTGATAGTTCGGTTCCGGATGGCACTAGGGACTGTAGCAGGGTTGTAAGCCTGAGATGAAATAATTAGTTTGCAATAACAATGGGAATCGTTTACAGCGTTAGTTCCACCGCGAGATGAGGGCCTCTTTCCACGCCGTGGAATTCGGCCGTGGCGGTTGTTTGACCATACTTCACCACGCTGGTCAGTGGTGGTGGGCAGAGGGTTCTGCTGATGTTAGCCGTGGCCTGGAATTGAACTCGGGTTACCGGGGTTCACAAAGCGCAGTGATGCTCATCACTGCCATCATCATGACCCCACAGAATGAATTTGTGTGAGAGCTCTGCGTATTTACGATATAGAACGTTAAAAAATGTTTGTTGGGGGGGGGGGGTTGGTGGGGTGTGTGCAAAACGAAAAAAAACCCACGCACACAAAAAGAAGCAACAAATAAAGTGCGTAACCGACAACATTCTTTTTTGCGACCGATTCAAATAACAATAATGAGAATAAAAAAAAGGTGCGAATAACGAATAACGGACTCTGGCTTTAAACAGAGAATCGGCCAGCACCCACCCCCCTTCCCATGCCCATATTAGGAAGGTCCAATCAAAAGAGAGGAAACGGGGGGGGGGGGCAAGTGGTGGGGCCCGGTGGGGGGGGGGCCCAACGTGCAACGGTTATAATTTCAAACGGGGAGCGGCCAATCAGCGGCCTCCAAATTTGCCCCGCCTACGTCATGCCCATATATGGCGCCCACATTCAAAACTGAAAGGGTGGAGGATGCTATATATATATTTATTAAATAATAATGATGATTTTTTTTTGGGGTGGATTCAGAACGGAGTTCTTCTTAAAAATGCATTTTCTATACAGTATATATAACAATAATAAAGGTGATTCCTTTGTCAAACGTGCATTTGAGGCTTATGGCTCAATTGTGTATACGCCCTGGAGACAGAGTGGTGGAAATTGTACGTTCCTATGACGGGGGATTGAGTTTATCCACAAGGAACTTTTATGATTTCACCATCAAAAGAATAAATAACAAAAGCATATAAAACCGAGATAACTTTGCTCATAACTGCAGGGGGACATAGAAGTGAGTTAATCAAGGGTAAGGCGACGAGACAGCGGGCAGAGAACAAGATTTTGACAATATGAGATTAATAAATCGTAAACGTTATCGCTTAATTTTAAATAAAAAAAACAGCCAATAAGCGTTCAGTACACGGCGCACCGCCCATTTTATGCCCAAACAAGGCGCCTTAATTGAGTTTAATAATAAAAAAATAAAATATATTCTTTTCCTTCTAACGGGTCGCGCTTTTGCATTTTATAAGCCGCTTTTTGAAAGAAAAAAAATATCAACGTCAAACATTGAACTCCATGTCCATATAAAGGCGCCATAATTTAAAAATTTAAAGACAACCAATCACGATTTGTTTTCGGGTCGCGAGCCCCCCCTTCACCCCTCCCCTCAGATCCCCCACACCCCCCAAGCCCCCCCTAAGCCCCCCCCCCACCACGCCCGCTCATATTTAAGCACCTGTGGGTTGGGGGGGGGGGCAAAAAAACCCCGCGCGTAGCTTCCCCAGCCAGCCAATCACATCGCGTGCATTTCACCCCCCCACACACCCACCAACCCCCCCCCCCCCCCCAACAGCCCCGCCCCGCAGCCGGCTCGGGGTGTATTAAAAAAAGCGCGCGCTTATTCAAAAAGACGTCTCCAGCCAATCGCGTGGCTCCGTTCGCTCGCCCCGCCCACGCCATGCCCTTATAAGGCGCGAAAATTTGAAATTTTAGCGCGGCGGTTTGTCCCAGGGTGCAGCGCGTCGCGACGCTAACGGCCGCGCGTCGCCCCGCCGCCACAGGCGCCCGGCGCCCGGCGCCGCCGCCTCCCCGCGCCGCCCGCGGTTTTTTCCCGTGAATTTTTCTCCGCGGATTTTTCGCATTCGCCGGGACGCGGGGGCCACGACACCGCCCTCAGCCTTCTCGCTCCTCCTCGCCTCTTCCTCCTCCGCCGCTCGCTCGCTCGCTCGCCCCGCGGGGTGAGAAAAGTGGCGAACGCCGCGTCGCGCACACACGCCACGCACGTGGGTGGCGCAGGGCGCACCACGCCGGCAGGTAGACAGGCAGAGCGAGAGACACGTGGACGGGGGAGATGGGCAGACAGGCGGGCAGATAGCGAGATGGGAGATAGACACACACACACACGTGTGTGACGGTGGAGATTTACGTACAGGCACGCAGACAGCGGACAGTCAGATAGCCAGCGAGGTGGAATGGAAGATAGACACGCAGACGAAGTTGGGAGATGACACACAGACGAGGTGGGAGATGACACACAGACGAGGTGGGAGATGACACACAGACGAAGTGGGAGATGACACAGACGAGGTGGGAGATGACACACAGACGAAGTGGGAGATGACACACAGACGAAGTGGGAGATGACACACAGACGAGGTGGGAGATGACACAGACGAAGTGGGAGATGACACGCAGACGAGGTGGGAGATGACACACAGACGAAGTGGGAGATGACACAGACGAAGTGGGAGATGACACACAGACGAGGTGGGAGATGACACACAGACGAAGTGGGAGATGACACACAGACGAGGTGGGAGATGACACACAGACGAGGTGGGAGATGACACACAGACGAGGTGGGAGATGACACACAGACGAGGTGGGAGATGACACAGACGAAGTGGGAGATGACACAGACGAGGTGGGAGATGACACACAGACGAAGTGGGAGATGACACGCAGACGAGGTGGGAGATGACACACAGACGAAGTGGGAGATGACACACAGACGAGGTGGGAGATGACACACAGACGAGGTGGGAGATGACACACAGACGAGGTGGGAGATGACACACAGGACGAGGTGGGAGATGACACACAGACGAAGTGGGAGATGACACACAGACGAGGTGGGAGATGACACACAGACGAGGTGGGAGATGACACACAGACGAGGTGGGAGATGACACACAGACGAGGTGGGAGATGACACACAGACGAGGTGGGAGATGACACACAGACGAAGGTGGGAGATGACACACAGACGAGGTGGGAGATGACACACAGACGAAGTGGGAGATGACACACAGACGAGGTGGGAGATGACACACAGACGAAGTGGGAGATGAGGTGGGAGATGACACACAGACGAAGTGGGAGATGACACACAGACGAGGTGGGAGATGACACACAGACGAGGTGGGAGATGACACACAGACGAGGTGGGAGATGACAACACAGACGAGGTGGGAGATGACACACAGACGAGGTGGGAGATGACACACAGACGAGGTGGGAGATGACACACAGACGAGGTGGGAGATGACACACAGACGAGGTGGGAGATGACACACAGACGAGTGGGAGATGACACACAGACGAAGTGGAGATGACACACAGACGAAGTGGGAGATGACACACAGACGAGGTGGGAGATGACACACAGACGAGGTGGGAGATGACACACAGACGAGGTGGGAGATGACACACAGACGAAGTGGGAGATGACACACAGACGAGGTGGGAGATGACACACAGACGAGGTGGGAGATGACACACAGACGAGGTGGGAGATGACACACAGACGAGGTGGGAGATGACACACAGACGAGGTGGGAGATGACACACAGACGAGGTGGGAGATGACACCAGACGAGGTGGGAGATGACACACAGACGAGGTGGGAGATGACACACAGACGAGGTGGGAGATGACACACAGACGAGGGGGAGATGACACACAGACGAGGATGGGAGATGACACACAGACGAGGTGGGAGATGACACACAGACGAGGTGGGAGATGACACACAGACGAGGTGGGAGATGACACACAGACGAGGTGGGAGATGACACACAGACGAGGTGGGAGATGACACACAGACGAGGTGGGAGATGACACAGACGAGGTGGGAGATGACACACAGACGAGGTGGGAGATGACACACAGACGAGGTGGGAGATGACACACAGACGAGGTGGGAGATGACACAGACGAGGTGGGAGATGACACAGACGAGGTGGGAGATGACACAGACGAGGTGGGAGATGACACACAGACGAGGTGGGAGATGACACAGACGAGGTGGGAGATGACACAGACGAGGTGGGAGATGACACAGACGAGGTGGGAGATGACACAGACGAGGTGGGAGATGACACAGACGAGGTGGGAGATGACACGCAGACGAGGTGGGAGATGACACGCAGACGAGGTGGGAGATGACACGCAGACGAGGTGGGAGATGACACAGACGAGGTGGGAGATGACACAGACGAGGTGGGAGATGACACAGACGAGGTGGGAGATGACACAGACGAGGTGGGAGATGACACAGACGAGGTGGGAGATGACACAGACGAGGTGGGAGATGACACAGACGAGGTGGGAGATGACACACAGACGAGGTGGGAGATGACACAGACGAGGTGGGAGATGACACAGACGAGGTGGGAGATGACACAGACGAGGTGGGAGATGACACAGACGAGGTGGGAGATGACACACAGACGAGGTGGGAGATGACACACAGACGAGGTGGGAGATGACACAGACGAGGTGGGAGATGACACAGACGAGGTGGGAGATGACACACAGACGAGGTGGGAGATGACACACAGACGAGGTGGGAGATGACACACAGACGAAGTGGGAGATGACACACAGACGAGGTGGGAGATGACACAGACGAGGTGGGAGATGACACACAGACGAGGTGGGAGATGACACACAGACGAGGTGGAGATGACACAGACGAGGTGGGAGATGACACAGACGAGGTGGGAGATGACACAGACGAGGTGGGAGATGACACAGACGAGGTGGGAGATGACACGCAGACGAGGTGGGAGATGACACACAGACGAGGTGGGAGATGACACAGACGAGGTGGGAGATGACACAGACGAGGTGGGAGATGACACAGACGAGGTGGGAGATGACACACAGACGAGGTGGGAGATGACACACAGACGAAGTGGGAGATGACACGACGAGGTGGGAGATGACACAGACGAGGTGGAGATGACACAGACGAGGTGGGAGATGACACAGACGAGGTGGGAGATGACACAGACGAGGTGGGAGATGACACACAGACGAGGTGGGAGAGCACACACAGACGAGGTGGGAGATCACACACAGACGAGGTGGGAGATGACACGCAGACGAGGTGGGAGATGACACGCAGACGAGGTGGGAGATGACACGCAGACGAGGTGGGAGATGACACAGACGAGGTGGGAGATGACACACAGACGAGGTGGAGATGACACGCAGACGAGGTGGGAGATGACACAGACGAGGTGGGATGACACGCAGACGAGGTGAGATGACACACAGACGAGGTGGGAGATGACACCAGACGAGGTGGGAGATGACACGCAGACGAGGTGGGAGATGACACGCAGACGAGGTGGGAGATGACACGCAGACGAGGTGGAGACACGCAGACGAGGTGGGAGATGACACGCAGACGAGGTGGGAGATGACACACAGACGAAGTGGGAGATGACACACAGACGAGGTGGGAGATGACACACAGACGAGGTGGGAGATGACACACAGACGAGGTGGGAGATGACACACAGACGAGGTGGGAGATGACACACAGACGAGGTGGGAGATGACACACAGACGAGGTGGGAGATGACACACAGACGAGGTGGGAGATGACACACAGACGAGGTGGGAGATGACACACAGACGAGGTGGGATGACACACAGACGAGGTGGGAGATGACACACAGACGAGGTGGGAGATGACACACAGACGAGGTGGGAGATGACACACAGACGATGGGAGATGACACGCAGACGAGGGGAGATGACACGCAGACGAGGTGGGAGATGACACACAGACGAGGTGGGAGATGACACACAGACGAGGTGGGAGATGACACAGACGAGGTGGGAGATACACACAGACGAGGTGGGAGATGACACACAGACGAGGTGGGAGATGACACACAGACGAGGTGGGAGATGACACACAGACGAGGTGGGAGATGACACCAGACGAGGTGGGAGACAACAGACGAGGTGGGAGATGACACACAGACGAGGTGGGAGATGACACACAGACGAGGTGGGAGATGACACACAGACGAGGTGGGAGATGACACACAGACGAGGGTGGGAGATAGACACACAGGACGAGGTGGGAGATGACACACAGACGAGGTGGGAGATGACACACAGACGAAGATGGGAGATGACACACAGACGAGGGGGTAGATGACACACAGACGAGGTGGGAGATGACACACAGACGAGGGGAGATGACACACAGACGGGTGGGAGATGACACACAGACGATGGTGGGAGATGACACACAGACGAGTGGGAGATGACACGCAGACGAGGTGGGAGATGACACACAGACGAGGTGGGAGATGACACACAGACGAGGTGGGAGATGACACACAGACGAGGTGGGAGATGACACACAGACGAGGTGGAGATGACACCAGACGAAGGTGGGAGATGACCACACAGACGAGGTGGGAGATGACACACAGACGAGGTGGGAGATGACACACAGACGAGGTGGGAGATGACACGCAGACGAGGTGGGAGATGACACCACAGACGAGGTGGGAGAGTGACACACAGACGAGGTGGGAGATGGACACAGCAGACGAGGTGGGAGATGACACACAGACGAGGTGGGAGATGACACACAGACGAGGTGGGAGATGACACACAGACGAGGTGGGAGATGACACCAGACGAAGGTGGGAGATGACACACAGACGAGTGGGAGATGACACACAGACGAGGTGGGAGATTGGAGAGACACCAGTACGAGGTGGGGAGATGACACACGACGAGGTGGAGATGACACACGAGACGAGGTGGGAGATGACACACAGACGAGGTGGAGATGACCCAGACAGGGTGGGAGATGACACACAGACGAGGTGGGAGATGACAACGCAGACGAGGTGGGAGATGACACGCAGACGAGTGGGAGATGACACACAGACGGATGTGGGGATGACCAGCGAGGTGGGAGATGACACACAGACGAGGTGGGAGATGACACACAGACGAGGTGGGAGATGACACACAGACGAGGTGGGAGATGACACACAGACGAGGTGGGAGATAGACACACAGACGAGTGGGAGATGACAACAGACGAAGGTGGGAGATGACACACGACGAAGGTGGGAGATGACACACAGACGAGGTGGGAGATGACACCAGACGAGGTGGGAGATGGGACACACAGACGAGGTGGGAGATGACACACAGACGAGGTGGGAGATGACACAGACGAGGGGGAGATGACACGCAGACGAGGTGGGGAGATGACACGCAGACGAGGTGGGAGATGACACACAGACGAGGTGGGAGATGACACCCAGACGAGGTGGGAGATGACACACAGACGAGTGGGAGATGACACACAGACGAGGTGGGAGATGACACACAGACGAGGTGGGAGATGACACGCAGACGAAGAGGGAGATGACACACAGACGAGGTGGGAGATGACACACAGACGAAGTGGGAGATGACACACAGACGAGGTGGGAGATGACACACAGACGAGGTGGGAGATGACACGCAGACGAGGTGGGAGATGACCACGCAGACGAAGTGGGAGATGGACACAGACGAAGAGGGAGATGACACACAGACGAGGTGGGAGATGACACACAGACGAGGTGGGAGAGCTACACAGACGAGGTGGGAGATGACACACAGACGAGGTGGGAGATGACACACAGACGAGGTGGGAGATGACACACAGACGAGGTGGGAGATGACACACAGACGAGGTGGGAGATGACACACAGACGAGGTGGGAGATGACACACAGACGAAGTGGGAAGGATGACACAGACGAGGTGGGAGATGACACACAGACAGACCGGGTGATTTGCGGGTACCTGGGGAAATCCAGGAGAGACCAAACGGAGGAGGGTTTAAGATAGACAGACTCACACAGACTTCGCGATCGGATAACACAGACAAGATGAGATGCACGCACATTCTGCCAATACGAGCACACAAAGACAAGGGCAGAGAGACGGACGCGGACATTGACAAGCTGATAGGGAAGAGGATGGACCGTGATGGTGGCGGGGTATGGGAGGAGGGATGCAGACGGACTTTACATACGTGGTGAGAGATGTTACGTAGAGAGACAATTCTGGTTGGGATGAGACGAGTCTGGGATGAGATGAGTTTGGTTGGATGAGATGAGTTTGGTTGGGATGGCATGAGACTGGTTGGGATGAGATGAGTTGGTTGGGATGAGTTGGTTGGGATGAGAGGAGTTGGTTGGGATGAGATGAGTTGGTTGGGATGAGATGAGTTGGTTGGGATGGGACTGGTTGGGATGAGATGAGTTGGTTGGGATGAGATGAGTTGGTTGGAATGAGATGAGTTGGTTGGGATGAGATGAGTTGGTTGGGATGAGAGGAGTTGGTTGGGATGAGATGAGTTGGTTGGGATGGGACTGGTTGGGATGAGAGGAGTTGGTTGGGATGAGATGAGTTGGTTGGGATGAGATGAGTTGGTTGGGATGAGATGAGTTGGTTGGGATGAGATGAGTTGGTTGGGATGAGTTGGTTGGGATGAGAGGAGTTGGTTGGGATGAGATGAGTTGGTTGAGATGAGTTGGTTGGGATGAGATGAGTTGGTTGGGATGAGATGGGTTGGGTTGGGATGAGTTGGTTGGGATGAGTTGGTTGGGATGAGATGAGTTGGTTGGGATGAGAGACGAAGTCTGGTTGGGATGAGATGAGACTGTCAGGGTTGGGGGCAAGAGGAGTCAGGTCGGTAGACGGGACGTGACGAGAGAGACACCCCGAGACAACCACGGGGAGTAGCTGCCGGTAGAGACGGGGGTGTACAGCATAAGAGAGGGAGGTGGATATATCGGCTGTGGCGACCAGCAGAGACGGACAATATTGTGACGGACAACGGTGACACGAGGACTGGGGCACACGGGGTAAAGAGAGACACGGTGACGAGCGAGAGAGAGACAGGGAGATCTATTTTGTCTATGTATGCACAAAGAGAGACGCGGGCAAAGCATTGCGGATGGAGGGAGGAAAAGAGACGCGTTGAGACATGTTCGGACAGGGATAGAGGACGAAACAAGAGACAGGGGGGAGACAGGATGGACTCCAGGAGATAATAGACACACGGGTTGGGCATTGAGAGAGACGTGGACAACTTTATCTGACGCTCTGAGAAAAAATATGAATGGGAACTGTTTTACAATCGGTTAGACAAACGCAACGATAGAGTGAAGACGGGTAAGAAACGCGGGTACAGACACATAGGGGGGGGGAGGAGCAAGGTGTCTTGGTTTTTCCCAGGTGAGACCACGCTTAGACAAGTCTGAATGATAGAGATCGTATCTTGGGGTGGGAGGTGGTATATACAAAATATCGTGAGACACAGAATCCTTTCTTGCGAGGCAGTCTCAATGATTTTTGGAGAGACAATTTGGAGACGAACCTCGGACGGGGGAAGGACACGAGATGGGTTTATAAAGTTGTAGAAAACACAGACGGACATACACGTGGAGACGGGACACGCTCATTATGAAGTCTACACACGCGTTATTTTAAGTCCACTGTGTTCATCACCGCGCTGAGATTTGTTTAAGTGTATCACTACATTTTGAAAAAAAGTTTCAGTTCGCTGCAGTGATTTGTGTGTAATAACCCTATAACGGGCCCTGTCTCCGTTAGGCAGTGTGTGTGTGTGTAACAAGTGTTAAGGTGCCTTCATTTGAAAGTCTGGCAAGTGGTATTTGATTAGTCTTGTCGGCCGTGTAAGGTATAAAATGCAGTGTCGTGTTCTACTCTAGCTGCTGTTGGGAACTTTAGTGAAATGCCTCGAAGTGATATGGAAAATTGGTCATCTGCTAACCTCGTACTGAACCAGTGTTGGTTAAAGTGGTCAGTGACGTTGTAAATCCTTTGCTGGATGAATGATAAAGTACGGCTTTGCGTGTAATTTTACCGCACTCATGCCCTGCCTGCTAGCTTAATTGATTGATTTGACAGCGTGTAACTTGTAGCAGCTACTTGGGGCGTATGCTACGCGCTTAATTGAGACGCAGAACTTTTTTGAACGGCCGTGGGACTGTTTGAAGCTTTGCTTGGGGGTTTTGATTCATTATCTCGGGCGCAATTAGCGAGCGTGGGGAGCGTGGGGAGGGGGGTTAATATAATGAATTGTTAACGAAGAGGGCTGGTGTCGTGGTACGAAACGTTTTGAGTGATTGGTCTTCGTTTGCGTCGCCTGGTGAATGGAATCTTGATTTGGCTGGCAAAGAAAGTTTGAAAAAGGCGGTTGAGTCGGAGTTGAATTTGGGGCGGGAAAAGGCAGAGATTTTAGCTCTAAAGTGGCCGTGTATAGCCGTGGCCGTGTATAGCCTCGTCTGTACGGGGCCCCCATCCACTTGCGATGATTGTTTGATGGTGGTGGTGATGTTGGTGATGGTTGATGATGATGACTGGCCGTTCACGGATTTTTTTTTATTTGTTGATATTTTTTTGCGAATTGTTGGTATTTACATGTCGAAGAGAAATTTTGTTGAGTTTTTTTGGCTCACGTTTTTTTGGTTTGATGTAAGTTTGTTAGTTAATAGCCGCCTAACTTTTTTTATTTTCAGTTACATCTGTGTACATATGGATGTATTGTGATAAATGTGTGTGTGTGTTTTTGTAAGAGTATCCGTTAATTTGGCGTGTCATAATGCCAGTACAGTACTGCTACAGTTAATGTTACGGTCGTTAATTATTATTTTGTGATTCCACATCATCACGCCATGTTGTGTATAGTTTTATGGGGAAAAAAAATGTCGAAAGACCCCAGATATTCGACTGTGTGGTTCTCAACAAGTGCAGGGTATTAAGCACGACACGGCCACCTAAATGATCACACGAATTAATTTCCCCTCCCATCATGCGCCTAACAACACTCCCAACTCCATAACAAACCCATAGGACAAAACAAAAGCCGCCGAATTGCAGATTATAGCGTTTCTACAAATTCAAAAACACATTCTCCCGTTTTTTTTTAAATTGCTGTACGTTAAGTGATGTCATGAAGGGTTCACACGAGGTCAGGACGTAAGTTCAAGATCAATGACATTGAGCAGAAGATGGTAGTAGTAGTTCGTGTGACATGTTCAGTTTGGTTGTCCTCAAATTTCCTCTGCTGTGGAAGAAGTCCTTCACCTGTACTCATCTGTCATCGGGCATGATCGATCCACTGCTGGCTGAGGCCACCCCAAATCTTAACAAAACGAGGCAGCTGGCCAGGTCGGCTTGGGACACCCACCACGATATTCCGATCACTTTTTTTTCTCCAAAGTGTGCGGCCCTTGAGTCGTGGGGTGTTTTTAACATTAACGTACAACACCAACCAACCCACGGTGACCAACGACTACAATAGTTATTGCAAAGCATTTGAAAGCGGCTCATCATCTTCCTTCACGTCGGTAAAATAGGTACCCACTTTGTGGAAAGTTTAACGAGTGGCCGATGAGTGTTTCCCATCGATTGTCGCGTGTTCAAGCGATCTTGGCGTATAGGCCACACAGCTCAACGAACCCTCTTGAAAATATCATAACGTTTTTAACTTTACTCTGGGATCTAGCGCCTTAAATAATTTGGTGATGCTGCGCTGGTGTCTTCCTTTTTAGCGCGATAATCACGTGTTCCTCGCCTCCAGGTTGTTTCCTCCTGTATTGAAAAAAAAGCTTTAACAACTAACATTTACAGCGTTACAGCTGAGCTTTGAGGGTGTTAATGCGTTAGCGCTGTCCGTCTGTACAATAAAATGTCATATAAATGACGTACGTGACATTTATGTCGTGGGAATGGCGTTTTATCATCGAGTTGTGTTGCTGTTAGGGAGTTGCCCTCTGGAGTCGGCACAACTGCGCAAGTTTAACGAACGGGGTTTTTAAAAAACCATCACGGTCAAACTAAAAAGACGTCGCATTTTTGCATCACTCTATTCCTTTGCGTATTTTGAAGAGCGACTTGTACGGACACGTTACATTCAAAAGCCGTTCGTGTCAATAGATTAGATTGTGTTTTTTTCTTCTTCCCAAAAAGACATCGTCAGGCTACCGTGTGTTGAGGCCATGATCAATCACATCAGTCAACAGTGTGATTTAGCGGGCGTATCGCTATGCATCGCCGTGGCGCGGTTGGGTTACGTACGGCGCGAAAGAAGTTTAACACGCATGTATAGAATGCGCGCTACGGAGCCTGGCAACACGAGTTAGATTCTGTTAAACTTCTCCGCGCCTCGAGGGATGATGCCGAGTATGATGTGCCGAGACGACCCCTTGCCTCCTCCCAATCGGGAATCGAACACGCGTGCTTCAGCCCACAGTGCAACGTGGTCAAGCTGTCACATGCAAAGCTACGAACTCACGTCCGATTAAGTTTGATTCCAGGCCACGGCTACCAACTAAAGTGGCGAGTGATAGCTGCTGCACCCGGTCTTGGGCATCGAACCCCCTTCACGAATTCGCACTTTGCCAGCGTGATAAAGTATGGTCAGACAATCCAAGCTACTGGACATCCGTGTGTAGGAAGGCCATCATTCGGCAAAGAGTTGTAAAGATACGGAGATTTTACTGTAGTGTAAACTACAACCGACTCTTATCGAGGCGTCTTTCCTGTCGGCAATTGTTCAGCAACGTTAGGTTTTATTATACAATATAGAACCCTGAGACGCCGTCTCCGTGGTGGCCCCGAGCGAATTGGTGCCAATTCTACATTCCTATGGACGAGGACCAGTGAATCCATCGGACAACAAACGTTGCTTCCCCAAATCTGAATGCCTCTTTCTGTAAACGCAGTGACACCTTCATCATAAGCCATGATCATTCCACTGTTTAATAAAGGCCTCCCTTATACACCTTCTGTGAGTATAGGCCCCAAGCAGGAGGCGCGTTTGATAGTCAAAAAATAGATAATAATGTAGCGTAACCCTTTGATAATCTACTGCTGGATGAATGCCTCCCCACCTCTTTGTCATTCACGGCGGTTGTTTGGCCATAATTCAGGCTGGTTGGTCAGTTGCGAGTTGGGTGGGCCACCCAGGTTCGGTTCAGACATCAATCGCCACTGCTGTGTCAGCCTTGTGGTTCAGCTGGTCCTACTCGGAAGGGCTCAAGTTCGATTCATGGTCAGTCGTGGGGTAGTGCGTGGGGTGGTGCGTGGGGTGGAAGGGGGGGGGGTCGACTCATATACCGGTCAAAGTCATACATCATTCTTGGCACGTAGATAAAATAGATACCGCTTTGTGGAAAGTTTAACAGTTGTCGTTTTGTAGGATGAGTGGTTCCGTCATGGGATCGTGGAATGTCCACCATCGATCACCTGCGCTTGTATTGTTTTGCAGGCGAACATTGTTTATTGTACTTAACTAACCCCCAATGACCAGCGTGGTGAAGTATGGTCAAAATAACCCCCATGCGACGATTGATAAATGATCCAAAGTAGCAGAAGTTGTACTTGCTTAACGTTATAACATCGCATTTATCGAAGCTTACCATACGCAGTAACTTAACCAAGATAACGTTGACGGCAGGTTTAATTAAACGTAACAACGATGTTTAAAAAAATAACCACACAAAGTATTCGCTTGCCTATGGGCGATGCTCGGGCAGTGCAAGGATTCTCGCAATGAGTTTGGGTTTTGTGGTGACCAAAGTCATCCCAGCGCTGCAAATCCCGTGGACGGTCCTCCCGAGACTCGGGCTCATCAGCAATTTCTGGTGTGTTTGGTGGGGGTGGGTGGGAGGGAGAATGATTCTTAATTTCTATATGTTTTAAAATCTATCGGTTCTGACCATATTTCCGACCACACGGACCGTTGCGTTTTTGAAATTAACCCTTTGCGAGCCCGAGGGAGGGCAGAGTGGAGGCTGCTGATGCGTTGCGCGACGGGGTCTCTCATTGCACGCTCTCTTATCTTCTTTGTGCCGTTACCATCTTGCAAACGAGTTGTAGAATTCAGCAACAAAGCCCCCCCTCCCCCTCAAGATCAATACAGCCCCCCCTATCTCTGCCCCCCCAAGCCCCCCTTCGGGGTTTGTACAACTTTGTTTTCATCCCTGTTTATGGGTCACGCCAGTCGAACACAATTTACCAAAAGCGTCGTTCGCCAAGCACGTGTGTGTGTGTGTGTGAGCTATGGTTGTTGACCATCGTGGTGAAGTATGGTCAAAAAGCCAGCCACGCACGGGGTAGGGAGGCCCTCATCCAGCAGTAGATAGACAAAATTACTGCACATGCACAAACGTGTAGTTTATTTTCATTCGCTGACTTAATTTTTTTCGATGGATAGAACTTGCCACTCATCATTGGAATGTTCGAAATGTCTTTGCAGATTGCATATCGAATTAATTACATTGTAGGTCTATATCTCATGTTTATATAATGGGACAACTGTTTAACTCGTGTGACAAGTTCACTTTATTGTTTGTGCGGCTCAAGCGTATAATTGGCTTTTGTTTGCGTGTTTTAAATTTGTGATGCGGCTTTTATAATAATTGTAATCGATAATATTGAGACGATCAATTTCTCACGATGGACTCTGCACCAGTTATGAGCAGAATTTAACGGCGACATTTCTGCACCGTTGCAGTGATTTCATGAACACACATAAACATATATGCAACTGTGAAATGAAATGAGAGAATGCCTTATTCCCCACCACCAGTGTTCGAATTTTTTTGATGCTCACCGTGTGATATCGGCAAACGGAATGATTTGCTCACAAGCCGACTGCAATGTCTGACATGCGTGTGGTATCAGTATTTTCTTTGAATTCGGTGGGGTACGGGGGGTGGGACATCTCTGATATGAAATATGATACGGGAGATGCGACTGCTTCAGCAGCGGTTCGCAATAGCAAAAAAAAACCCGCACACATCAACACATTCCTCCAATGGCAGCGACCTTATAACATTTAACATGTATATGATGTTCGACGTTTCGGACAAAGGGGCTTTAATAGCACGCGTGATATGAAAGATGGTAAAAAAACCCCCATCAATGAATGAGTTAATATTATTAGAAACTCCTTGCTGGATTAAGGCCTGTTTCACACTTTTTTGGAGGTATTATGACCACAATTATATTGTTTAATTAAAACTATATTATTATCAATCTACCTCCAGATGAAGGGCTACTCACTTGACGACCGTAATGTAACTACAATTTGAATAGTGTTGTTACATTACGGTAGTTGTATATTTTTACGTGTCTGTGTATAATATACAAACTAACTATATATGCAACGTATCGACAGCCGTCTATATAACCGTGGCAATTTCCTCTTGCCAATGATGTCACGGAGTCTGTTTAAAACACGGCGCGTTCCGATTGTGATATTGTATTTATATCGTGCCGTATTACAGAAGTACTGTATCGTGTGACAGTAGTTATACAGTACTTTACCGCACCTTGTAACGAGCCATCGATTTATCATCGATAGTTCAGCTCACGATCGTACGCGTGTCGTGTAAGAATCTATGTTATCGAATTGTACAAATGCGTGACCTTAAATTGCAAATGCGACATTTGGAGGCTCATGACGCGCACGCTCCGAACGGGACGTAACAAGTTTGGGAAACGATAAAAACGAGTCGATAAAAATGTGACATGACGGATCGATTATTAAATAAAACTCTAGTGTTTGTATCTATCCGTGTGTTGTATAAAATGAGGGTACACCGCAACCGCAACCGCAACGCCGCTACGATTCGCTGCTCTTGCAAAAAAAAATGTATAAGATTGTTTTAAATTAATCTAAGCGCAACAAATCGATTGAATCGCCGACGAGTGATGGCTTTTCATCAATTCTGTGCCTCCAAACGATAACAATGATCACTTGCCGATCGATGTTTCACCAGCGCAGAGACGTGCACACACGCACACATAGATACTGTAACGCTGCAGTATATATCTATACAGTACTCCTCGTTTAAATCGAATGCTCGCAAGTTTAAACCACGATCAAGTGGCCCGCCCAGCCCACCACGACCACGACCATCATTTCTCACAGCTGATCTATAAAAATAGTACCGTGTCGTGTTCTGTTAAGTCACTAGCGGTTTGAACCACTACCCCCCCCCGTCGCAGGAATGTGGAATTTCCAACGCCCGTTTTTTGTCGCTCAATACGGAGAGACTCCGAGTGTTTTCTTTTCACCCCACACGAGAGAAACGCACACGCGGTTGGGGATCTCTTTTAAGTTTCGAGTCATTGAAAGTGTGGTTTGATCACAAGGCGTGGGGGTGCCTTCAAGCTAGCAGTGGATTAGCATGGCTCCTCGTGACACTACTAATAATAACAACAACGTAGTCGGCCGTTCCGAGTTGGAACTATTGGGTCACGTGTCGCAGGTGTTTTGTGCGATAAAAGTCAAAATTCGCCGTTTCTGGGGGGCGGGTTTGTGACCCGATCTAGCCCCGAGAGTCTCTTCACCCCCCCCACCTTGCCCCCCTCTAATTTTTAATTCTTCCTGCGCCTGTGCGCCGTTTGTTCATGCGCCAACAGGCTACACGTACAGCCTGGTTTTTTGTTGTGTGTGTGTGTCAATCCACCGCTGGATGTGTGGGCCTCTCCACGCCACGGCGATCGTGCGGGGTTAATTTGACCATACTTCACCACGCTGGTCAGTGCGGTGTTGGCGAAACAGGTGCCAAGAGCGGGGACGGGCATATTAGTTTTGCTGAATGACCGCGGGGTGGACTCGTTGCTGCAGGGTCATGCGAAACGGGCCCCAGGTGCGGTACGGATTTCAGGATGTCGCTTTATTTTTCGTGAGCAGGCAGAAATATTTAATTGCAGTTTGAGTTTGATCCTCGACTTCACACTCCGTACGACCCGTGACCAGCCACTTCGAGCCGGCTCTCATACGACGTGGTTCCCTCGCTGCTGTGAGCGTCTTAGTAGTCGCACTAATCGGGTACTAGAGGCGAGATTGTGTATTCGCGCAGACAGCACTGATGGTTCTAATTCAAGGGCACTCGGTCACTTACTCTGAACTGAAGTCTGTGATGTACGCGTGTTATGTGCGTCTCGCCAAAGGTTATTTTTTTGAACGTTCTATTTCACCCTCGGTTATCGGATGGTTCCCTTAGTTCCTGATTGACGTCTACGCATTTGTGCCTCCCTAAGTCGGTGGTACCGCGTCAGTGATGGAGAGGATGGAATGCTTTCCCTTCGTAAATGTTGCCGGGGGGGGGGGGGTCTCTGGGAGCCGTGGCATCTTTTCAAACGAAACAAACAGAAGTCAATAAGCCCAGACAAAGATATTTCGCTTGTCGGTAAACCTGAGGTTGCATAACTTTAGCGGTTCCAATTTCTTTTTGGCCACTAAAGGTGCATTCGATAACCGTTTGCAACGAGTGGATTGTCAAATAATTCACGCTTATTCGCCAAATTAATACATTTGTTGGACTAAAGTCTAACTACTTTTATGGACTAAAAATCACCCCAGGGAAAGTGTTTTTTCTTCTTCTTCCGAAGTCTCAAGCGCAAGGGCTGTATTGCAATTAGTCTGGAGACTCGAGAAAGCCTTTCTTGTGTGAAACAAAGATGGCATTGTTATTATTAAAGTATAACCTAATTAAAATATGATTATGGTTCAACTGATGGAGCAGTCGGCGCAGTGGTTATCGGAACTTGGCGCATTGAACAATGAACCCAGCGTCCAGAGTTCCATTTCCCGGCCACGACGTCGCCAGTAGCGAGTTAATTCCGAACCGGTCCACCCCTCCACAACCTCCTCATCAACCCACAGTGACCAGCGTGGTGAAGTATGATCAAACAAACCCCCTTTGAGTGACGCGGAGTGTGGAGGGAGGGTCTTGATCCAGCAGTCGATTGACCGTAACATCAATAACGGCGCGCCAGTATGGCAGGTGAGCTAAAACATCACCTGGCGTAGGGATTTCTGTGGATGGAAGCGAGTATTCTTCACGAAATGCAGTTTTCGTCACTGTGGTGTGTAACAGACGCGGGCGTGGCGCTCATTGTTAAGACCACCCCCAACAACGGGAGAGAGAGGTGAAGATTGAGTTGAAGATGATTTTATTTGCTGCACGGATGATCCCGTTCAGCCAGTTTTACGACTTTTACAAGGGAGATATCGGGTCCGTGAGCATGGCAGCAACAGAAAGGAAAGACGAAGCCCATCGCTATCGCAGAGGACGAGTTGCAGGTAACCGAAGGAATATTTGGCTCAAACTATGTCGGAACGAGCTTTGCTTTGTGAAGAAATGTCACGGTACAGAAATAGTGTTTTTCTTCCCCCGTTCACACGAATCTGCGTCCTTTTTCAGTGACTTGGGTGGTCACGGACGGTCTAGAATGTGTCCACAACTCAACACGTTCGTTAATAACCGTGTGGCCTTAAACAAAACCAAAATTACAAGACGACGTTTCGGCCAATAGCCTCTTCTATAGGTAGTCGACCTTTTGTCACGTTGGTGTACCATTGTGAAAAGTCACGGGTTTCCGATGCGTTGATTAGGTTATTCGAACCAAGCGCCGTTTTTTGGATCAAAAGTTGGAAAATCGATCTGGTGTGTAAATGGATAGGTGTTGTATATACATATACTCTTTGGTTCTTTCGGTAAAGTCACGTAGGTAGAAGAAAAGTAATCGTAGATCACGACGTTTCGATCGCTACACAAGCAGCCGTCTCCCACCTGAAGAAAGTTGCTTGTGTGGTGATCAAAACGTCGTGATCTATTGATTATTCTTCTTCTACCTACGTGACTTTACCGAAAGAACCAAAGAGTATGGATTCCTGCAGTCACGAAAGCTTCGGCAAAAAAAGCGATTCCCACTTACTCGATTAAGAAGCAAAAACAACGAGATGGGCGATTTACCGTTTGAATACTCGAGTAGAATTCGTTCTCCGACTTCTTTTTAATGGGAGACCCAGAGGTCTGACGCTCATGTGGATTCAGCGTGGAGTGGCCCGAGATGAACTCAGCTGTCTGTGTGGCAACGTGGGGGGGGGTCTGGTTTGTGGCTGCTGCCACTGTTGGGGCAGTGGACGGGCCCGCAAGCCAGGGTTAGGTTGAGGAACCCCTTTTTGTAGTCTCGTACAACCAAGTGGCATTGGAGGCTACGGTAACTGTAGTTTACCTTGATAATTGGTTTTTTACCCTTCTATCTGGCAACAAAACTGACGCCTTTTTTTCTTATCAGAGTTGTGTTTTTTGTTTGCAGTATGACTGCAGGTATTGTGGTGTATGCAAACATGACTCCTTGTAAAAAAGGTGTCAGTTTTGTTGCCAGATAGAAGGGTAAAAAACCAATTATCATATTTTTTAACTGGCAAATGAGGTTCCAATGGTGTAGTTTACCTTGTTTGTTTGGTAGAGGTGACGATGACGGTGAACCAGTTCTAACACTGCAAGTGATGGGAAACCGATGGGGCAGTAATTGTACAAAACGCGTTGGGCGCGATGGTGGACTCATCATTGGCAGATCCAGTTGGCGAATCCCATGGCCACGATGGGATCGCCTTTAGCTGCCCGATATAAATAGCTTTTTGATGATGACTGATGTTGACCTTGACGTTGGAAATGACCTTGGCGATGGACACACGCACGGGGTGGGGTCTTCGGCAAATGTTCGGTCTGATGTTCTTTCATGGAAGGAACGAGGCAGTTTCGCCAACGATACACGTAGTTTGTTTGTCCATAAAGTTCGACTCTTTGAGTCTTATTGGGCGTTGTTGAGTCGTGCAAACGGCCCCTGGATGTGTGAGTTTTAGGTTATTTTATGTTGTGGATACTCACGAATTTCAGGTGGTTCACGCGTGTCGTGTTAACGCACGCGAGGTCAGTTGTTCTTAGCTGGTAAGGGTCTGTTGTTGTTCCTCCTCGTTGTTGTTGTTGTTGCAAAAACCATGGCTGGTTTGGTGTCACTTGGGATCGGCCGTGACCCAGAAGAAGTGGGCAGAGTCGAAGCGCTACGATTTTCGGGGACGTGGCCATTTAAAAAAAATGTGTAAGCTGCGTTTCGTTAATGCGCTTTCAGGCCTTGAGATTCGGTAGCATACCTATCCGCACACGTTTTGTGTCCTACGGTAACAGCCGTCATTCGCCGTGAAAAGACGATGACATCACCGAGGCGCTTGTGTGCCAGGCTAGGTGCAGTGTGGGGGTCAAGCGAAGTGTCTTTTCGAAAGGCTGCCTGACGAGGTCGGGGTAACAGCCTCTGGGGGTTTGTTATGAGTTGCACATGACTGGGATTACTGGGAAATGCGCTTCTCATGTTTAAGTTGTGTATCAGTTCGGTGCTCTGCTCGCTGTTATGAGCGTCGATCATCCGCTCTCGAACGTTGTCAACGGAGGGCGATTTCCTCCAAATGCCGAGTAGCGTCCTTCACAAACCTCCCACAGAGGATCGATATTAACACCACCACTGCCATTATTAAGCGTGACTTGTAGCAGATGCATTGCGGGGGGTGCAGGACTGACTCGTTGCTGTTGTAATGTCCATCCGGCTGGTTGGGAAAACTTGCAGCGACAAAGGCACGGAGTGCGTGTATGGCAGGTGCTTCTGAAAGCGGATTGTGTCGTTTTCTGGCGGAAGGGGGAGCGTGCAAGCACCCTCCTCCACTACTTCGTAGCACGCCTGTCCTTGGTTGCCCCCATTCCCAGAATGTGTGTGTGTGTGCGCTCGCTCGCTCGTACGTACGGTGAGAGCGTAAGCGCTATAGGTCGGCTTCTTGGCCACGTATTGGTACCTATTTGCAGGCTACTGGGGAGACAAAGGTGGTCGGGCGTGGTGGTTCGTCACCGCCACCCCTATCGTGTGCCGTTCCGGCCTTCGTAGGTGCTGGCTAAGAGCGCTTGCCCCAGCAGTTAATGCTACGAGGGTGATCTTTGTCTTTGTATAACAAAGTCGGGGGTGTAGGGAGCGGTGGCGCTGTGGTTAGCGCGCTGCGCTGCGACGTAAGTTTGATTCCCGATCGCACGGCTGACATCGGTTGCGAGTGCCTGGCACCTGTACCGGTCCAGGGTCGCATTCCCTGATCACATCGGCGATGGTCAGCGTGGTGAAGTATGGTCATCGTTGCTCCCCCCCCCCCGGCCCCAAATAATAGACACGGCGTAGTGAGGCCTTCATTCCCAGCAGTTGATAAATAGCGTTTCTAAAACGAGTACTTGATGTAAAGATGAAAACGTCACCTTTTTACTCGTCTCCATGTATTTGTTTATTAGTCTGTTGGGCCGATCAAGCGGCGCGTTTCGGATACGGAATTCTCCAAACGCGTTCAGATACAGTCTGTACCGTCAGTATACAGTCTACACGGCAGGGTTTCTGAATGTGCCGTATGCACAACTTTTCATCTCGGACATCCGGGGGGGGGGGGCATGTGTCCAACTGAAACGTCGGACAAACGGCGACCTCGGTTCGATTCCTATCCGCGAACTATTGACCGCACACACACAATGGTGTAAGATTGGACACATGGCCCTGGGCCTCTCCTCCTCGTGTCGACTTCATCGACGTTGAATGTCTGCTGCGTTGTCACCTCGGGCACGTCCTGGGGAAACACTCGGGGGGAGGGCCTTAATAGGCGCTCGCAAACAGCAGCGTCTGGCCTCAATCAGTGTGAGGATTTGGTTGGGTGGGTGGGTGAGTCGCACGGTTTGCGAGCGCGTTTACGTGTGAAAGTGACCATGATTATATAGACACACACACACACACGTGGCGGCGGGGGGGGGCAGGTGAGCGTTCCGTGTCTGCTAACGCGCGGGATCCATTCATTCGCTTGCGGCGAGTTGCGATCGCGATTATTATTATCGATCTCAAAGGTTTTGTTGTTCGTGTTCTCTAGCCCGCGGTTGTCGGTCCTGGTTGTGGTCGCGATCTGAAGCGGGGGAGGGGAGGAGGGTGGAAAGAGTGGACATGCTCCACTCCAAACCACCACAGCCGGTCACAACCATCACCACCACCACCAACCACCACGACAACCACCACCACCAACCCTTTCCCGATCGCCCCCACTGCGCCTCCACTCGCGTCATTACGGCACCTCTGCTCCTCGTGAATATGAAACGTGCACCGCCTCCAATGGCCGCGTCGCTTTGTGGCCGATGCGAGCGAGAGAGAGAGAAGGGGGGGGGGTGTAGTGTAGAGATGCTGGGTGGTTGTGTGTGTGTTGGGGGGGGGTCCTTTCTGCTGCTTCGTCCGTCGTCCCTTCTGCCATTGGAGCGAGGGGGGAGGAGTAGTGGTGTGGGGTGGTTCTCTCTCTCTGTCTGTCCGCTCCGGACACAGCGAGTTTTGGTGGTGGTGGTGGGTGGAGGGAGTTGGTGGGTTGACTCGGTAGGGTTTCTGGGCAAGGCTCGGGGCTTCTTCTTCTCTCTCTGTGTGACGGCGGCGTCACTTGTGACTTGGGGCTCTCAGGCATTGGGAGGAGGAGGAGGTGGTGGTGGTGGAGGAGGGAGAACGAGCTTCTGGGAGGAGGAGGAGGCTGTGGTAGGCAACGTGAGACGCAGCGCCTATCGGCTACAATAACGGGTCGCGCTCATCGGATGAGAATGAGAGACACGACGTCGTCGTTGCGCCGTTTGAGATCGTGGGTTTAATGGGAGGGGTATGTATGGCCGACGTTTTAAAAGACGTGGTGGTCATTTTGCGAATGATTAAAGCGTGAAATGCGTTGCGTTAATCGCGCGCTAGTTTGGCTGCTTTATCGGTGGACGTTTTCGTTGGGTCGCCAATGGAAACGAGGAGAGAGTCACGAATGCAACGGAGGAGTGCGACCGTTTTTGTGTCGAGTTTGTTTTGTTGATGGAAATGTTGTTTAGCGCTGTCGGGCTAATTGTCCCCCGTTTTGTTGGTGTTTTTGAAATGATAGTGAGCGATTACTTCTCGGCGCGCACGTAAAGATAGTGCCGATGATGATGGTGCTGTGGCTTGCGCGTTTCTTTTTTTTAGAGAGAGATCGGATTAACTTGTTTGAAAAGAAAAACACCGGATCGGCTATAGCTTTTTGTAATGTTTTGTTCGTACCAAAACCCCCCCCCCCAAGTTACTACGAGGTGGATTTTTTTTTACAACCAAGCGTATTCACACCGAAGCAGCAGTAGCAGCAGGCGGCAGCGGTGTCGCTTCGGTCGTCCCTGGCCGCTTTGCCGTTCGATTTCGGCGCAATATCTCTCGCTACGATTAGCCGCGAGTGATACAAAGACGGACGGTGACACGACGACAAGAAAAGGGGGTGGGTGTTACTCGTAAGCTCGCCCGACCGACTGTTCCATGTTTTGAGTCTCTGCGCTGGTCTCTCCCCCCCCCCCCCACTGTGGCTCGTGTCCTATTGCTAGAATTTTCTGATGTATCGATGTGTCGATGCAGCAGCCACCACTGGGGGGGGGGGCTTTCTCCCGAGGCCCCCCGACGTTTTCAGGGTCACAATGGGCTCCCCCCCCCCCCCCCCCGAGATGTGTCGTTTCGTGCTCTCGATTCAGCCGTCAGCGGCCAACCTCGGCGCGTCTTTAATTTCCGAGGGTGTGGCCCATTGTGTGGATTTCAAACAAAAACAAATCTGTGTCCTCGTGGTTGTTGTTCTTGTTGTCTCATACTGGTTGTTGTTGTTGTCCGTGCCGCGTGTCTCCCCCCCCCCACCACCATCATCACCCAAGAGTTTTGGCCGCAGATGTCGCCGCCGCTGGCCACCACCGCTACCACCGCCGCCACCACCTTCATCGTTGTCCAGTGAAGTGAGTAACACACGAGAGAGACACGGCGGGGACCATGTCGTCATCTCGCCTTCTCCGCGCTTTGATTGTCACACGTAGCGCGAGCGTGGCCACGTGTGAGCGAGGTGTCTTTTTTTTTTTGAAAGCAAATAAATGAACAAAGGGCGTCGCGGCCGCCACCGCGGGGTTTTGTTGGTCGCTTTGGCTGCCCACCCTGCCCCCACCCCCTGCCCCCCAGTCCCCACCCCCCGCCCCTCCAAGCTTCTCAACCCGACCTGACCCCCCCCTCCTCTCTTCTCAACCCCCCCCTCCTCTCCTCCCCAGCTTCAACCCGACCTGACCCCTCCCCCCCCCTTCTCTCCCAGCCCCCCTACTTAACCCGACCCGACCCCCCCCCCCCTCTCCTCAACACGACCTGCCCCCCCCTCTCCTCTCCCAGCCTCAACACGACCTGACTCCCCCCTCTCCTCAACACGACCTGACCCCCCTCTCCTCCCCAGCCTCAACACGACCTGACCCCCCCCCTCTCTCCCAGCCTCAACACGACCTGACCCCCCTCTCCTCAACACGACCTGACCCCCCCTCTCCTCTCCCAGCCTCAACACGACCTGACCCCCCCCTCTCCTCTCCCAGCCTCAACCCGACCTGACCCCCCCCCTCCCAGCCCCCCTCCTTAACCGACCCTGACCCCCCCCCTCCTCCCCCAGCTTCTCACTCCTCAACCCCCTCAACCCGACCCTCCCCTCACTCCTCAACCCGACCCTGACCCCCCCCTCCTCAACCCAACCTGACCCCCCTTCTCTCCCAGTCCTCCTGCCTTAACCCTACCTGACCCTGCACTCCTCTCAATTAGCCCAACTGGACAACTTCTCTCCCCCAGACAAACCCCCCTCATTAAGCCGGCCTTGCCTCTAACTAAAAAACTCCAACACGTTCAGTTCGTTAACAGCACTGTGACCCTCAAATGGGGGGATAAAAAAATTGGAATGATCGGTGTCGTTTCGGGCATTGGTCCTCCTTCATATCACTTAACTGGAGGCCAGAGACACGGAGTGCATAATAAGGGTGGGACACTGCACTTATGAACACAATGGGGTGAGTTAAGGGCCTTTATTTTGGGCTTAAGGTCCCGTGTTTATCGGTTGCGGTGCCCGTGTTGAGTTGGGGCTGCTCAGTTGATGAAATTATAAGTCGCTTTTGAGTAGAAGAGGCGTTTTATTTAATCGCCTTCTGTCCAAATAACGTTTTGATTGTTCCTAATTTGTCACGAGCACGCGCGGTTATGCACCTGATAGCTCAACTGCGTTTTATATCTGCTGAGAATCGAAGTCGTGAAGCCATAGTGGGGTTGGCACCCCGGTTAGACTGCTGTGGTTTTACCATTAATGTAAAAAAAACAACCCTTGGTTTTACACCCCCCCCCCCCCCAAGAGGTGGTGACGTGTAAAGATGAAGTGGTTATTGTTGTTGACTGTTGGGTTATTTTGTTGACTCGTTCTTTTTAAATGTCACGTGTCATTAATGCTTGGTGATCTCCACTTCTTTGTGAAACCGATGGAATTAATTGTTCTGTTTTGTGCAGTGACGATTTGAGGTGGGCATTTGTTCTTGCTAAATGGCATTTAAAACGTAGAGTTGCAATGATATAGTTTAAACAATTTAAAACAATTGCAGAATATCTCTTTAAAGTTGAGATTATTGACATTGAGATTCTAGCATATATATGTAACTAATTCCGCACGTATGACTTGTTTTTATATATCTATATAAGACAAAAAAATACGGAAAAGTCTTGTTTGACCCACCCTATATTTACTTTCCTGGCGCAACATACATTGTGATGTTATGTCCGTATTTTTCCAACCCCTTTTTTATATTTGTGTTGTGTGAGACTTGAAACTAGCAAAAAAAAATGTTGCGAGGTAGGTGCAGGCCGTTTCTTTTGTGTTGAACATAAATGGGCAAACCTGCCCACTGGGAGTCGCGTTCAACGATTTGATTTTTTATTTTGTTGAAGCTCCACAGCACAGCATTTATTTATTAATTTACATGAACATGCCGCATTGTACCATATGTGCAGTAAGCACCACGGCCCTTTGTCAATCTGCTGTTGCGTGAAG
>NC_083780.1:12309116-12327164 GCF_015708825.2 Lethenteron reissneri | reverse complement strand
TCTTTGCTTCTTTAGGGAAAGTTACGTAGGTTCACACCTGATTATGATTGCTCGTGTTGCAATCGAAACGTCGTGATTTAATTTACTTATTTGCATTTTGTATTTTTATTTTATTTTTTCACCTACGTGACTTCGCCGAAAGAACCAAAGAATATGGATCATTTGCAGCCACGAAAACTTCAAATCTAAAATTAATGATAACCCTCCACAATTGTGACCTACGTAACTTTCCCTAACCCTAACCCTAACAAGAGAATATAAAAATGGCATTTCGCAATGTCGATTTCCAATTACTGCAGCTGTGGCAGCAGCGGTTGTGTCATGGAGAGACTCGCCCCCCCCCCGCCATAGGAATGTGGAATGTCCCACTATGGATAGTAATGTCGCCGATGAAACTCCTTGCGCGTGACGAATCGAGAATAGAACCGACGGGGGAGCGCCTGGCGGGGCTGCAAGGAACCTGCGGACAAAGTCGTGCAACGTTGTCAACGTTTTTGCCCGCTGTTCACATCTTCCATCCCCCTCCTGCCCCCCCCCTCTCCTCCTGCCCCCCCCTCCTGCTCCCTCCATACTCCTGCCCCCCCCCTCCTGCTCCCCCCACCCCCTCCCCCACCCTTATCCTCCTCCACCTCCTTCTGTACCCCCTCCTCCTGCCCCTCCTGTCACCCCCCACCCCATCCTCCTTCCTCCCCCTCTTGCTGCTCCGTTTTGTTGTTATCGTTGTTATTGTTGTTATTGTTGTTAGTGTTGTTGTTAGTGTGTTATTGTTGTTATTGATGTTATTGTTGTTATTTTGTTTATTGGTATTGTTGTTATTGTTGTTATTGTTGTTGTTATTGTCGTTGTTATTGTTGTTGTTATTGATGCTGTTGTTATTGTTGTTATTGTTGTTATTGTTGTTATTGATGTTATTGATGTTGTTGTTGTTATTGTTGTTATTGTTGTTGTTATTGTTGTTGTTGCTGAAACCCCAACTCTATCGGCGCATTTGCCCGCGTGACGCGGCTGCTCGGTTTGCCTTCGTCTCAGTCGGGTGGCGGAGGGCTCCAGCGACATCATCACGCCTCACATTCATCACTCCTCACGCGACCTGACCCAACAAAACAAATATATATGTAACATTTATAAATCGATGGCACCGGTCGCGAAAGCCTGCAAGTATTTTTTTAAAATTTAAAATTAACCTACGTGACTGCAGGAATTACGTTTCGATCGCAACACAAGCGACCGGCTCGTGGTTTTTTGTTTATTTAAAAAAAAAACTAATTTTGAACCTATCCACGTGACTTTACCGAAAGACCCAAAGCATATAAACCTACGTGTTAAGTCGGAGTTCTCCGGTCGATTAATCGGCTTAATCGACAAATCGTCGTTTTATAGTTAAAGCCACGGGTAACTGAGACAACATCGATGCTCAGATAAACACGCGAAGCGCATCCCGCAATTCCACTCGCGTCTTGCGCTGCTGATCATCCGTCGCTCGCGCGGACGAACCGCGCCGGGTCGGTGAACTCCACGTCCCCGCCGCTGAAGCCGCCCCCACGACTCCGGCGGGACACAGAGGGGCGCCTGAGATAAACCGATTCGAGTGCGTTGACACCGAACGGGCGATCTTACATTGAGGAAGCCGCGGGTGCCGTGCGCTTTTCAAATCGAGATGGGGAACTCGTTTCTCTACCACCGATTTTATTTTTGTGTTCAGGTGGCGGTTGGCTACGTACGGTGCGAAAGAAGTTCAGCACACATAAATCAATTACGCACGCGGCTTCGACAAGCCTGCGTTTAACCAGTGGACGCTGCCCGCCCATGACCCGTGGCTCAGAAACAGGGTCGTGGACGAGAGAGAGAGATATTTTTAGGGGCTACGCTAAATTTCGATTTAAAGCTTTCGTGACTGCAGGGATTCATCTTCTTGGTTCTTTCGGTAAAGTCACGTAGAAGGGAAATTATTAAATAATAAAAATACAAAAAAACATAAAAATTTTATTATGTTTTATTTTTATTATTTCCCTCCTACGTGACTTTACCGAAAGAACCAAGAAGATACCTCGCCTGGTGTGCAGGAGATCGTGGGTTCGATCCCGACCCTAACACCGGTGTTTGGAGTCTGCGCGTCTCTTATCCCCGTGGTCGCGTGGATTTTTCTCCCGGTTTCCCCACCACCACCCCCCTTCACACATTTAGAATCAACATGAACGCGTTTAGAGTAAATTCGGCCGCTCGACATTTCCACGTGGCGATCAGCGCTTTCGTTAAAGCTGTCACTTGGGATGGCGAGGCCGCTTCTGAAAAAGAGCTGCCATAGAGCTCAGTGGCGCATTAGGGGCCGTCCATAAATGACGTCACGCACCTATGGGGGGGGGGAGTCAGACATTTGTGACGATGTGTGACGAGGGGGGGTGGTGAGAAATGTGACGTCACATCAACATGCGCAACTTTAAATAAATATAGACAACACGTTCTACTTAAAAATATGCTTTTTAATAAATGTTTTCTCCTACAACATCAGAGTGCAGCGCCGCATTAAATACGCACTACAATGACAATAGTTTAAAGCGATTTGAAGCATGTTTTATTTGGGGGGGGGGGTGGCAGAGCTTTGTGACGTCATATTTTAGGGGGGGTCTGACTTTTTGTGACGCCGTGTGACGAGGAAGCGGAGGGGGGGTCAAAAATCGTCCAAAATCGCGTGACGTCATTTATGAACGGCCCCTTACCTGGTAAAAAAAAAGAAAAAAAATTAGTTTTAGTCTAATTTAGTCTCTCTGCTCCCCATCCCTTGCTCCGAATCTTCTGCTCCGGCGTCGATTGAGTTTCAATATGTGAGAGAGAGACTGAAGATTGCCGTGGAGGAGACGGTGGGAGTCAGAGGGGGCGGCTGGGCGGGCGGGCTGGGCCGGCGGGCTGGCGGCAGGGGCTGGGGTGGGGTGACGGTGGCTTGCGGGGTCACGCGGAATCGCGGTCAATGACCGCACCGCCGAGACAACGTCCTGCGGGTGCTTGGTCGGGTGTGCACGACGCATGCGTCGAGCGGTCGAGAGGAAACGGGAGATGAAAGTGGGCGACCAACGAGGGAGGGAGGCGTGGAGGAGGAGGAGGGTGGGAGACGGAGCGGGGATGACATCGGCTGCTGTGCACGACCACCATCTCGAGGTGGTGGTGGGTGAGTGGTGGACAGGGGATGTCCTCATTCAGCGCTTGGATTTCTACTGCGCTCGTTTCACGCAGGAAAGCCTCGGTCGAGTCCATAATTTTTTGTTCATTTTTCAGGATGATCCTGACAATTTTTTTCGTAAGAGTTGGCGATGGTTGATGCGTCTAACACCCCCCCCCCCGCCGCCACTGAGTTCAAGTTTCATTATTAGGTATAGCCCTGTGAGCCATTGGGCTCTTGAATCGGGTGCAACCGCAACAAGCAAAAAAGAAAAACATGAACAAGAAAACATTAAAGTGAATATGTGACTAAGTGCAAATAGAAAATCCAAGAAAAGACAGCAAAATATTGCAGAAAACGCAGCGTACACCAACGCTGTGTGCAAAAATTCCAGTGGGATGCAAGTCAAACAACAACATCAACAACAACCACAAGACAAGACTGAGTGACGGCCAAGACTCTTGCGGACCACATTAACGGGATCTTTAACTTTCAATTTCTCGACAGACCTGTTCTCCACCTGAAGACGGCTGCTTGCGTTGTGGCCGAAACGTCGTGAGAATTATTTTATTATGTTTTATTTATTATTTTATTATTCTCCTTCTACGTGACTTTACCGAAAGAACCAAGAAGAGGGATCGTTAACGTCCACTATGCAGCAGTCGGCACGTGGCGGCAGACGTGATGGTGTTGTTTTTATTACGGCTCATCGTACACCCGCAGTGATAACCAGGGCGGGCGTTGTAATCGAACCGCGAACGCCTGCAACGAGCGGTGAGCGCGCTACCACTAGAGGGCGTGTCACGAAGCAGTGGATTGACCATGGCAGCTGCCGCTGCTGTTGCTGCTGATGTTGTTGATGTTGTTGTTGATGTTGTTGATGTTGTTGTTGCGATCCAAACCTCGAGGGGTTGCCAATAAACTGCAACTTGAGTCACTACCTATGAGATCTTCACTTAAAACTGCTCTAGAGGAGTTGTACACCCCGAGCTGCCACTGCAATTTAGTGGCCTAAAATACTATGTTTCGCTCCGGATGATCGCTGCAAAGTATGCAAAGTATGATCTGTGTTTTGATTTAGTGCTGATCTTAAAGGTGCATTGAAAAATGTTGATACTCCGACTGATGCTCCTACTCTTGTGGAGTGACTCATGCAGCCAGCTATGGCTGCAGAGTTTGGTAGTACATGTTGTTAACGTCGTTTATTGTGAAAATTCGGTCACAGTTCCTATGATCACTGTTTCGTTGCTTTTATGGCTTTATTTTGGTGATTTTCAAAAAGTTTTTTGGTTTGGGCATGTTTGTTTGTTGTAGTACAGAGTTAGACTGTTGGCCTTAATCTAAATTGTCTTGTGGTTGTTGTTGTTTGACTTGCATCCCACTGGGATGTTTGTGCACAGCGTTGGTGTACGGTGCTTTTTCTACAATATTTTGCTGTCTTTCTTGGATTTTCAGTTTGCACTTAGTCACATAGTCACTTAAAGATGTTTTCTTGTTCATGTTTTGTTTTTTGTTTGTTGCGGTTGCACCCGATTCAAGAGCCGAATGGCTCACAGGGCTATACCTAATCAATGAACTTGAAACTTGAAACTCTAGGGGGGTGACAGGGCACGCGAATCTCGCGTAGACAACCCGGGCGTGCGCGCAACCCTCTGAATCGACGTTGCATCGAACTCACCGTGTTGGACACGTGGCCCCCATGTTGCCTTCATAGTGCGAGGCGGTTTAAATGAATCACTCAGGAGGGAAGCTGTTTCCTCAATAAAAAAAATGACACTGTTTGACTTTCCATCACACCCCCCCCCCCCGAACCCCTGTCACGTGTGCACAGAGATCCCACGCGGCTCCGACTCACCACCACCAGCCCTGTCCCCGTGTCGCCAAACAGATCTCCCAACTCTTCCCCCGGTGTGCCGAGTAGCATCGATTCGGGCAACAGCGTGGCCACAATCATCCCATTGTGCGTGGCGAAGCAAAAAAATGTACAATGTTTGGGGGGTGGGGGTGGGTCCTGGTTTGCTGGGTTTGTTTGGGAGAAAGTATTTTAAATATCTCCACGACACATTTTTACCTGTGTGGGCCTTTGCCTATTAAAACAAAAATATATATTAGACTCAGAATTTATCCTGTATTATACTGTATATAGAATGTATTTGTATTTTATTATACTGTATGCATACTGTGTATTCTGTCCTTGATACAATATATACTGTATATACTGTCTTTACACTATGTATAGTGTTTTTATTTTGTAATTTTGACTATTGTATTGGAGGAATCAGATGAGCTATGAAGCTCCAATAGGGGCGAGTAAGAAAGTTACAACAACAAACAGTCTAAAAACACAATAGGAGTGCAAAGTATAGGAAAGGTAATCACATCGCCCGAACACAAACACATAAAACTCTAAACCATTCCCATCCTACCAGCCAAAGCCCACCGGGTTATTAACTTAATTTTCCAGAAGCAACCTGGCCACAAATGATAATAGCCCAACAAAAACGTGGCCTGTCATTTGGACATTTACAGCAGCAAAATAATCTAAAATAGTCTCAACGCATGTCTCTAAAAGTGGAGGTAAAAACCCAGAGGACCCGGAGAAAAAAAACCTCAACGCGACCACAGGGAGAGAGAGACACAGACAAACTCCAAATATACAGCAGCAGGCGTCGGGATCGAACCCACGACCTCCTGTATACCAGGCGAGGGAGTTAACATCTCCTAGCCACCGTGATGATGAGAGAGAGACACACAAACTCTAAATATACAGCAGCAGGCGTCAGGGTCGAGATCGAACCCACAACCTCCTGCATACCAGACGAGGTAGTTAACATCTCCTAGCCACCGTGATGATGATGAGAGAGAGACACACACACTCCAAATATACAGCAGCAGGCGCCAGGGTCGGGATCGAACCCACGACCTCCTGCATACCAGGCGAGGTAGTTAACATCTCCTAGCCACCGTGATGATGATGAGAGAGAGAGACACACACACTCCAAATATACAGCAGCAGGCGCCAGGGTCGGGATCGAACCCACAACCTCCTATGTACCAGGCGAGGTAGTTAACATCTCCTAGCCACCGTGATGATGATGAGAGAGAGAGACACACAAACTCTAAATATACAGCAGCAGGCGTCAGGGTCGGGATCGGGATCGAACCCCCGACCTTCTGCATACAAAGCGAGGAAGATAGCGTCTGGCCACCTCGGTGCCCCTGCAACAAATAGTGCCAGTTCACAGCGGTGATTCAAGCAAGGCTGACTCAGTGGACGACGACGACACACTGAATGTCGAAATCGGTTATTGCCTCTAAGCGCCCGGCAGCCTACCAGCATTGTTTCCAAGCGAACCTCTGACGATGCCCGCACCACCTTCGATGAGCTACGTACGGTACGAAATATAAGTCGAACATAAAAGATAGAGATACCCCGTGTAGCCTTAACATACTGTAGGGACAAGTGCTGTCAGCGAGTGGCACCTATGAAGGCTGGAACGGTACACGAGGGGGTGGGTGTGGCCAGCACCACGCCCGACCGCCTTTGTCTCCCCAGTAGCGATGTTTGCACACCGCACCGGGTCCTCAATTGAGGCTGTGTCGACCTAGGGGAGGCCCAGGACCGGTTCAAATAATCGTCACAGGTGTTGGTCCGTGAGCGGGAATCGAACGCGGGTCGCCAGGTGCGTAGCGCAGCGTAGCGCTAACCGCTGCGCCACCGCTCCCCACCGCTAAGTCGAACATGCAAACACACACACACATGCAAGCGATCCTGACTCTGCTGCCGATGAGATGCTGGATGTCAAAAACCGGCGCAGGCCGTCCGTGTGTGACTGATAAGATGTGTAAACAATTGTTTAACGTGGAGGGACAGATGTGGAAAGGTGTACACTTTGCTTATTTACGGGCGTGCTACGAAGAAAGGCGATTGCCCCACAACGCCGCCAATGAAGTCTTCCTGCTAAGGCCACACACACAGTGTTGTTGTTTTTTGACACGTGTTGGATTGTTGTTGAATGCGCATCGCTGCCAATGCAGCAGCAGCAGCAGCAGCGAAACCACCTGAATCATTTAACGCAGAATGGGCAAATATATTTCGTTGCAACAAAAAGGGGTCATTTCGGAGGGCCAGTCGTTAACCTACTTGTTGTACTGCCTTCCCAAAGACGCCACTTTGCCCTGTTACATTCCTAGCCAAACGTGGCCCTTAGCCAGTGTCTTAAGACAAGGTGCACATAGCCTGGCACAAGCGTCGTGGTGACGTCACCGCCACTTAGTGGCGAATGGCGGTTGTTGTAAGACAAACACATTCCTGCGGAGGGAGCTGGTAGGAACGTTGGGGTTGCTCGGTCAATGGCCAGGGTCAACGGCGGCGTGGTGTATTCCGCAAATATGCCCAACTGTGAGGGCGGGCACAAGCCGGCGTGAGTAGGTTAAACGTTGAGTTTTATAAGGGCACCACGGGGTGACCAGCCCCTCCCCACCCAGCCCCACCCCTCCCACCGCCCACCCAGCTCCACTCTCCCCACCCAGCCCCTCCCCACCCTCCCCTCCACCCAGCCCCAACCCCTCCCACCCCCCACCCAGCCCCACCCTCCCCACCCAGCCCCTCCCCACCCTCCCCACCCTCCCCACCCAGCCCCTCCCCTCCCCACCCAGCCCCTCCCCACCCTCACCTCCCCACCCACCCAGCCCCTCCCCACCCTCCCCTCCATACCCTCCCCTCCCCACCCAGCCCCTTCCTGCACGATGGACGGACACAACAATCCCCTGTGGGCTGGTGTAACCAGGAGGTTCCTACCAGTACAACATTTCTAACCACTCTGATCGTCTCGCGACCAAAGGGAAAGAAAGTAACAGGACTTTTCAATCGAAAAAAAAATCGCAGCCTTTGAGATTTCCTAATCGCATTGTTTCGAATTGCGATTTCGATTTGAAATCCATTAATCGTTCGGCCCGAGTCGACGCGCGTGCTCAACGTAGCAGGCTGCGTGGGAAATGCGCCCTCTGGCGGTCAGCTCACGGGCACTGCACAGACAACAACAGGGGGGGGGGGGAACAGCAGAGGTCGCAAACGGGTTTTGATTCCTTACCCGTACCCGGCCGCACCAGGGTCGCAAACGGGTACCTGTACCCGGCCGGGTACGGGTAGCCGGGTATCGGGTAGGGTACGGGTATCGGGTACCCGGTTGCGACCTCTGGGGAGCAGTGGCGTGGCCACGATGGTTGTTGGCACATTGCGCTCAGACTGAACGAGGGCGACTCGTGTCCCGGTCACGGCAACGTCAGTGGCTCGGAGAGTGATGCCGGCGTCTCGGCCACTCAACACTCTCGCCAGCCGGAGCAGTTGAAATTGGAACAGCTGGACATTTGAATGGTTAATTGTCAAATGCAGCGCAGCAGTTGAATTTCCAAACACCAGAATTTAATCGTTACCGCTTCTTGGTTCTTTCGTTAAAGTCACGTAGAAGGGAAATAATAAAATAATAAAAATAAAACATAATAGAATACAATTCTTTCCGACAGACCTGTCCTTCACCTGAGGACGGCTGCTTGTGTTGTGGCCGAAACGTCGTGAGAATTGTATTTTATTATGTTTTATTTTTATTATTTTATTATTTACCTTCTACATGACTTTACCGAAAGAACCAAGAAGATGAATCCCTGCAGTCACGAAAGCTTTAAATCGAATTTTAATTGTTACCATTTCCGATTTGTATAATTTTGGAATGGTTGAATTTCAAGCGGTTGGATTTTTGATTGAGTTGCCATTTTCAATAGTTACGATTAACGAACGGCTGACATTTCCAGCAGTTGGATTTCGAATAGCTGGATTTTTCAATAGTCGCATTTCGATACAGTAGTTTGATGTATGAACAGTTACAATTTTAAAACTCGACATAATTAAAATCCTGACTTAATTGACAGTTGACTTCGACTCGTCGGAATTCCGAATTGTTCCAGTATTCGAATCGACCAGTTGACTTCTCGGAAACGTTGAACATTTTAAAGCGGTGAAAATCCCGAATTAGTGTCTAAAAATAATAATAAAAAGTTTGGAGGGTCGTCATTTCCGACGAGTCGAACGTGTGAATGGATACGCGCATCGCGCGCTTTATTTACTGAGCTCACTCTGGACAGTCCGCACCTACCCCAGCCCAGCCCAGCCCACCCCAGCTCACCCCAGCCCACCCCAGCCCACCCCAGCCCACCCCAGCCCATCCCACCCAGCCAAGCCCAGCCCACCCCAGCTCACCCCAGCCCAGCCCAGCCCACCCCACCCCAGCCCATCCCACCCAGCCCACCCCAGCCCACCCCAGCTCACCCCAGCTCACCCCAGCCCACCCCAGCCCAGCCCAGCCCACCCAGCCCACCCCAGCCCACCCCAGCCCACTCCAGCTCACCCCAGCTCACCCCAGCTCACCCCAGCCCACCCCAGCCTACCCCAGCTCACCCCAGCTCACCCCAGCCCACCCCAGCCCACCCCAGCCCAGCCCAGCCCACCCCAGCCTACCCCACCCCACCCCAGCCCACCCCAGCTCACCCCAGCTCACCCCAGCTCACCCCAGCCCAGCCCAGCCCACCCCAGCCTACCCCACCCCACCCCAGCCCACCCCAGCCCACCCCAGCCCAGCCCACCCCAGCCCCACCCAGCCCACCCCAGCCCACTACAGCCCAGCCCGCTCTGGTGGGGACGACGCCCGTGCGTGGGTGGTGGTGATGGTGGCAGGGCGCCCGGCACGCACCAACATTTGCGTCACGGGCAGAGAGAGAGAGAGAGGAGGGAGGAGGGAGGGAGGGGGGAGGGAGGGGGGAGGGAGCGGAGCGGAGAGAGCGGGAGGGGGTGGGAGGGAGGGGGGAGAGAGGAGAGGGAGGGAGGGTGGAGGGAGGGAGGGAGCGGGCAGCAGCGCACAGACTGATCGGGAGGCAGTCGAGGGAGCAAGCGACGGAGAGATTTCGAACAGCCACCAACCAACTCGTTTGATCGCTCGCCATCGTCGCCATCATCACCATCAACCCGACGCAAGCCCTGGGATTTAATCGTTGCGGTTATTCGCGTGGAGAAGAGGACCCTCCGTGGCTGTGCCGCTGAGTGGTGAATCCCGGACTCTTCTCGACAGAGCGCGCTCGACTGCGCTAGAGGTGATGCGTGCGCGCGCGCGTGGGTCCGTGGTGCCCGTAACCATGTCGTGAGTGATCGGGCGCAATAGGTGCTCGCTTACAGCGCATGCCCCCCCCCTCCTCCCCTAAAAAGAGGTAAATGCGGGGTTTGTGTTGTGTAGGTTGTGTATCATGTATGTGGCGATGGGGGTCAATGATCTGTGTCGGGGGGGGAGCGGTGGCGCAGTGGTTAGCACTGCGCTACCAATCCGGCCACCCGACCAGTAACAAACGGCGTTGTTTTGAACCTCTCCTGCGACTCTCCTAGGTCGACTCAGCCTCAAATGAGTAGCCGGTGCGGTGTGTAAACGTCGGCGCTGGGGAGACAAAGGCGGTCGGGCGTGGTGCTAGCCACCCACCCCCTCGTGTGCCGTGCCGGCCTTGATAGGTGCTCGCTAACAGCACTGGCCCCAATAGTCTGTTAAAGGCTATACGGGGGATCTTTATATGTAGATATATGACTTTGGTTATGTTCAACCGTGTACAGGTGGTAATGTGTATACGTGTGAATATGTATGTTGGTGTATGGGTGGGTGAATATGTAACTGTGTGTGTGCGCTACGAACCAATAGACCAAAGTTCTATTCCCCGGTTCACGGCCAACGTCAGTGGCACTCGGTAACGTAACTTGCCTTGGGGTCTCCTTTAGGTCGACTTAGCCTCAAATGAGTACCCGGTGGGGAAAGCATTGGCGCTGGGGGAGACAAAGGCGGTCGAGCGTGGTGCTGACTTACACCAACTCGCCTTAATAGGCGCTCGCTAACCGCACGTGGGGACTGTGCAGATGTGTGTATTGGTGGTGGTGGTGATTTTGCGGCATTGATAATATAATTAATCGTATCGATCATTTTACATTTAACGTACGATTGATTGTAATAATGATGATGATTATCACTCGATACGCGGCTGTGTTGATGATGTGATGACGATGAAGCCATCGAATGTGATTCGGTGCAAAGGCTCGCCCCGTTGGAAACTCCCTTGAGATATGGGTCCAGTGTTGGTTCAATATACGCGACTTGATGTTGATAATTGATCGATAAAAATTGACGTCGGTCATGAGACTTGTCGATGATACTGATGGCGATATTTGACGACAAGTGGTACGGCAATTGAGTAATAATGATGGCGATTTTTGATGATTATGGTAATCTGGCTGCCGCCTGATGAAGCTGGTTGTAATTACTGGCGAAACGTCGTACTCAGTTTGTAAATGTTGCGGCTTGGCTCTCCAACACGCTGGTGTGCTGTACTAGTATACTACACTATACACTACACTATACACTACACTACTATACACTACACTATACACTACACTACTCTACACTACACTATACACTACTATACACTACACTATACACTAGTGCTGTACTAGTGACGAATTGTCCACGTTCTGTTTACGTTATAAACCTTACAAGTTGGCTGTGTCGGGTGGTGGCGGGTTTAACGACACATTTATATTTACGCGATCTAACCCAACAAAAACTTGTATTATGGATTACGGTAATTGATTGATGATAATAACGACGATACGTGATGATGACGTTTATTATTTGACATGATTAATAGTTGTACATAACATGTTATCGTCATGTATTTATTTAACACATTTACGTAACGGAATAATTTCTATGTCCGCTTTACCGATGAGGCCATAGTCATCACAGCATCATGTATGTTGAACTTCTTTCGCACCGTACGTAGCCAACAGTGCTAATCGGAGGTGCGGGGAAGGACAAGAAACGAAACACAAAAAGCATTTCTAAGGAAATTCTTTCCAAGTCGAGACTTAAAAGTTGCAAAGCTTCAACGGCGTCCTCATATCGGCAGAGAGGAGCGTTCCAGACGGCCACAGAAGCGCATCTGAAAGCGCCGCCGCCTTTTGTTCGACGGCTCAGCCAAATGGATTAAGTGATGCAAATGGATTAAGTGCACACCATTAGCAAGACGAGTTAGCAACGTGTGTGGATATATACATAAACACACACGCACACAAAGATATCGACATAGGTAACAAAAAAGCAAAGGCAATCGCAATGAGTTGGCTGGGAAACGCGAAGATCGTGCGGACCGCGAACGGAAGGCACAGAGGCGCGCGCGAGTAGATGCGTGGTCAGCTCAACACGCAGCAGAGGAGTGAAGCATTTGGCGGAGGAGAATTTCGCGACCGATACTCTCCATCATCACGGGACCTCCTTTGCCAGTACCAAAATGTGATAATAGGTTTTCCCCCTTTTTTTCTGGCAACTAAACATGCATATTCTTGGTTCTTTCGGTAAAGTCACGTAGAAGGGAAATGATAAAATAATAAAAATAAAAAACAATAAAATTATCACGACGTTTCGACTGCAACTCAAGCAATCATCATCATGTGTGAAATCGTCTCTGGGAAAGGACGCCAATGTAGACACATTATTATCGAGGCTTCACCCCCCGCCCCCGTTCCCTATGCGTACGTAAATTGTCAGTAGATCCCCCATACGCAAGCGCACGCATTTGGGTTAACCCCCCTCCCCCTCCATGCGTAACGTACTAAGTGGATGGCCCCTAAGGCTACACGGGGGTGGGAGTCGTTGTCTGTGTTGTGTGAGTGCGTATGTGTGTCAGTGCGCGCGCGTGTGTGTGTGCGTGTGCGCGTGTGTTGTGTGTGTGTGTTTGTCAGTGCGCGCGTGTGTGTGTGTGTGTCAGTGCGTGTGTGTGTCAGTGCGTGTGTCATGGCGTGGTGTTTGTGTGTGTGCGTGTGTGTTGTGTCAGTGCTGGTGTGTCTGCGTGTGTTGAGTGCGTGGTGTGTGTGCGTGCGTGTGTGTGTGTCAGTGCGCGCGTGTGTGTGTGTCAGTGTGGTGTCAGTGTGCGTGTGTGTGTTCAGTGTGCGTGTGTGTGTCAGTGCTGCGTGTGTGTGTGCAGTGCGCGTGTGTGTGTGGCGTATGTGTGTTAGTGCGTGTGTCAGTGCGCGTGTGTGTGTGAGTGTGTGTGTCAGTGTGCGTGTATCAGTGCGCGCGTGTGTGTGTCAGTGCGTGTGTGTGTGTGCGCGTGTGTGTCAGTGCGTGTGTCAGGTTGCGTGGGTGTGTCAGTGTGCGTGGTGTGTGTCAGTGCGCGTGTGTGTGTGTCAGTGCGCGTGTGTGTGTGTGCGTATGTGTGTTAGTGCGTGTGTCAGTGCGCGTGTGTGTGTGAGTGTGTGTGTCATGCGTGTGTCAGTGCGCGCGTGTGTGTGTCAGTGCGTGTGTGTGTGTGTGCGCGTGGTGTGTCAGTGCGGTGCGTGTGTGTGTCAGTGTGCGGTGTGTGTCAGTGCGCGTGTGTGGTGTGTCAGTGCGCGTGTGTGTGTGTGCGTATGTGTGTTAGTGCGTGTGTCAGTGCGCGTGTGTGTGTGAGTGTGTGTGTCGTGCGTGTGTCAGTGCGCGCGGTGTGTGTGTCAGTGCGTGTGTGTGTGTGCGCGTGTGTGTCAGTGCGTGTGTCAGTGCGCGTGTGTGTGTCAGTGCGTATGTGTGTGCGTGTGTGTGTCAATGCGTGTGTCAGTGCGCGTGTGTGTGCGTGTGTGTGTGTGTCCGTGCGCGTGTTTGTCGCGACTGAATGGGCTGCGGTTATCCCAGTAAATCCACTCGTACTGGCCGTATGTAAACATGGGTACCGTACTCACTAAAACGATTTACTATTTTTATTGGAACAGGTAAGACACCACTGAACGATTATAGCTCATTGTCAAAAGCGAGCTGGCCACAAGTGACAGTTAAACGAAGTGGCTCATTTACAGCCGCAGCCAAACACTCTGAACGCGCGACGTTGATGCTAAAATGCGGAGGGAAAATCCAGAGGACCCGAAGAAAAATCCACGCGACCACGTGGAGAGAGAGAAAGAGAGAGAGAGACACGCAAACTTCAAATATACAGCAGCAGCAGACGTCAGCGTCGGGATCGACCCCGCGACCTCCTGCACACCAGGCGAGGTAGATAACATCTCCTAGCCACCGCGATGATGAGAGAGAGAGAGAGACACGCAAACTCCAAATATACAGCAGCAGGTGTCAGGGGTCGGTATCGAATTCACGCTCTCCTGCACACCAGGCGAGGTAGTTAACATCTCCTAGCCACCGTGATGATGATGAGAGAGAGACACGCAAACTCCAAATATACAGCAGCAGGCATCAGCGTCGGGATCGACCCCGCGACCTCCTGCACCCCAGGCGAGGTAGTTAACATCTCCTAGCCACCGTAATGATGAGAGAGAGAGAGGGAGACACGCAAACTCCAAATATACAGCAGCAGCAGGCGTCAGCGTCGGGATGGACCCCGCGACTTCCTGCACCCCAGGCGAGGTAGTTAACATCTCCTAGCCACCGTGGTGCCCCCACGCGAGACGCCTTTAGGCGGTAGCACCGGCGTGGGCCTGCGGGTATCTCCTGCCCTGGAGTGGCGGTGGTGGTGGGTTGGTGGTGGTGGTGGTGGGTTGGTGGTGGTGGTGGTGGGTTGGTGGTGGTGGTGGCGGTGGTGTCGACTCGTGGTGGTGACGAAGAGCGGCATGCGGTCACACCGCGAGTGGAGACGAAGGTCGCGATGTCTTAAATCGTCGCGTGATCCGCAAGCACCGCGCCACGTGCGCGGGGTCGGATCCCGGGGACACGGATCGAACTGGGGACTTGGCTGCGTAGGGGACGAGCCGTTCCCGTGCGGAAAGAAGGGGGGGTGGGGGAATGAAAAGCGCTCGGGGCGTGCTTGGGAGAGAGACGAAGATGAACACAGCGCGGATGAGACAGCAGCAGCAGATTGAAGATATCGAACTTAGTGGGGGCGGCGGGGGGAGTGCGTCTTATAATCCAGATGAAATTATATATCGTTAAATTTCGGCTTCCCCCACACCCACCCCCTATACGATGATTGTAGACTGTCCGTATCCGATTCTATAGATATATGTGTACACCGTAGAACGCGCGCGTTACAGACGATCTTTTTCGATTTAAAGCTTTCGTGACTGCAGGGATTCATCTTCTTGGTTCTTTCGGTAAAGTCACGTAGAAGGGAAATAATAAAATAAGAAATAGAGCGATAATTATTTTATTATTATATTATATTATTTAACAATGTTTTATTTTTATTATTTTATTATTTCCCTTCTACGTGACTTTACCGAAAGAACCAAGAATATTACAGACGATCTCTTAACACGTGCACCGCTATAGAGGTGCATTCAGTATTCACGTTCGGGAAACGATTTCGCGATTAGCAATCATTGCGACGTCGTCGAATGAAAATTGTCGAGAATCAAAGGGGGGATGGGGGGGGTGGGGGGTTGGGGGGTTGGGGGGGGGCACGCAAAGTTGTTGTTACGAAGCGTTCCAGCTGAGCCTTCGAGCTGTGCGCGTGCTGCGTCCGTACGGAGGTGGTCGCCGGGCAGGCGGAGGGGAGTTCACAAACTCATTTGCCTATTTACAAATAGCCCGCGTGGCGCTGATGCTGATGATGCTGCTTGTTGTTGTTGTTGTGGTTTGTAATCTGAGAGCGTTGAATAATCAGCGGATCAATCTGGCCGAGGTTTTTCGAGTCGGGAAAACGAATTAGCTGGTGGTGGTGCTGCTGCTGCTGATGATGATGCTGATGATGCTGCTGCTGATGATGATGCTGCTGCTGATGCTGCTGCTGATGATGATGATGCTGATGATGCTGCTGCTGCTGATGATGCTGATGATGCTGCTGATGATGATAATGATGCTTGCTGCTGCTGATGATGCTTCTGCTGCAATTGCTAAATTACTCGCTGTGGTGCACACGCACAATTATTGTTATCCATACTCTTGGTTCTTTCGGTAAAGTCACGTAGATAGAAAAATTAAATTAAAAATATATCACGACGTTTCGAGCGCAACACAAGCGGTCGTCCTCAGGCATAATAAATAACACAATATAACACAATAAACACACAAATAACACAAATATAACGCAAATATAACGCAAATATAACACAAATAACACACAAGTAACACAAATATAACCACAAAAATAAACACATAAATAACACAACTATAACACATTTTAACACAAACGCAACACAAATATAACACAAAAATAACACAAACGAACCACAACAATAACACAAACATAACACGGAAACAACACAAAAACAACACAACAATAACACAAATATAACACAAAAAATAAAACAAAATAACACAAATATAACACACAAATGTAACATTTGTTGAACAGCTCTCTCGCTGGTCCTGCAGCAGACTCCACTGCTGGATTATTTGTTTCCCGCCTGAGGACGACCACGTTGTTGCGATCGAACGTCCGTGATTTATTATTTTTTAATTTATTTTTATTTTCTACCCACGTGACTTTACCCAAGAAACCCAACGAGTATGGATGCCTGCCAGTCGCGAAAGCTCCAAATCAAGCTTTTTTTTTATTATTCGATTATTATTCTGATAAATGATCTCCAGTGGCGCGCAATTAACAATCGAAACAAAAAACTCGATGCTGTTAACGACACTGAACGGGGCTGAAGATGCCTTATCAACAAGGATATTAATAATTCCACATTTATTCGGCGCATTTGATTTTTAGATCCCCAAGCATTCGGCTTAGGGGCCGTCCATAAATGACGTCAACGCACCTAGGGCGGGGGGGGGTCAGACATTTGTGACGATGTGTGACAAGGGGGAGGGGGGGTGAGAAAGTGACGGCACATCAAAATGCGCCACTTTAAATAAATATAGACAACACGTTCCACTTAATTAATAAATGTTTTATCCTACAACATCAGAGTGCAGCGCCACATTAAATACGCATTACAATGACAATAGTTTTAAGCGATTTGAAGCATGTTTTATTTTTTTTGGGGGGGGGGGCAGAGTTGTTGTTTTTGTTGTTTGTTGTTGTTTTTAAATCGAAAAACAAATGGTCCATTGTTTCTAGAGCAGTGTCTCTTCTTAGCTTAGGGTGCACGCAACTACCTGGAAAGGGGGGGGGGTCAGATTTTTTTTAGAAGGTAAATCATCGAAAACACAAACTAGGCAACGGCACGTGAGTGCCAACTTTGTTTAATCAAACCCCACGTATTGATTAACATTCCATACATTGTTTTAACGATTGAGAACCAAAGGGGTGCAAGGCTGCTGTAAAGGTTAAGAACCACTGCACTACATTATACACAACTATACACTACACTATACACTACGCTACTATACACTACACTATACACTACACTATACACTATGCTATACACTACACTATACACTACTATACACTACACTACACTATATACACTACGATACACTACGCTATACACTACTATACACTACATTAACACTACTATACACTACACTACGATACACTACACTATACACTACTATACACTACGCTATACACTACACTACTATACACTACACTATACACTACACTATACACTACACTATACACTACTATACACTACACTATACACTACGCTATACACTACACTACTCTACACTACACTATACACTACACTAACTACACTACACTATACACTACATTATACACTACTATACACTACACTACGATACACTACACTATACACTATACACTACGCTATACACTACATACTATACACTACTATACACTACACTATACACTACTATACACTACACTATACACTACGCTATACACTACACTACTATACACTACGCTATACACTACGCTATACACTACACTACGCTATACACTACACTACTATACACTACTATACACTACTATATACACTACAC